>NC_140538.1:30606667-31164167 GCF_057382185.1 Mchenga conophoros | reverse complement strand
GAGAATCTCTGTGCGCCTGCAGAGAGCCACCATAAGCCAGGCTACCCAGACTGAACCACTGTGGCCTGAACATGCCTGGGAGGCGGCAGACAGTGGTGCTCACACCTTCCCCAAAATGAAATACAGGACTCACAGGAAAATGTCTAAAAACAAGGGTTTTGCCTGCTGGGAAAACCAGAGTGGCAGGCAGTACCAGGCAGGTTCTGCACCGCACTGCACTGGAAGCAGTGTAGACTCCCAGGAGAAGCCAGACGTCTCTGTAGAGCATGTACAGAACAGGGTTACACACAGAACAAAGGTAATGGAATAGATTATTTGTGGATTTTTATTCAAAAATCAAATTTTAGGCCGGAAGTGTTTCATTTGTAAAAGTCAAACCCCCAACAATTTGATGACCAGCAGAAGAAAACCTTTTTTTTTTTAAATTATTTTTTGGATTTGTTGCGTCTTTATATAAATCAATTTGAATTCAAATGAATTTAATTTTTTTTAACAGGAAGAGACCTTGGTCAGCAGTCCGGTTGGGTTGCGAGTAAAAAGGAAAAAACAGTGCATAGAGAGACAAGACCAAAGTTAATGACATTCAGTAGTGACATGTAAACACATCAGCAGTGGAAAGAAGAGAGGGGCTCAGTGCATCCTGGGAAGTCAACCAGTGTAAACCAGTAATAACTAAGGCATGGTTCAGGGTCACCCAATTCAACTAAGCTGTCTGTCTCCTGAACCCAGACTGATGGCTCTGCTTCACATTCTACTTTTGATTCTTTTTGGATTAGATAACTTATTACTGTGTGACTTAGGACCAGTGTTGGTCAAGTTATTTGAAACAATTAGTTAACCATTACTGATTACTTCTCCAAAAAGTAATCCCATTACTTTACTGATTACTTATTATCAAATATAATTAGTTACTTAGTTACTTTTCAAAAACATGATACACAACCTGAATACGTAATAAAGCAATAGACCTTTGAGCCATATTCTACTTTTTCTGCATAATCCATCATATAAAATTGAATCAAATGGAAAGCCTCTTTCTAAAAAAATTTATTTGTTTTAATCTTTCAATTTTATGCACATTGCATTAAGCAAAAATTTTAATTATATGCAACAATCTTTGACTTGAAGAAATGTGTTTAACATTTAAACCTATGTTCTGCATATTCAATGATATAAAATATAATAATGTTTTGTGTTTACACTCGCTCTTTCAAATAGATGCAAGTAAAACACAGCAGGAAATAAATAAAATCATTCAGCAGCACTGAGTCCTGTCGCTCTTAAATCTATGTTCACCTGTTTAGCAGGAGTGAGGCGGGTGGAGGTTTGCTTGAAAACTAAAAGTAATGTAAGTACATCCATGCTTTAAATGCTGCATGGATGTACTCTCTCCCACATTCCATATCATTGTTGATCTGCACACCCTTACGTCATTGTCATGAGACACTTTCACAAACAAAATAACGACAATTTAGTAACGCAGTAAGGCAGCTTACGGGAAAGTAACAGTAATCTAATTATAGTGTGCGATAGTAATCCCTTACGTTATTTGTCACTTGAAAAAAGTAATCGGATTATAGTAACGCATTACTGCCCATCTCTGGTCTTTAGTTAAAATAAATAAAAAGTAAATAAATTGATGCCACCAACCCAAACACACATGTCTCTCCTCTTTCTTCCACTCCAGAACAGCTGACTCGGTTACAGTGGTGAGAAGCACTCGTGGAGATCCAGAAAGCCCCTAGTCGCTAAGACCAGGAGCTTCAGGGGGATATTCTTGGCTTTCTGAGGTCCCCCGTCAAAAACATGGAGTCATCATGTCCTCTCAAGACTTCAGCACAATACAGACAGAGCGACATAGAGCTGAAGTCAGGGAGAAGAGCTCTATAACATACAGTGTTTTAGCTCCAGGCAGAAAGACACAAGATGAAGGATTTTCCTTATGGATTGTTGGCCAGTTGCTTTACATCGTCGAGCTTTCAAATGGAGCTCAGGAAGAATGTGAACAGAAATGATCTGGTGTTGGATTTTAATAAAGAGATGCAGCATCAAGATCCTGATGTCACATGATCATAGCAAAGGGAATTTTTTTGGATGTTTGTATGTGTAGATGGAAATAAAAGGAAACAGAACCTGAATGTAAAGGGAAACCAACAGAACATTTAGCACAAAGACTCATGAAACAGCATTTCTATAGTGACAGCTGCAGAGTGGCCCACCTTAATTTGATCTTGCAGGGTTTTTTTCAGCAAAACAAATGCTGCAGACAACCTCAATCATTCTGTTGTGATCTCTCTCTCCCCCATCATTGATCTTTTATCAAAGATGATAAAAGCATTTTTTACAAATGCTGTACACCATCAAGTGTGGAAGGTTTCATAAATATGCGTTGTGCTTTGTGTTTTCCTATTTTTCTGTGTCAAAACAAATAAAAAGTACATATTTATGCAATGTCATGCCATTTTGTCTTTGCCATCTGAAGGGATGTTTTTCATTGTAATTTGATGTTTCCACTGACTTTAAAGTTAAATCATGTGTCTGATTTTGAGCCTGGCAGTGCAAGGTGCAGTCAGTCACACCCACTAACTAAGTTAGCTATTGCTACATCAACTTTAGTCATGCTGTTGTTTGTGAGGTCCTGTTGGGAAGCCTGAAGCTGAGCATTTTTATCATCACCATCCTGGTCTTTATAGGACATGACAAGCGAGGGGTGGATCTGACGTAGAAATCAAGAAACAATGTATGCTGTGGTGCTTAAACAAAAATATATATTAAATATACTAAAGAGAAAGTGATCACTGTGCAACTCCTAGCAGAGTTCTGTCACATAAAAGCTTTATTGCTCCTGTAAATGAGTGCCATCTTGTGGCCACATTTGGTAATGTTTCTGGAAACTAGCTTTACTATGAGCCAGTGACGATTATTTCTAATGGTAAATGGCCTGTATTTATATAGCGCTTTACTAGTCCCTAAGGACCCCAAAGCGCTTTACATATCCAGTCACCCACCCATTCACACACACATTCACACACTGGTGATGGCAGCTACATTGTAGCCACAGCCGCCCTGGGGCGCACTGACAGAGGCTTTAAGGTTGTATAGTGCAGATGCAGGCACTGTGGGGTTACCCTTATCAGTGCAGAGGCTGCAGCACTTGTAAACAATCATCCAGTTATTACTATTATTATGATAAACTGTTAGATCTGTTACTACTCCTTCAATGAGAGGTCTGGACCTTGACCAGGCGTTACCACTACAGTTCTTTGATTCTTTTCTTTGTCAACCATTCTACTGTAGGTATGATGGTGTGCTTGAGAAGTAAACAGTGCAGTCAATATATTTGGTACAACTGCGGTAACAAACAGTTTTATTAATAATATAAATGTTTTTTAAAATGCAAGTAATAAAAACATCCATTAGTTCTAGTAAAAATAAAGAGTGGACAGGCAGAGGTTGCAACATAGTGTAGGTCACTATTGAAGCTGCTATAAGTGATTACACAACAGGATGTCCTGGTGGCAAGACAGGACCAGTTCACCTTTTTTTAAATAATTTTTTTCCCGTTTACTCACTATTATTGTTGTTGTTGTTGTTGAATGAATAATTCATTTTCTGTCTTCATTTTCTTTTTTTACAGCCCCATTTTTAGCCCTACAAAGTAACATTCTGATATCCAGAAATATACCAATCAGGAAACCCCTGGAGTAGTGAAACATCTGATTCACTAGGCCGACTTCATGACAGGATCTCCAACCACTGAGAGCAATGTAAACAAGGATGCTTTGCATGATGTTCATGGTCTGTTTGCCTTGTAATTGGAAGGTTGCTGGTTCGAGCCCCGGCTCGGACAGTCTTGGTCGTTGTGTCCTTGGGCAAGACACTTCACCTACCGCCTTCTGGTGTTGGCCAGAGGGGCCGATGGCGCGACATGGCAGCCTCGCTTCTGTCAGTCTGCCCCAGGGCAGCTGTGACTACAACTGTAGCTGCCTCCACCAGTGTGTGAATGTGAGAGTGAATGGGTGGATGACTGGGTGTGTAAAGCGCTTTGGGGTCCCTAGGCGGGACTAGTAAAAGCGCTATACAAATACAGGCCATTTACCATCGATGAAGGTCTGGAGTCCAGCTCAGAGCTGACAGACCTCAGTCTAAGGACAATAAAGATGGTGTCAAACTTTGGAAATCACCAACCACCTTACTCAGACTAATATTGTTGATTTGAACACTGCCACCTCAAGCTTCCCTTTCAACTTCTCGGGGTTGTTATTTATCTTTTCAGATCCTTCCAGCAAATGTCTTCTTCTATTATTAATACTGGCACCTAATTACATCATCTAATTAAATTCTGTAATTACACACAGATCTATTTATGTGTATCAGTATTTCTGTATGAGTGCATGGGTACGTGTATATATAGATAACACTATGCATGAATATACATATATTAGTATAGGTATGTGAGCAAAATTGCATCCACATTTGCATCTGTGTAGATGAACATATCAGGCTCATCACAGTTGAGATTTCAATTCTATTTTTCTCCCATCCAGGACAAGCTGTTTATAGCTTTTCCTGTTACCCTTGTATGTCCTCGTCTTGTGCTACTGTTGTAAAAACTAAACAAAAACAAAGTAAGCTAAATATACTATGGGAGCAGTAATTAGGCCTTGGTTACAATATAAAGTGTAACCAAAATCAATTACGTAGTATTATTATAACCATAAAAATATCACATTTTCTGTGGTCGGCAATTATCAGAAGCCCAATTCCACACACCTGCAAGTCTGTGATTCCTGAGAAAGCGCTTGGACATTAGTCCAGCTCCAACTTCTCTTCAAAGAACGTGTAGAATCCTTTAACACACTCACTTTACTGCAGCAAGTGTGAAAGCATTTAGGTTGGACAAAACCCAGAGTATAGCTACCAAAGGTACATTTACTACACTTCACACATCTGTCCTGAATGTGCCTCCATTTTTAAACAAGAGGAAGTGACCTACTGTGCATGTACAATTTTATTTACATTGCAAACACCTCGTGTGTCCAAAGACAGCAAAGTCATGTCCAAAATCATATGAAGCTGAACAGACATCAGATCGGAAAGAAATGAAAGGAACTTGTGTGGGTCAGTCTTTCTCTGCAATCACCTGCAGTGAAGTGACAATGAAATTAAAGAATTTGGAGCTTTTTGTCACTGCTGTTTATTGCACTGTATGTTTTAATGCAGTTAGCACTAAACTGAAATTAGACCACACAAATCCACTGTTGGCTTAATAAAATCTTTATAAAGAACAAAGCTAATTTCACAAAGTATCTCAGAGATTTCGTTTTTGACAAATCATTGTAATAAAAGACATGAACAGATCCACAGGAAACAATTTAAAAGTATCCATAACTCATTGAGCACACTGTCAAAGGCTGACGAGGTGCATGCAAGCTACCTGGATTTCATCCTAATCATTTCAAATTTTACTTTTTAAACAAATGGAGACCATAAGTACAAATGCTATAGAGTAAAGCAACATTTCCCAGTGTGACTGACGAGTCTCAGAGTGTCTCAGGTGTCGCCCAGTAACCTACACAGAAGGTTCACTGTGGCTCCAGCACTTATTCAACAGAATAAGTAACAAGGTATTAGTCTTCAGGCGTAAGGTCAAACAGATGTTTATTAAAAAATAAAAATAAAAACTACAAAAAACCCAAAATGGGGAAAAAAAAAAAAAAAAAAAAAGCACACAGAGCCTAATGCATTCATAACACAGCAAAAACTCATCCTTTGGCTTCTGATCAGTGGGCGATAACTGCTAACGGGATCGCAGTGAGAAGGCAAACCACAGTGCACATATACATCTATAAAAACAAAATGTGCTGTTGAAAGCCCCTTTCTGGCTTGCTTTTACAAATTAAACATGCAGCCATGTGATATGGTACGATTACAGCATATCGTCATCATCTCCTCCTCCGTACATGTCGGCCAGTTTCTTGAAGCGAGGGCCCCATTCATTGAGGCAGTCATAGTTCTGGTCTCCACTGCTTGAAGAGTTCAAAGAGGAGAGACTTCCTGCATCAGAACCACCTCCCTCATAGTCAAACACCAGCAGGGAGTCATAAGGGGGTGCTGTTGGGTCGTTGTCTGCAGCCTTCAGATTCTGTTGGAGGAAATTTTACACAACTTACTTCAATTACCTCACATGGAGCACAATAACGTAACAGAATAATAAACGTGACCATTATCAAAGCACAGACATGATGTACTCTTAGCCAAAACATCCATCTTCTGCCACTTGTCTGGGAGCAAGTCAATTAAACAACTCCCTCTTTTTCTTCTCTTAAAATAAATAAATTAAGATTCCCGTCACCATGACTGCTCCAGTCATGGCTCCCAAAGTAATGCCATCCAGCTTATGTCTAAGATTTTAGAGCAGGTCACCTACCAATCGGAAGGTTGGTACACTGCAGACCAAATATCCTTGAGCAAGATACTAACATGTGTGATAACATTAGACAAAAAGCAATGAAAATGTATGCACTCCCTTCAAATGACATAAGTGCTTCCATGAGGCAGTAAGAGCTGCTTAGGTTCCCATTTTCTGTAATACTGTGGTCAATGTTATCAAATGATGCACTGAATTCACACCTCAGTACCACATTTCATTAAGTTTTAAGGAGCTTTAGAATCTCACTCACATCTTCAATGAAGTTGCCAATCTCCTCGGGGTTGGCAGGCCGTGGCCGGTACTGAGGAGCAGGCATGAAGTTTGGCACCACTTCATTCCTTAACACATCGGGCCGGTTGTCCAGGCCACGGTGGAGAACACTCAGGTCATAATCCTGAAAGAAGGCGATTTAATGATGCATTATTACATGGAATATTTTTGCTGTACTTCTGCAATCCACTCTCTTCATCCACTTAGCCCATTGTCTACTCAAACTTTTCTATCAGTAAAAAGCCTGGGTCAAATCACTGAAATGGAACAAATTTGATCAGCCTTTTTAAACATTTCATCTCAAAAAGAAAATCTCAGGTTTTCTGTTCCTGAGACTTGTGTGTGTGCAGCTTTGATTAATGTGTAATCAGAATGAGTGTCCATTTACCTGATCATCCTCGCCACCTCCTTCTTCATCGTAGTAATAGACGTTGTCTCTGACACCATCATCCAGCAGGAGTGGCTCCTTTTTCTCCCTTTTCCTCTGTTTTGTAAACAGCAGCACTAGCAGCAACAGCGCTGAACACAGAGCACAACGTTTAGCACACAGTAACCAACCAAATCCTACTTAGCTGGGAAAGAAAAGAGATGCACCGTCCTGAGACTACAGATGTGTGACTCACCGAGCAGCAGGATGGCTCCAAGTATTCCAAGGATAAGGGGCAGGTTGCTGGCAGCTGCACCATAGCGTCCTGGACCTGAGCATGCAGTGAAGTCTGTGCCCCTGCAGTCACACACTTTAGCTGTGATGATGTTGTCCTGCCCCAAGCCATGTTTGTCTGCCACTGTCAGTATAACACTGTACTCTCCACTGGGCAGCTCAGCGGCTAAATTCAAGATGATGCCCGTTTCTGAAATAAGACAGCAGATATTTTACTTAATAATTCTGTGTTGATGGATTTGCTTTGTCTCACTTTCACCTAGCTTTACCACCTCTTCAAAGCCACGTTGCACCAATTACTCTAATCTCAATGTTCAGTGGTGAACACTGAATCATGTCCGACCTAAACAATCCTGACATTTGCAAATCACATGTTAGCAGGAAAAATACATATTTTGGTTTCTGAACCAAAATATTTAAAAGTCTGGCCATCTTATCAGTTTGTACTTGTCACATGTTAGCAGTGTACATACTGGTGTCGTTCATCCTAGCGGTCCAGTTGGTCTTTGACATGCCCTGTAAAGACACCGAGTAGGGAGGTCCAAATTCTGGTCCGTCTTTATCTGTTACTGACAGCAGCTGAGGAGCTGGATCCTTGTTGCACACCTGAGGAAACAAAGTCACAGTGAAGCTTTCCTTCATGCTGATGACCATCCTGTAGTTGGAAATCTTACAAACACACCCATCCTGCACCACAATTAGACAAGTTCAACACAAAACGATTCTTGAGCTATTGGAAATAAGACACACCTTGATTTCACGCTCTTCAATAAATGGAGCATTGTCATTGACATCTTCCAGCTGAATGATCAGAGTACCAGTTCCTGTAGCCGGGACAGCATCTGGTAACAGAACAAACATCAGGAGAACATTTATTACAACGATATTTCACTTTATTGAAGAAACCCAAGTTCATAGTAATGCACACAGACTTTCCTCTAGACCTCTGATCCTCATAACTGGCACTTAGCTTTTAAAACAAAGATTTGAGGGCTAAAACTAATGGCTAAGATCAAATTAATTACTGAATTACTAATTATTAAATTTTTCAAATTAAGGGTTGCAATGTTATTAGTTGGGAATGTCCCAGGAAAGGCCGTTTGTGCTGGAATTTGAAAAAAAGATTCCATCATTCAGTGATCAGTCTGTGCAACATAGGATTTCTTGTCCTGCAACTTTATCGGGACATTATACAGGCTAGTCCAACTTATCCAATTTAACAAGTGTTCCTCCATAACTTTTCAGAAATGGGAATTTTATTAAAAGTTATAAATTGTAATAGTCTTAACTGCCACCTACCATTATCATAGGCACCAATGGTTGCAGTGTATCTGTTGTTTGTGACAAAGATACCCTCTCTGTCCATGGACGCTCTCACTTTAATAAGACCTGTGTCCTTGTCCACGTTCAGCCAGCCTGCTGGGTCAGTCAATATTTTGTACCTGTACAAGACAGTCACAGAAAAGATGGTAATACTGTGCAGGCAGGATGATTAGAATTAGCATGTTCCACAATGTGATACAGTGGAACCCCGACTTACGAAATTAATTCGTTCCCGAGGGTCTTTTGAAAGTCGAAAGTCGAAGCACCCATCGCGCGTTTTGACTGAGGCGATGCTGAACAATAGGCTATAGGCTAATTGCTAACCAGAACAACAATACGTCGTTCAAGTGGAACAGCGAAGCGCAAGTATGGAAGCCAAGGGGTTGTCACATGAATCGGAAGGCATTGTGTGTGGGCTCAGCCAATCAGAGCCAGTGGATTTCGTTACTCAGGCATTTTGCCATAACACGGGCAAAAATATTGCCGTTCAGTGCCTTCGTAACTTGAATTTTTCGTGAAACGGGGTATTGGTAAGTCGGGGGTTCCACTGTATTTGATTTTGAACATCCTCCGCTTTCTCCTCAGGCTAAATACACGGTGCAAGAATTAAACACATTAACTGTTACAGGGTTCTCACATCATTTAAAAATACTGGTGGCCACTAGGTACCATCCATCAGCCTCCTAGTAGATGCAGCTATGGTAGGAATTTGAATGTCCTAAGTTGCCTCATTCTTGGGTTATCGGATTCACAAACTTTGGTGTCCACAGCGCCTGTCCAGCAGGGTGGTGACAATACCCAATGAGCTTTTTACAACTAAGGAGTTAAAAAAAGCTTTAAGACCTTAATGATACAAATTAATTAATTAATTAACTGTATTTGGGTCTTTTATAAGCCTAATATTCTATTATGGTATACAGCTATTCAGTGTTTTATCGCTATAGACAGTATTCTGTAATTATATCTGCCACACATGAGGACAGTGAATCAATTTTGACCATCAAACAGAACAAGGAATCTAAAACATTTATCTAAGACATTTATCTATAAGGAAATTTAATATTTGCAGCACTTATGAGGTCAGTGATACATTCTCTTTAGCAGTAGAAAGTCTCTCCCCCACCCCCCGACTTACGAGACTGTCTGCTTGCGTGCAGTGTCTGGGTCTGAAGCAGTGTACTGCACCACGGCTTCATCCACAGCAAGGTCCTCTGGTTTTACCACAAGAATCTCCTTTGGATCAAATATTGGAGCTTCATTCACATCTCTCACATTCACCACCACTGTGGCGGTAGAAGTGACCACAGAAACACCAGGAGCAAAAGGAATCTCATTCTCCACTGAAACCAACAGAGTGTGCTTGCTGGCCCTCTCGAAGTCCAGCTCCTGGTTGGAAGGAAGAGAGGAGAAAGAAAAACACACACACAAAATAATTACTTTGATTCCATCACATCTTAAATGAATAGTGTTTAATGTCATTACACTTTATGGGTGTTTATTAAAACTGAAGAATGTACACATATATCACTCACTCACACACACACTTGTGAGGATACATGAAATCACAAAAATGCTGCCATCAAATGACACAATTATCTTCCAATATTATGAATGAATTCCTGATTTTCTTCCTACCTTTGCAGTAGAAAGGATTCCTTCATGTTTGTTAGTTCCTGTTTTTACAGTGAAAAGTCCATCAGGATCACCACTGACGATCTTGAACTTGGCGTTCCAGGCTGGAGTTTGTGGTTCATCCTCATCTGTTACCATCATCCTAACCACCACAACATCCTTTTTGTTTTCATCAACTGTTGCAGTATACTGTGAGAAAATAAAGGATGAGTCAGAAATCACAGCAGTGAAAACAGATCTAAAGCCTCCTAACTAGGAACGGCGAATAATGGCCTCATTTTGTAGTCTGTGTCATTATATTAGGTTCATTACTTAATGCAAGTCTACAACTGTGGAGTCCATAAATTTAATTCGCTATGCATGTGGTAAAATATTGTTTTTAACTGCATTTGTACATTTCCCATGTGCTGTCAAAGACTGGGTTTTTGCTGTGTCAGAATGTGTGAGTGCAACATTAATAATGCAGTTAGATACAGGATGAATGTTCTGCTTTAACAGTGTGAAAAAGCAGCAGTTAAACAGGAAGTTTCCAGTTACTTCATACTTACTGAGCTCTGAGTGAAGACTGGAGCGTTGTCATTGCTGTCCGTCACCGTGAGGATGACTTTGGTTTGTCCAGTTAACCCTTCTCCTGCCATATCTGCTGCTTGCACTGTCAGAGTGTACTGTGGATATTTCTGGTAAGATACAGACATCAGCTCATCAACAGGAAGGAAGAAACACTGACATCGGTTTACAGACTGTAACAAAGCCTTCAGACGGACTAAAGCTCTTCATCTATGAAGGCCGATTCTGCTGAAAAGCTGAAGCTAAACTCATTTAATATTTTGCTTATGACAAACATGATGCTGTTGAGAGCCTTGGTCAAACTGTTAGAATAAAGTATTTCTTGACCATTTGGCACGAGGCTGTTTGTTGAAACTGACTTCACAGAGCAACAAAGAGGTTTATGATGCTGCACCAGAAACAGCTCTGATCTCCTGTAGTCTGGACAAACTATTTATACTTGGCGAATAGTTTGTCAGACTAGTCTGTGTCTTCCATGCAGAGGTATGACACAAACCAGAAATGTAGACAGAAACTAACTATACTTTAGAGGCTGTGTCTAGTTTTACTGTCAAAAAAAAAAAAAAAAAAAAAAAAAACCCACCATGTTTTTTTGCAGCACCCTCTTTGTGACTGATTTCTAGCAGTGACAGGCAGACTACTGATCCTGATTCATTACAAAATGTTTTTTCAGCCCTTAGGTGTAAAAGGACACTTGTGTTTGAAATGTGTTTAACAGGTCTTACCTCTCTATCCAGTCCTCTACCAGTGATTCTGATGCTTCCAGTAATTGGGTTGATTTCAAACATGTTGTCAGTGGGCAGCGGTGGGTCCTGGTTCAGAATACGATAGCGGAGCTCTGAGTTGTCAGTATTTGGCTCATCGTTGTCTTTGGCCTCAACCTTAACCACCTCCGTCCCTGGAGTGGAGGAAATAAAAAAGAAGTTCCTGAAGGTCTTCACACTGCTTCATTTACAAGATTTACTAAATAAAATTGACTTAATGCAAACGTCTGCTAATTTCCTTCTAACCCAAATCCTTCTCTGGTGCTTTAGGTGTCATTCTGATTTTCTTTAAATCTCTGGGTATCTTGAAATTCATTAAATATAGTGGATAAGTATTAGAAACACGAACAAAAGCAAAGAAAACTACCCAAGTCCAGAGGCAATAAGGTTTCTATACATACCGATGGCCGTGGCCTCAGCAACATCGGCGTTGTACTCCACCGTAAAATAAGGTTTGTTGTCGTTCTGGTCGATCACAATGACTATAATCTCCATGGGATCCTCAGCTTGTCCTGCTCCGTCAACCATAGCATGTGCTTCAAACTACACAGGCAGAAGATTTTAAGTTTATACACACACACACACACACACACACACACACACACACACACAGGATCAAAATGCAATCATCAAGTACACACATGGAAAAACATTTGGACAGAGTGAGGATGATTACCGTGTAACTGGGTATTTCCTCTCTGTCGAGTGGTTGTGTTACATACAGATTGCCCGTTTCTCTGTCCATTGTGAAACGATCAACAGGAGGCAGATCAGCTCCAGGACCAGTGATGCTGTAAAAGAGCTTCTTTTTTTTATCGTCACTAGAGCGGATCTGGAAAAACAAACAAAAACAAATGAAAAACACAACAGGACTAATTAAGATCACTCTCACCATCTAAAGTAACTGTTAAATAGTAAAGAGGCTGTGCATTAGACTCAAATTCAAGAGATTTCTGGTTATTTTGATATATAGAGCAGAAGGACTCCTTGTGATCTCAAATCAAAAAGATTGTTAGATTCTCTAAGCATTTTGGGCACACTATAATTACTCATTGTAAATAATCTGAGTTATTAGCGTAGTGTTATCGTCAACCAATTTACTCCAGTTTTAGTTAATTTTGTGTGTCACTGTTGCCAAGTTCAAAACACTCCATACCGCAGGATTAAGACCCTATAGTATTAGAAAGAAATCACAACAATCAGCTGATCTCCATGAGTAAACACTTGTCACCGTGAGAAAGCAAACTCCCTTTTAACTAGAGAAATGTCCAACAGAACCAGGTTCAAGGACAGGGAGCCATCTGCCACAAATTGTTGGGGAGTGAAAGTTAGGAGTAGTGAGAGATGGGACAAATTTTAGCATTTATAAATTTAAAAAATAAAAACAATTATACCTAAGAGACAAATACATCTTTCACTTGGCACTTAAGTATCAACTTTTCTGACTGCCAACAACATATAGATCTTTACTTGTGCCTTTACACTTCACTTGCGTTACTCTAAAGTTAACTGATAGTCATACTAAGAATTACTTATGACATCCAAGAAAAAAAATTAAAATAAAATAAAAAAAGACATGCGGACTGCAGAGGAAACAACAGCGAGATCCTATGCAGAAATAAACATTTAAAATGCAGTTTATTGTCAAATTAACCACAAGGTCATTCAGTTCACCTTACCTGAGCTACTTTCAGGGGATAGGTTCCTCTCTTATTCTCAGTAACACTGAGCGGAGGAATAACCCAGTCCCTTTTCCTCCTCCTCAGCCCTCCACCAGACTTGGGAAATTGCAGAACGGGCACTTGTGGCTCAGCGGCATTCTGGAAGAACATACAGACAGCTTTTTTAGCAAGAGCTTGGATAGAACACCACTCAGAACTTAATTAAACTATGAGGAGGAGCACAGACGTTCTCAGAATGAGTTTTAAATTATTTTCAGACTATGACGGGTCTGTGTCTGTCCAGAGTTAACATCAGTTTCAACATCTTAGCCATGAAGGCCAATGAGGCATTATCGTGTCCTACCAAGCAGGACATGTTGATACTCAAGTTTGTGAATCTGATAAATTATATGTAGCCTCACGAGTTAAGTTGCCATCTGTTGTATCTACTAAAAGTGTCAGAAACAGGCATTTTGCATGTATCGATTCCAAATGTACTTTTCATTCATGCCCCATTAAACGGTGTCTCTAAACCCACCTCTGTGTTGTTAATAGAGTCCACTTCAGTACTGTGATGCTGAATGTTGAAGTTTGTGTGGGCTCCATGGTGGTGCTTTCCACGGTGATGCTCAGGGTGAACGACACTGACTGGAACTGTTATTTTGTGACCATGAGAGTCCCAGGAGTGGATGAAGAAGTTCCGGTGTCCTTTATGAAGAACAACCTCTCTGTTTACCTGGAAGGTAAATAAATAAAAATATAAATAAATATATATATATATATATATATATATATATATATATATATATACACACAAAACCTTTAACAGAAATACAACATGCATTCGTTAGACTAAGTCCTCACAAATCTTACTTCAATATCTTCTTTTCTAAACTAACCCCAACTTTGCTGTCAGGTCTGTCAACTCTACTTACCGTTAATGTACCATCTGCCTTTACAGTAAAGCGACTGTCATCAGTGCTGAAAAGAATTACTGTGCGCTCTGTGCAGTCAGTGAAGCCCACTGGGAAAGGATAGGAAAGAGTTAATCATTATGAATGTGGTACATATAGTGAAAAATCTGGCAAGTTTTTTGTATTCAAAGAAAAGCGACAGACACCACTCCCTCTTCCTTAACAAAAGCAGCATAAGTGACTGCAAGATGACTAAATGGTTTTTAGCTCTGACAGTAGCAACACTCAGTCAGGTTAACATTATTTACTTTTAACAAAGACGTCAAAACCACACACACACACAGACACACGTTTTATTTGAAGTAAGTACACATTCTCATACAACCATCAACCTCAGTTTGACGGTTTAAATTGGTAAAAATATTAATAAAATTTGGCGTTTACCTCAGGTTGTCATTTCAAAAAGCAGCAAAATTGCCAGTGCAGAACAGATTTTTTCTGGTTTCCAGTAAAGACAACATAACTACACAACACCTCACTTCCCACACCTTTCAGGGGACCATGCTTATGAAAATTACATATTGACAACGTAATGTTAATCCATTCTTCATTCCTTTCATTTACTTTAAGACTTAACATAAATTGTTAAATTTCTGCGATTGGTAATTCATTTTTAGGATACAAGAAAGAAGAGGGGGGGATAAACAGCCTTGACTTGAACTAAAACAATTCATAGAATTGTCTAAACCTACGTATTCTTAGACAACAGCCTATTAATATAAAACTATCAAGACATGCAGTCAAACTAAAGCAGTATTGGAAGAGGAAAAGGTTGTATTAATGCATCTGTAATAACCATAGGCCAAGAAAGCTAAAACAATGTTTATATTTTAGTAGGGTTGGAACCATCAATCATTTCGAACCAGCTATTCTACCCATTATTCACTGCTCCTTATAGAAGTATTGTGGAGTAAGTGTTTGGTTCACTACAGCCTTTTCTCATTACTGCCTACTCAACTTGATTTTTAGGTTGCAGTACTTTTGGCACCTACTCTAGGGCCCTGTTGGCATCTACTCTTAATGACATTTTACTGAATTGTATTGAAAAAGGACAGAAACTGACATATGATGCCCAGATATAGATTTCTGCAATATTTTCCTAAATAAACAAGGTAAAGCTGTACATACATTTACACAGCGTTTTAATCTGATTATCATAAATTGCTTGTGTCTTAAAAACCCCCATCAAAGTGGGTAATTCAGTAGAGACCATTGATAAAGAAACGAATATTCACGCTAAAGCAAACATGCATAACCACAACCCATTTAAAAAACAAAAACAAAAACTGTTTAAGTCTGTTTATAAGAAGCTTTTAAAAACCTTTCAGTTAACTGAAATCAAAGAAAACAGTTCCTTTTTTAGAGTTTCACTTGAATAGCAAAGCCTGTAAAACAGGTTCGGGGATACTGCTCTGACCAGCAGGTAAAAGTAACAGAATCAGAGTGAGAGCAGGCTGAGACATGTTTGGGTTTCAACTAAGAACAATGTGCCCAGCTAATCTGCTGAAGGCCATCTGGGCTGGAGGAGTCCTTTACAACAGCAGAGTTGTTCCATGTAGGGCTGCAACTCAGGTCTAAACCCTCCGACAGTTTCATACAAACAAATCTGTAATGTGAAATGATACTAGACAATAGAAACAAATACCCAAAAATAATTTCATTTAGATTATGACTAAGAGTAACGCACCATCCAGGCAGAAAACATTAACATCCAAATCAAACACGTTTAAAAACACCCATGTACGAGCCTACACTGGGTTGCTCTTACCTTTGCCCAGCCTCATGCCCGGCCTCAGATGTTCCCTGGACACTCTGAAAACCAGCAGCTCTGACTCAAATCCAGGCACACATGTTGGCCTGTTAGCTCTCTCTAGTGCTGACACCTAGGAGAGGAGCAACAGTTTCAGTTAGACGTACAATAAGACTTCAGGCTTATAAGAGTTCGAAACTGAATAACTACATGTTTTTTAAAAAAAAAAAATCAAAAACTTGAAATGTTTTCAGCATTGAAAGGTCAGGATTTTAGGTTTTTCCTTAAACTGAACAACGTGCAGCTTTGAGCTGTTGTTCAGAAAATGCCTTGGCAAAGCATTGCGCTGCTTAATATACACAGTTTAAACACTAAATAAAGAACAAAATAACTGTCACTTTAAATACTAATGAAAATGTGTCTAACGCCCCGTGTAATTATATGAATGAATTGAAATTGTGCCTGTAAGCCAAATGACTTTATTTCATTTTAAAATCCCAAAAACGATATTACTTGGATGATAGTCCTTTTTCTCTTTTACATTAATGAATCTTTTTACAAGTGCTTCTCGATATGTGTAAGCGAAACAGACTGGAGTGAACAAAGCTGAAACCACAACTCTGAACTGGAAATTAACCTGCAGACAACGTCATGAGCGGAATCAGGGCGAGGCTCGCTCACAACCTCGAACTCTTCGAGGCGGAAGGGTATGAAAAGAAAAAGAAAGACGGCCTAAACCTCCGCGTGTGTTCTGCGGTTTCGACACTGTTTTAAAATACTTTTTTTTTTTAAATATTTGTTGCAGATTGCTCTGCGGAGAAAGCTGCTACACACAATAAGGATTTTAGACCCCCACAAGTTCGTTTGGCCCACTAGTCCCAGCAAGTACCATAGCTGATAAAAGCATTTCTTTATTAAAATCGAAGGCTACTTCACGCATAAAGAGGTGCCGAAATTATTCCGCGAAGAAAAGAAAGAAAAGACTGCTTGTGAGATACCCGGTGTTGTCCAGTTCAATCAAATAAGTAACAGGATTAACCGACATTTATTTTTTGTGACTCAAAGTAGAAGGGACAGTGAGAGAATTGAGCACCGATGGCAAAATATTAACCAAAAGAGGAAGTCTCACCTGGAAAACGATGATTAAAGCACCAAAAACCGCGAACAATGCGGTCCCCATTTGTCTAAGTCGTATTTTTAGTATTCCTCTCGAGTACACAGCCAAAAACGAAAAGAATCCTAAATATATTCCTCTTTGAACTCGCTTCTTGGCGTCTTCCTGTTGTCCCCTGAAGGTAGTTTCTGTAACTGAGACTCGACTCTGCAAGGCGCTCTTTCAGGTACTTTCAGCACATGACGTCAGCTTACAGGTGCGCAGGTTCCGTGTTCCTAATATGGTCATCCCAGCCCGTCACACCTGAAGTGACAGGAACAAGTAGTTTCTGTTCATAAATAATAAATAGAGACACAGCGGATAGTAGCAGCGGACAGCGTTATTATCAGCAATGATCTGAGTCTGAGTTCAGTCAGCCACATTCGGGAGCTCTCAGTCTCATTTCCTCTTACTGATAATCTGTCTCTCACTCCCCATGTCTTTCTCACACATGCACACACACTGACATTCAGACTTTATCCACAGTTGCTTACTAAGAATCACTAAAAAACACGTGAAGCTGCTGACAGAAAACCATCTTTCATTTGTAAAGCCAACCAACAGTGTTATAAAGTCATTAGTGTGAAACCAGCCTAAAAAAACCACAAATGACTGTCTGAAAACCAGTGGATGTATTCAGCTGAGTGTTGAAAGGAAATCATCGACAGTGTCCCCGAACAGAAGCCAAATACAGAATTTGATGATACAAATTTAAGCATTCAGCTTTATTTGCTTCAGTTTTCACTGTCATCTGAATACACAACATCCCATTTGCTAATAAGCTGTTGTAAGTGTACCCACTGAAGTAATGCTATGTGCTGATAAACATCAGTAATTGATACTGAAGAAAAATGGACTTTTCTCATCCATGCTGTTCTTACCCTCACAGTCTGAAAGCATGTGACTGAGAGAATGCACTACTACTTTATTTTAAATGGAATTTCATTTATTCAAGTCCAATAGTTTAAGTGAACAATGTTTGTAGTAGTCTCCAGCAATAGTTCTCCAGGTTTCTTGAAGGACATTGTAAAGTTCTTCTTTAGATGTTGGCTGCTTTTTCTTCTGTTCTGTGTCAGGACTATCTTTTTGGGGTCTTTCTGTTGTATTCCTGCTTCAGTAATATTGAGATTCGGGCTCTGGGAGGTCAATCCATCATGGATAGTGTTCTACTGTATGTTTTTCTATCTGGGCCTGCTTTTACTGCATTGGCAGTGTATCATTGGCATGCTGAAAAAACAAAGCTGTTGCCAACCAGATGCTTTTTAGATGGTAGATCAAAATCTGAGGATACGTTTCAGCTTTAATAAGACACTCACTGTTGTATCTCTTCTCCTGACAGTCCTCACATTTTTAAGGATACACTCCACAACATGCAGAGATATGCCAAGATATTCTAATAGCATTTTAACAGAAAAACTAAAATTTTATACCTGTCACACTGTGTCCTTTGTCATTTTTCTTTTTTACAGAATCAACTAAAGAAACGGGAACAATTATGTGTTTTTGTGATTAACAAAGTGCTCAAAGATTTGGTTTTACCTGTGCTATTTGTCAACTAACACCGATTCACCTGTGTTACTTGCCGTTTTATGCTTGACTGAGTAATATATAAAGAAATGAGGAGTAGATCAAGACTGTTTGCACAGGACTGGATATCAGAGATTGTAGCTTTCCTAAAATGCAGCCACAAAAGGATATAATAGTATTACCAGCTAAAATCTGGCAGACACAAACAAATGCTTGTTGAGTTAAATGGTAATTAGACTGATTCTTATACAGCGTTTTTCTGCTCTCCTGGAGCCCTCAAAGCGCTTTATACAACATGCCACCTTCGACTATTCACACAAGCACTTTCTTCTATGCTTCTAAGCACTTTCCAGCTAACCTTCACACACATTCATACTTGAGGGGGGTTAAGACTACACTGAAATATTTAAGTCCACTGGGTTTCCTTAACCAAAACAATGCCAAGATGTGTGAAAAGTAAAAAAAAATAAACAAGAGCCCTAACCCTAATTACTTTTCCAAGAAAATAGAAACTTGATGGAAGCTAGCAGCTAACATTAGCTTACTCTTTAGCTTTCAGGAAATCACACCGATAAGCACATAAAACTGATATTAATTAACTTCATATTTAATACACGACTTAGCAGATTTTTACTGAATTGAAAACTGAAATAACATCTATGAAACCATCTAATTCATTTAGGTTTTTGACAGACCTTTACCTAACTAAAGTTTGCCAAAAATGATAGTTAACTCTGGGAACAGATATTCTTGCTTGAATGTTAGCAGATCCTATAAATATTTGCTAGTTTAGCAAATTTCAGCATACCCTGATTACAAACAGTTTCACAGCACTGTTCAAATGCTGTCATTGTGATGCTGAGGAGCAAATAAAACACCGTTGGCAAATAGTTTACTCACCATGAATGTAGCCAGGCTCAGCCATAGCTAATGTTAGCTGCTGGATTCCTCTTCCCTCCCTCCTTTCTTTCTGAATTCTGTGCTTGGTATGTTTTTGGTACCAAGCACACCATTGCTGATGGATATTTAATTAGAATATTAATACATTAATCAGCAATTCTTCTTTGTAAAATTACAATAGATGATTGGAAATGTGTTATTAGAATTTACATGCAAGGTCTAACTGAATATGCTCTGACTTCCGAAAACATTTTATAGAAGCAAAATTATGAAAATCAACCAGTGCATGAAGCTACTGTTAAAATGACAAGTTAAGCTGAAGATGGTTATTTCAAATACCCTTTATATCATATGTTGTGTAGTCTAATCCTCACAGTTTAAGAGTGAACAGGCATGGAAGATGGGGGATTTTTGAAAAGCAGTTAAGTGATGTTATCTTTTGCGCCTTTCTTTCATCCCTGGAACACAGAGATGTGGGGGTGGGAAGAATGGTCAGTTTACAGTGACCACCACTTAGCCAATAAAAGATCAGTGTGTGACAGAGAGGGAGGGAGAAAGAGGAAGCAAAGAGAATGTGAGGGCAGAGAAGGAAGAAGGCAGTGAAAAGTGTCATGTTGCATTATCAGTTTCTTGAGATGGAAGAGTGAGTGATCCTTTTAAGTCACTGTGTAATGTGTAATCATTCCTTTAATGTAGAAGTTGATTCTCTTTTTGATTAAATTTTTTTTTTAACTATCACGACTTTGAAACCACCTTCATAAATACACTTTATTTATTTATACATTAGATACTGGAAGATTAAACTGGAAGAATTTAAGATTTAATGTTCACAATAAATGTCTGTTCAATGCAGGATTATGACACTATAATGTTCTCTAATGATGGCTGTAGAGTTGCACTTTCAGGTATCCATGTTTGGTAAGACTGGAATATCTCAAGGACCATTAGATAGAATTCCATGAAATGTTAAACAGGCATCCTTGGACTTTAGAGCAGGAACTAATGAGATGCTCAAATCTTTCTTCAAGCACTTGGCTGACTTTAAATGGATGCGACAAACATGTCACATTATGCTACGTGAGAGTTGGGGTGGACTGACAAAAACATTCTGGTTTAATTAGATGTTTAATATTAATAACTCTGTATCCTTAATCATGCTATATTTTAACCCAAACACAGAACTAGCCAAACTGATGCAGTAACTGCTGTCTTAAATAAATTGTGCATAACATTACATAAATCAACTGGACATTTTTTGAAAAAAAAGAAAAACTCATAAATGCATATAAATATGCATTTTTGCAAGGTAAAAATACTCTTCTACTTTACTGGAAGAGAGATACCTAATGTTTAATAGTCAGCATTTAACCGGTTTACTTCTTGTGCAGTTGTAGATGTTACATCGCAATGTTTTTGTGAGGTATTTGTGAATTTTTGCAGTTTTTTTAATTCATCCTTTGATGGTCTGGGAGCAGACACACTCTTTATGGGAATGTGGGTTTTGGGGGGATGTCAGGAGGAGAGAAACTGCAGAGAGGCAACTCTGGTACCTGGATATCTGGATAATCATGTTGTGGGGTGTTTAATAAAAAGACAACTCCCATTTCAGTCCAGTAACAGCTGCAAACCTGCCATGCAACACGAACAGCGTCAGGACGAGTAAGAGAACCCTGGGAGAATTTCGAAATACAAGTTTCTGACATTCACTCTTCTTTTCTGTCAGCTAAGAGACAAAATGTATTTTAACTAGATATCTTATCTTTTGTGGAATTTCTGACAATGAACCATTATTACATTGTCTCACACATACACACACACACACACACACACACTGTGTGCACAATGTGTCCTTGCGTTATCCTTCTGGAATGTACAACAAGCTCACGGGCTCCACAACATGAACTTGAATTTGGTAAACTATATCCAAAAAAAGAAGTACAGATGCATAATACAACTGTGAAAACAGAAAGAGAAATTAGGCAGCGAAGGAACTTTAGAACAGGAAGTGAAAAAAGGGAAATGAAAAATAAAACAATTAGTTTGACACAATCCATTTATATTAGTTACAAGTTGAACTGTCACTTTAGCCATCCTTTGACTTTGCATTTAACACCATCACTCACATAAAAACTTGTAGTTTTATACCCTAGAAGACTATAGTTCCTAGGTTCTCACATTCTCACCAGCTTCAGATGTACTTACATGTACTTGTATATATATATATATATATATATATATATATATATATAAAAACACCCAGCACGCCCCTGCGGGCGGTTTATCCTTCAAGCTCGGGTCCTCTACCAGAGGCCTGGGAGCTTGAGGGTCCTGCGCAGTATCTTAGCTGTTCCCAGGACTGCGCTCTTCTGGACAGAGATCTCCGATGTTGTTCCCGGGATCTGCTGGAGATATATATATATATATATATATATATATATATATATATATAGTGCTAATAATCAAATAATAGTAATGCTTTCTATGCTGAACTAAAGCACTTATATTTTTCACTTTTTGTGTGTCATCTTGAAGCTGACCAGTGTTTGCTAATAGGCATTTGTAGATAATTTTGTCATATAATACAGAATTAGGTGGGATTTGGCAAGTGTGGAACCCTCTGGTCTGGTATAAAACTACAGTGAGGGGCTCAAAACAATTATTTAACACGGTGAGCTTGGTTTCCTTGAGAAGCAGCTTGCTGCTGGCTCCGAGGTTCACTGCTCTTTTGGTATTTGGCTATCTGCATTCTGGAAAAGCAAGCAGGTATTCATGCAACACCTCAAGGAGCTTTATATTTTAAGGTAAAGACTCTACACCAATAGACAGAAAACCTCAACAATCACATAAACGCCTTATGAGCTTTCACTTGGCAACAATGGGAAAGAAAAACGTCCATTGAACAAGAAAAAAATAATATCTGTAATAAAAATACATAAGCACAGAGATGAGTCCAGTGTCAGAGGCTACAGGATGATAATTTCACTTGACACTGGTAATGGTTATTTCACTTGTTGTTGCTATGAGGGGCTGAATTGAATGGGCATTCCATATGATCACCACATTGCTGCTAGTTTCTATCTCTGTTGAAACCTCTTAAGATGAGCCAAAGTTCACCCTGGCAGAGCTGTTGGTCCAGATTCATGGAGTCTTAAGCTAAGGAGCATTCTTTCACTTTTAAGCCTAACTGCCTATTTCTAATGCTTTCTGACACTTGGCTCTGCTGTCAGTTAATCTAGTGTACTATGGTTGCCCTTACACTTCTCATTAAACATAAATATACCATTTAAACATAAACTCGGATCATTTGCCAGAAAAAACCCCTGTGCTCTTTTGTCTGTTCTACTACCTGGCAGACTGTCTCTTTCAGTCAAGGCAACCAAAGGCTGCTGCAAAAGGGAAATCATGTCAATTATTAACAGTTGGGTCAATGTTTATAGGCCAATATCTGCTGACAGCAGTGAGGAAACACAGAAACTGTTGGATTAAAAGAAAACAACAGCAGTGAGACGGTTCAATAGCTAACGAGCCTAACTTTTATAAGCAGCAGTTGACTCATAAACACATAGTACCTCTAATTCAGTTTCAGGAAAATTTACAACAAACAAAATATCTCGAACCTCAAAACACTTTAGAATATATTTTTTCATTAGCATTATTGCTAATATTATATTTATTAATAACAGCTAATAATCAAATACAGAGATGTGTATAAACACACAGTGAGTGAAACGAGGGGATTGAAGAAGAAACGCTCAACAGTGCATCATGGGAATCCCCCACCAACCTAGACTTAATGGAGCATAACTAAGGGAGGGCTCGATCTACCTGATGCAGTATCACTATACAGCGAGGAACATAAGTGTCTGAACACCTGAGAAAATCAGTGTTAATATTTGGTACAAAAGCCTTTGTTTGCAATTACAGAGGTGAAACGTGTCCTGTAGTTCTTGACCAGGTTTGCACACTGCAGTGGGGATTTTGGCCCACTCCTCCACACGCCCACATAGCAAGCAGGATCTGGTATCAAGCTGGCACTGCTGTTTGACTTCTGGCATGATAAGACGTATGTCATCCAGATATGGACCAGGCCTGGCATAGATGGCACTGTCTATGTGATAGCATGCCATATCTGGCTCGATTGTGGTTTGATTTATCTGGTCCAGGCCCATAGAAAACAGGTCTGGCCTGGATCTGCCATCAAGCTGGCACTTCTGACTGACCGGTGTCATGGCTGAGTTTATGTCAACCAGATGTGGGACAGGTCTGGCAATGATGGCATTATTTATGTTCCTATTTTCCTATTTTAGTTAGAAGACCCAAATGCCATGTTGCAATACTATACTGCTATGGTAGCCAACGTTTCAAACGTAGGTTTGACAGGTCTGTGAGTGTAAATTTTATCCAAAACCTAGTGAAGGTTTACTCATGCTTCCTGCTGGGTGGCTGTAGCTCAGGAGGTAGAGCAAGTCACCTACTGATCCAAAGGTTAGTGGTTCGATCCCTGGCTCCTCCAATCTGCATGTCAAGACTGTGGATGTGTATAAATGTAGTCAGGAAGCATTCGTTTAAAGATATTGGGTGAATGTGGTATGTTGTATAGAGCACTTTGAGCAAACTGGGAGTGTAGAAAAGTGCTATATACAAACCAGTCCATTCACTATCTGAACAGATCTTTGTCATGTTACTTTTGCACTATATGTTGTCATTACATGGCTTGGTTAAGGTACACATTAGGCTGACATCTGGGGCCAGAGCTGAAACTGTTCTGGGCCAGCGCAGGGCCAGCAGTGTGCCTGCAACTGGCCCATGTGTGGGACACCTCTGGCAAACCAGATCTGCGCCATGTGGGCCATGTGTAAGCACATTGTGTGGTCCAGATCTGGGCCATACCAATTTTGCTATGTGGGACAGATCTCCTCTAGATGTGTCAAGTTTCTGAGCTGTTGCTGAGAAACACAGAGTTTCAGCTCCCTGCAGAGATTTGCTATTGGATTTAAGTCTGGAGACTGGCTAGGTCGGTCCAGAACCTTGATATAATTCTTGGTTAACCTGGCTGTGTGCTTCAGGTCATTGTCATGTTGGAAGACCCAGCCACGACTCTTCAATGACTGAGGGAAGGACGTTGTTGCTCAAAATGTCACAATACATGACCCCCTTCATCCTGTCCTTAATACAGTGCAGTCACCCTGTCCCCTTTGCAGAAAAGCACCTCCAAAGCAGGATGTTTCCACCCCCAAACTTCACAGTAGGGATGGTGTTCTTGGGATGCAACTCCTTCTTTTTCCTTCAAACATGGCGAATGAAGTTGAGGCCAATTTCTATTTTGGTCTCATCTAACCACATGACTTTATCCCATGCCTCAGTTCGAGGGAGACTGACAGTCGTCTTTAGCCTCTTCTATTTTCTAACAATTGCTCCAGTAGTTGATCTATTTTCACCAAGCTGCTTGGCAATTGCCCTGTAACCCTTCCCAGTCTTATGGAGGTCCACAATTTTGTCTCTGGTGTCTTTTGACAGATCCTTGGTCTTGCCTATGATAGTAGTTGGAGTCTGACTGACTGTGGAGTGGAGAGGTGTCTTTAAAGAGCTCAGACACTGGCTACTAATTTAGATTAATAAGTAGAGTAGAGGTGGACTTTTTAAAAGCATAGTAACAGGTCTTTGAGAGACAGAATTCTTTCTGATTTCCAGGTGTTTAAATAATGTGCAGCAGTGCAATACAAAAAAAATATTTCAAAATCATGCAATGTCCTGAATTGTTTTTAAATGCTGTCTCTCACAGTGGGAATACACCTACAATGTGTTCCATGATTTCTAAGTGGGAGCACTTGCAAAATCGCAGGGCGTTCAAATACTTATGTTCCTCACTGAATGCTTTATTAAAACGGAAAGTTTTAAGCCTAATCTTAAAAGTAGAGAGCAGCTCCAGAGAAGAGGGGCCTGAGAGCTGAAAACTCTGCCTCCCATTCTGCTTTTAAATATCCACATGTAAGCCAATGAGAGTGAGGCGGTCTGCTGGTATTATGAGACTTTAAAACAAGATGGGGCCTCATTAGGATTTTAAATAAAATTCTGGATTTAACAGGGAGCCAATAAAGAGAAGCCAAGATACAGAAATATACTCTCTCTCTCTTTTTTATCTTTTCTGCCTGTCCCGTTTGGATCTTTAGCCATCAGAATTGTTGTCTGAAGGCCAAGAAAGATGCCAAGCGGATTTATCATGGCCTTGCCATATTGGTCCATTTGATTGACCTTTATTATAATTATGTATTCATTTTATTTTATTTTCAGTTGTTACAGACGTGACAGACATGACTGGGCGATAGGACAGGGAGAAAGAATGAAAGAAAGAGAGGGAGAGAAAGAAAAATAGAGAGGGGAAGAGATGGTGAGAAAGGGGGGAAGAAAAAAAAGAAAAACAAACAAAACACCTGGATCACCTGCATGGAGATAAAAAAACAGAAGAGAAAACAAACAAAAAAGAGCAACATAATAAATACAACACTATTACAATAAACTAGCTAACAGTAGATAACAGTAGATACTAAATATTACATGTTATTGTGCAGTACGCAAGATTGACAGAGCACAATGTGCTTTGAGGCAGCAGCCACGAAAGGTGTAGTTTGTGTCTGTGAACACCTGTGTGGATCAGCACACTTGTATTCAAAAGGTTTCTCCATGTAACGATCTGCTAGGGAGTGTGGGGAGCCATAGCCCCGTCCCCCAGGGCATGAAGCAGGTATGGAGGACATCCAGGCCCCAGACATTGAGAGGCCCCAGATCCGAGGAGGACCACCAAAGGCGCAACCGTGCCACCCTCCTGGGAAGAGCTGAGGAGAGCCCCAAACGAGAGGTCACCCAGCAGCCACGGAGGAGAGGCCAGAGGGGGTTGCAGTGACGTGGCAGCGGGCTCTGCTACTACTCTCTTTCAAGTCCATGTCAGTACTCTTGCTGCAGCATTTTCAATTAACTGAAGACTTTTCAGGGAGTTTTAAGGACAGTCTGATAATAATAATAACAGTAGTGCAACCTAGAAGTAATAAGTGCATGAACTAGTTTTCTGGATTTAATTTTCTGAATTGCTCAAAACCAAACAAAACCAAACAAACCTAAACAAAATTCTTAACAAACAAGTGACTATGTATGTTAACTACGTTGTATAGTACGAAAAAAGTTGAACACAGCCAGGGTTGCTTTGCATTACTTGGCTTGACAAAACCCCAAACCCCAGTTGGAGATAATGGGTATCATAACAGTGATTATCTACTTTCTCTTTTAAGCGCCACTTTCTGAAGCTTCAGGCAGTAAACACTCAGTTAAAAATGGTCGTTTTGTTGGTTGTGTAAATCTTCTTCCACACAAAATGATCCCTCTGAGTGCCAGAGACATTATCGCATGGTGAAATGCAATAAAATGCAACACAAGATATTCATGCTACAGAACACTGTTAATGTATTGCACAGAGTGGTTAAAAAAATTAATTAATAAATTCAAGTTAATTATGCTATTGTTGACTGTGCTCTTGTTGCTGCTGCTTGTGTGGGTGCACATTAGAGCTCTCAACCAGGTTATGTATTCAGCATAGGTTACCACAGTGATTTAGATACACTTGTATGACACAGGGAACTTTGACTGCTGCACCATTTCATATGAAGGACATGTCAAATGTTTTTTTTTAGAGAGGCACATTTAATACATATATATTAGAGCAGATGGACCGTGTGTCCATACATAGAACAATGTGTAGCTCTTAGTTCATTCTGAGTGATTCATCAGCACAACTGGTTTACAGGAAAACCTCCATAGTAGGACAGTACATAACATGGTGGAACTTATCTATATGTCTGCAGCTGACAACAGCATAAAAGCACTTCAGCTGTTCAATAGCACTTGACTTCCTGTTAAAACCCCATTGTCAGGCCGCTCATAAGCTTTTAGTTCCCATCAGATCATCATGGAAGAGAAGCCCTACTTTCTGATCAGAGCTTCACTTAAACACAGTCACATGACAACAGTGTTTGTGCACTCAGTCGTAAACAACTGCAGGTTTGCTCATTTGCAGCGAAGTGCTGCTGGTGATGAAAAAAACCACAGACCGCAAATTGATCATGATAGCGTAGAGCCACTGAATGAGACTGTATATCAGGTAATTCTTCATATTTGCAGGCAATAATTATTGCAGGCAAAGTTTTTGTACAAAAGATGACAGTTACAGATCATAACACAAGTATTACACCACCGCCCAGTGTAAGGTTTTTGCCTCAGCTGCCCTAAATGGTAATTACCAAAATATTTTTTATGCTTTGGTTAATCCTTAATTAAAATGCTATTTTTAATGCTAAAATATAATAATTGTTGTTATCCATAATGTTCTTTTTAATTTACTGTTTAGAAAAAAGTAGTAACGGACATTTTTATCATTTGTGATATTTTATTAGCCTTCCTAAACAGAAAATTGTGTTTTAGTTGTTGAATATTGTGCTTTATTGAGAAGTTCAGTGTGTCAGATCAAAATGTGATTATGAAAACATGAAGTCAGTTTGTTGTGAAGTAGGCATTCCAAGAACATGACTCAACATGAAGACGGTTTCTTCACTCTGTCAAGAGGCGAGTAGTGCTGTGCGATACTGCAAGATTTGGTATCCTTCCGATACCAAGCAAATATTGGGCCAGTATCGCCAATGCCGATAAAGTGGATGCATCATCAAATTGTGAAATCTGAATGAATTAGTTAGAACAGAGGACAAAAAAAATAAAACGATTAAGGCTGCAGCACATCTACTTGTAGTTTAAATATAGTAATCATACAATTTCCCTTTCACAGTTTAAGCAAAAGGGTAATTATATCCAGTCAAATCTGAGCCATATTATACCACCTTTATCTACCTGGATCTGAGCATGCTTGCTTGTTTGTTTGCACTGCCAAGTCACGTGACAGTACAACCTCAAAACACGAGCGAGGAGAGGAGGCGCAAACTGCCTGCTCTGTGCTGTGTGACCTGAAAGCAGCAGGAGAAGGCAGAAGTGCCAAGAAAAGAAGTGCCATTTCAAAGATAAGTCACAATTTGTCTACATTAAGTTTGACACCCCTGTACTAATGCGTCTATTAATTGCCTCCAATCTCTACAAAATGCCGAGGGAAAACATTTATCTTACTCTCATAAATATTCTCATATTATCCCAGGGTTAAAGCTTCAGCACTGGTTTCCAGTCAGGCTCGGATTTCAGTATAAAACTTTGGCTCTTACTTTTATGGCTTTATAAGATGAGACCTTCAGTTAAGGGAGATTGTGCATTAAGAATATGAGTTTCAAAACTCTCAAAGCTCACCACACTCTCTACAGATCTGTGACATTCAGCTTACAAGTCATCTGTTCAAAGAGGCATTTGTCTTATGTTCTTTGTTCAGGGCTGGACATTTTCATTACTTTTACCTTGCACTGTCAGTGTCCTTACAAAGGTTCCCCTCATCACCACCCCAGTGTAAGATCTGTGTATGTGTGCCTGTGTGGGGCAGGACAAAGGCCTAGTCATATTTTTTTCCCCTGTGGTTTCACCTGAAGCCTAATGCAATTGTACGGATGACGAAGTAGGAGAGGGGAGGTGATAGTTGCTCTAGCTCTTGAGTAATCGTTCCAGAGAATCATTTTTAGATAAAAGAGCAGACTGAAGAATTAGTCAGTGTTTTATTTTCACATTCTGTGACAATAGTTCATTTTCTCCTTATTTTAAAACCTCTTCATCCGAGAAACTAGGATTTTTTAGAAGAACATATACATTAATAGCAATATTGTTGTATAAAATTCATTTGGTTCCCACTGTTACCAACCTTACTGACGCCCAAGTAAATATTGGGCCAGTATCGCCAATGCCGATAAAGTGGATGCATCATCAAATTGTGAAATCTGAATGAATTAGTTAGAACCCAGCACATCTACTTGTAGTTTAAATATAGTAATCATACAATTTCCCTTTCACAGTTTAAGCAAAAGGGTAATTATATCCAGTCAAATCTGAGCCAATATTGGTGTATAAAATTCATTTGGTTCCCACTGTTACCAACCTTACTGACGCCCAAACTGATTCTTTAGCAGTTACTGGAAAACTAATGCAAATGACATCAGTCTGACACAGAAAAGTGGTGACAGCTGCTTTTTCTGAAAAAAATAAAAATGTATATTCATTTAGTTTTTAATAAAAACAAAAAATAAACCTAAAACAACTGTACCAAAGGACCAGAAATAATTATGCTGAAAATGGAAATCCAAAAAGAGATTTTTAGATTTAAGAAAATGCACATTTTGAAAAATCTCCTCATGTTTTGAGGTTGTTCCTTCAAATCATCAGGTAGCAGAGAGACAAAATCTTAATGTTGAAATGCTGAACTCTGAAAGTGCCTGCAGACTGCCATCTCAGGTCTCGAGCTAAATACAGATGACGATGACAACAGAATCGTTTTCCATATACAGTTATGTTGAAACTGTGACGATGACAGAGGGGGAGTTAGAACATTTCCAATAACAGCATCACTGTGAGTGAAAGGGTGATCCACATGATTGCCATTCATATGATGCTCTGCTGCTTTCCTTCTGTACAACTTCCTGTTTCTCCCATGTGTCATTGCCCTGAGGCTTTGTGACTCATGCTGTGATGAGCCTGTCAGTCATGCTGTGATAGCGGGAAACCAGAAGCTGTGTTGAAACAGTGTTCCCATATCCTGTGATGGTGGTGGGGACTTCTCCTATTGCATCCACACACATGATGTGTCCTCCATTGTTATACTGATAAAAGAAAAAGAAAGAAAATATTATTATCAAAGAACACTGTCTGCATCTCCGCCAACTGTATGAAACATTTAGATTAATTGGTTAACTATCTGTACACGCCCTGCTTCATGGAGTCAAACTCCACACGAACTGCTAACAAATACAAAGTCCTGCTAGTGCAAGGGAAGTTATCTTATATAGAATCAAACACAAAGCGAAACAATGGTCTGTTTTGCAAACGTAAATATAATTTTTGGAAAGTGTTCTTGCCAAACAGTAACAATGAAAAATTCTCTTAATGATAAGGGATTCCAGGAAAGGTTAATATACCACCACGCCTGTGTGCTGGCCTTGTTGCTCTGTGCTTGTTGTCCAAAAACTGCTAAAACACAGCCAGTGTGGCTCACTGGAACATTCCTTTATTATCATGAACACGCACACTGGAGTTTAGTTTAACTCAGTCACACACAAACCACAAAGCTTCGAAGACCATGTTAATCTGCCACTAAAAACAGCCTACTGCCCTACTGTTTGATTAGTCACACTGAGCCCTTTTACAGTCTAACTGTAAATTTGAGCTGTTGTCAAAGATGGAATCTTAAGAAGGAATGGGTGGACACAGGTGCCACAGACAGCAGAAGTGATAGAAGGTCATCACTTTTGTATTAATGTGAGATTGAAAAAGGGGGGTGGCAGCAGCCATTTTGACATGAGGAGGTAAGGTACACACAAAATGAGTTATGGTTTCGTTCTGTTGAGTGTGTCAAAGCTCTCTCAGTGAGCCACTTCAACTTGTAGAGGCAGTAGGCACTAGTAGAGGCAAGCAAACAACTGTTAGCTGGATCTGGATCTGTCAATCATAGCACCCAGGCCTGATGGAGGGCTGGGTTACAAATAAATAAGTAAAAATCAGCCACTATACACTTGTTATGTAGGTGGAAATGTCTTTTGTAACAGGCTGTAAACATTAACGTTATCACTAATTTTTTTTAGATGGGCATAGACAGGTTAAGAGCCGGTCTTCCATAATGTAGCAAGCACAACATCCCAGGTTCAATCTCAGGAACAGACTCAAAAGTCCACAGAAAAGTCCACATTATTAAACACGTACGTTCAACAAGCTTTAACCTGCATTGGTTCTGTTTAGATTTCTCTCTCTGATCATGTGTCACCAGAGTTCAAATGAGTTGAGCTCTCAGCTAACGGCACTGAACATGTTTGCAGTAAATATACCTCGGGCTGCTCACTTCCTGTGCTGACATGTTTTCTCCTGCTGGGAGTGTCTCTAAACATACTGCGCTGCGCTAACAATTTAGCCTAGTACTATGAAGCCAGGATGCTTTCAGAAAAACAACTCTTGTAACGACTTCACTTTAACAATAACCAAAGAGCAAAAAGAAAAAAAAAACACATCCATGGAAACTGACTGGCACAAACCAAAAGAATTCCTCTTCATCCCCCCATAACCACATCCTAATCCCTGGCAGACTGGAGCCTGAGGACGAGGCCTGTCTGCTGTTTATCTCTAAGAAATCTTGTGACCACACCTCTAATCTTTACCTCTGCATGTGCTTGTTGTGTGTGTTTAATGGCCTGTCTATTGTCATTCAGGTGCGAGCATAGGTGTGGCTCTTTTTCAGAATTACAGTCATTGACATTAGTAAACACAGGAAGCAAATCCAAGAGTAGGGCAGGAATGGCATTATTCTCTGGTTTTACCTGGTAAAACTATGTCAATGTTTGGTACAAAACCTTCCCCAAATGTTTTTTCAGTAACTGACACACCTCTGTGCCTTTCAGTTAAGCTGTTCCACTGCAAACAGAAGCAAGAGCCTGGCTTATCAGCAGCTGTAAAACTGCCTCACTCTCTGCAGACAGCAGAGGCTTGCTAAACAGGAACAACTGGCTCGCAAGACAATAATATCACATGTGCTTTTATTTCAGGTCTCTTTATCATTCACTTTAAAGTGTCAGAAAGCACAAACAATACCAGCAGTCAAGTCATGCATATTAATGTTTTCTTATTCACAAAATCCTTCCAGCTCCTGTATGTTTCACTTCTCCATAACTGCAAACAGCATGCAGTTAGCATTTAGCTAAAGAGCCAAACATTTTCAAGAGCCAGTATATCTAAAGGAAGTCTGGCCCAGAAACTCAACTCAACTCCATTTGTAAATGTTTGCCAACAAGTTTATCCAGGTGACAGTCCCAGTTTTGTTTCCAGCTGCCTTGAAAGAACAGATAATTATGTAGAACAGGTTTTACGTAGCTTGTTGTTTGTTTCTGTTTGTTATTGTTTCCATTTTCACTGTCTTTCTGCGTAGTTTGCAAATTGAAGTAAACCATTTGTAAACACTGGTGTATTTAAAGCTTTAACTAAGGCAGGAAGAGTGACTACAAAACAAACAGTTTAATCCACAGTTAGTTTATCGCGTATATCTGGCTAATAACCTGCTACCAAACACCCAGCAGACAGACAGGAACATGTTTGAGTCTGAATTCCCGGAATACAGACTACAGACGGCCCACTTGTCTGATCTTGTTTGTTGGAGACTTTGCTTTCAGTTTGATTCCTTGTTTTTTATGGAAGTCCTAATCAAAATGGCTTCAGAAGAAAATCACAAAGGAAAATTTGTAAAAAGAGTTGACAGTGATTCTCTAAATCAGGGGTGTCCAAATCCAGGCCTCAAGGGCCGGTATCCTGCAGGTTTTAGATGTGTCCTTGATCCAACACAGCTGATTTAAATGGCTAAATGACCTCCTCAACATGTCTTGAAGTTCTCCAGAGGCCTGCTAATGAACTGATCTTTTGATTCAGGTGTGGTGACCCAGGGTGAGATCTAAAACCTGCAGGACACCGACCCTCGAGGCCTGGAGTTGGACACCCCTGCTCTAATGGTCAGCATTATTAGAGACCCTTTCACATTAGAGGCCTGTTTGATTAAATGTTCAAATCAAACTTTGTTGTTTAAAAGGGCGTGATGACATCACAGTTGGGGTGGCACACAACTTAAATCTTTTCAGCCTCTTTAAGAGGAGATTGTTGTTCCTCTTCTTGTTTAGGTTGATTTCGTTCAGTTTTTTTGTTTTGTTTTTGGTTTCACTATTGCTATTAAAAATATTCCAAAGATATTGTTAAACAAAATATGTAGCTTGCTTAGTGCAGTTGATATTTGCACACAAGAAGTTAATTCTGAAATTAAACTTCTTTGGATATAATAAAACTTTAATATGAAAAAGAATATAAAAAAGAAGAAAAAACAACCTAAATGGCAATCCTTCTACCTTTGCCTTCTCTAAATCATGGACAAAGCAAAAAATTGCAAATATCTTTTCCAAAACAACAAATTAACGATATTTTTCTCGTATTATTTCACACATGCATGACCGACAGACTAAATTTTGTAAAGTGAGTGAGTCGCTGTGCTGGCCTGACACAGTGCACTGAGAGCTCAGACCTATAAGTGAAAGCAACATAGTCAGCAGGCTGGACTTCACCGTCTTTAAATAACATGGTGTTACTCCACCAACAAGCTGTGACTTGCAGTGACAGGCAGCCGGGAAGCCTGAACCAGTCGCTGCCCACTGTTGAAATAGGAAAGTTATTATAAAGGTCTATATGGTTTCACTTTTCTTTCCTGTCAGACATGTTAAATGAGGTCGTTTTCTGTTAGTGGTTATACTAATGCATGTGAATTTGTCGCCATCTAGTGGGCAGCAGTGTATATGAATAACATTCAATTGGGCAGACTTTCTTCTTCATGCATGATCAAAATGAACCCAAGTTTACAAAGCAAGAGCACCAAATTAGAGTGTTGTGTTCCTATGCTTTCATGATAGTGTATAAAAAACAGTCCCAGTTTCAACCTTGTGATTTTCAATGCTTAATTTTATTGGCTTTGACTGAAAGGATACAAGAGGCAGCATAGCAAGAGCAAGAGATAGACAGTTACTGTAAAAAAAAAAAAAAAAAAGAGCAACAATCCCATTTTCCTTTCTTATACATGTATAGTACATATACATTATTTCATTTGTGTTTTATGCAGCAGGCCATATTAAAAGAACTGTGACTATACGGTATTGGGCCACACTGTTAAAAAACTTCCTGGTGATTAACACTGGCTGTTTTGTCACAATGCCATTTTCTGGTGGGTAACCTGGGTTCCCAGCACTCATGTGGTTCTTATGTTGAGACATAAGGTAATATGTCTATAGGTAATAAAAAACAGATATTTGACAAATGTAAAGGTTGGTGCAATGATAGAGATAGTTCTGTTTTCTGATCTTTAGGCTGAATAAGGATTTCTCTGAAGTCAAAGCGGACATGCGTTGATAGTTTTTGCAGGAATATATTTATCTGTGTTAGTCAGTCTATTTGCTGGGAAAAGCTCACTAAAAATGATATGAATAAAAACTATAATTGCAGTAAAACCCTGTTATTAAGTAAAAATAATATGCAGCACCAAGTATATTTTAAACCAGACAATATTGACTGGATTGTGTTTTCAATTCATGAAGTGGTAACTGGATCTGAAATATCATTTGGCATGCAACAGCAAAATGATCCCTGTCATCATACACTTCCTCTACACAACATCCACTTACAAGTTTCTTCTACAAACTTGTAAGTGGATGTAATAGTACTTTATTTTGAGTGTGCATCAAGACAAAGTAACAGTACTTAATTTCTTTGGAATTTAAAGATACTTTTGGACATAACCAACTGAACTTTTATGTTCGGATACCAATACTCTTAATTAGTTATATATGTTTCAGTTACTATAAAGAAGTATATTCCTCAGTGACAGCATGATCATGTTCCAACACATCATCAAATCTATTGTTTATGCAGCTGCTGACTGTGGTTTACACCATTTGAATCTTTTGTTTTCTTTGACAAACAGAGCAAGAAAATCACTTGAAGGAGTGCTCGCTACAATAATCATTGAAAAGAAAAGCAGCAGATACACAGCTCCCCCTGGAAGTTTTCTAAGACACATATGCAGAGCTTCCCACCACCTACAAAATGCTTACATGTGAATAATAACTATGCTGGGAATTTATTGTCACATGATCAGTGACAAACCAGCTTTGATCATTTTAACTGCTCATTCATGCATTCACACCCATTCACATAAGCACTTTTTTCTATGTAAGTGCTTTCTATCTAACATTCACACATGCATATGAAGAGAGCGTCATGTAGAATCAGCCAGTGATAGTTGTCTCTGATGTCTTCGTGCTCTGTTTTGGGTAAAACACAACAAAAGTTTCTAGCATATCAATACGGAGCCACCAAACCAGGGTGAACAATGTTTTTCTTCAAGGGGTCAAACTGACTCAGGATCAGTGGAAATGCAGTAAGTGGAACAAATCAGAAATTACTGTTTGTTTATTATTTTAAAAAGCTCCATTTTTGTTTCAATTTTGTTCTATCCAGAAATGTAGATTCTGTAACAGTAAGGTAAGAGTGCCAGCTCCTTGTGGGTTAATTAAGAAGCACTACTTCTTGTCAGAAGTTAGGTGATGTTAATATTAATTCTAGAAATGTTACAATGGGGGAAGTGATGACAATTAGTGTAGTTCACTATTGGACAATTCAGTTTAAAAAATGAGATGTAGTTAAACTTACCAAACAGGAACAGGAGACCTGAAGCTTTTCCAGGACTACTGGCTCTCCACCACCTGTTATTCAAACACAGGCTGTTAAAGTGCCTCTAAAAACAACAACCGACTGCCAACTACCACATTTTGAAAACAAGGGGCAGCATTTTCACAGTGACAATGTTGCTACTGCTATCCTGTTTTTACTTTTGATGTTGGTTTTTAGCCCTCAGTTAATCAAGAAACTTTACGTTTTTCCAAGGTCAATACTGGACATACAAATATCTTTTTAATATGTAGCCTGGTTTTGTACAACATGAAAGCACAGCCCTCCTGATATGGCACAACATCTCATTAACACACCTTGTTTCTCTGCATTATTTTGATAGCTTTAAGCTAATTTTGGATAATCCTGAACTACTATTAAAACACTATTCATGAAAAGTGTTCTCAGAAAACGTGTCAAGGAAAGAGCATTTCATTCCTTTGTAGTAATGCTGACATCACCACACTGAGAGCAACGGTGCCCAACACTGGGCCAGCCCAGAATCTATTTGACACCTCGGCTAAATTTGCAAACGTGGAGTGATTATTAAGACCCTCTAGTGAAAAAGAGAACATTGATGTTATCTCTGACCTTGATGATTACTTGTGCTTGTCCAGATAACCCTTCTCCCTCCATATCTGCTGCCTGTACTGTCAGAGTGTACTGTGGATATTTCTGTTGGAGGAGAAATATAATAAGTTCAGCTCATCAACAAGAAGGATAAAACATTCTATCATCAGTTTGTATCCAAAGGAGACTCTGATGAGATACTTCTCTTTTTAAAGTTCAGTGGAATATGCTAACTAATTTCTGTTTACATAGAACTGACAGTGTCATCTGACAACATCCCAGCAGGACAAAGTTTTCATGTTGATTATTGGCAACAGGAATATATGGAATCAAGCTTTTTTCTGAAACCAGAAAGAGCTGACAGACACTTTGGTACATTTTAATGTTGCAGATTCATCTAATGCTATAATGCTGTCCACCCTATGAAGCTAACCACTAACTGTGTGGTAGCATAGGCAGAATGAGAGCCAGGGAGTTTATTTTCCAGTTGCACTCAGAAGAGACAGTTTTATTTCATTTTTGAACATATATCTTTGAGACAGCACCAGATCATATTTAACTTTGTCTACACTGACACACCTGTGTTAGCCTACTTGAATTAGTGGACATAAGTGGACAGATATCAGCTAAACAAGTAAAATGGAATGAAGTCGTGATCTTTTCCTGCTTCTTTGATACAATTTGCTGTTTGTTAAAGCTGTTTTTAATTTGTAAAAAAGTGGTACAGGGGAAAAGAAAAGTTAAAACTGCCAACTTAATAGTTGTTCTTTTTTTTTCTAAATCCCTTGTATGCCAGTCATAAGTGGGTCCCCTTATCCCGAGCTGGCCAGTGTGCTTACTGTCACTGAATGCGTTAGAAGGCTAACCTCTCTGTCTAGTCCAGTGCCAGCAACACTGATGGCTCCAGTAACTGAGTTGATTTCAAACATGTTGTCACTGGGCAGCTGCGGGTCTTGCCTCAGAATACGGTAACGGATATCTGAGTTGGCATTATCTGGTTCATCAGAATCTGTAGCCTCGACCTTAATCACTTCAGAACCTGGAGAGAAAGAATTCAGAAGTAGGAATTAAGAACAGTCATTCAGGCTTTGTTTATCTTTTATTTATAGTAGGTTTACAATGTACACATCCCACTTTACTGGAGCTAATTACAAATAAAGTACCTTGTAACTATTAGCAACCGATTCCTTTTTCTCCTGTAAAAGTGAAACAAGCACACATGACAAGCAAGCTTAAATTAAAAACACTATCAGTACCTTGTGCTGAGTTTTCAGCAACTTGTCCCTCAAAGGTGTTTTGAGAGAAGACAGGTTTGTTGTCATTCTGGTCGATGACTTTAACTGTAACACTCATGACCTCCTGGTGATCTCCACTTTCTGCCACGACATGCACTTGTAGCTGCCAATATACAATCACATTAAAATTATGCTGTTCAAAAAAAGAATAAACAATGTACATTAATGCTTTTATTCAAAATAATAGGAACATTTTGGGGCTTTATTGGATAGAGAAAGTGTAGATAGACAGAGAGAAGGAAAGACATGCAGCAAAGGGCTGCGGGTCATACTCAAACCACACCTGTTGCTGCTGCTGTGGTAAATAAAATAAAAAAATCTGTCAGCACAACTCTTTGGGCTTAAATTATTAGAAAGACTTCTGATAGCTTATTGCTCAGACTATGTTTTAATTATAAAACAAAAGGTTATAATCTATTTTCTTACAAAGAACTACCATAAATATCTTTGGTAGATAGTGAAACATCCACACTCTCCTGTTGTCTTTCTGTGACTTAATACTTTGATGCAGTATAAATGGGAGAGAAGCTATAAAACTTGTAAAACGTGTTCATCTGGACGTAACATTTAAGTGGAAGAAATATTGGCCATGAGTACCATCCAGAGAGAGTTGGGGAATGGCTGCAACCACAGCATTGTAAGATGTTGAAAGATGGTGGACAAGGAGGACGCTGGGTTGAGCAGGAGTCAAGGAGCCTGTTTATGTGAACCACCTCTGAACTGAAGAGGGGGCCTAAGGTTTACATCTCTCACTGCAAATTCATTTGTATTTTAATTTAGATTCAAATAGCATTTACATTCTGAAGCAGTAACCTTATTTTATTCTTATGTTAATACATCAATAGATTCAGTTACTTTTGCATAAAAACACCGCTTTCAAGTGGTCCAAGAGTACATTTCAGAGCTTGTACTTTTTCACTTTCACTTAAGTAAAGAGGTTGATTCAGTACTTTTACCTTTACTGGAGTATTTTTTAAACACAAGAAAAATGTCACTTTACCTTATAATGGGCTACTTCCTCTCTGTCGACTGGCTGTGTGACATACAGACTGCCAGTGTCTCTATTCATGGTGAAAAGGGCAACAGGAGGCTGATCAGCTCCTGGACCAGTGATGCTGTAATGTAAATTCTGCTTTTGATGTTCATCAGACCGTATCTAAACAAAACACACCAGGATTAGGTTAAACCACTCTCACTGACTACAGTTATAATATTGCACAACAACTATTGTAAAGCAGTTGTGCAGAGGTCTTTAGCTGTACTTTTTTTAAAACATTTATTATTAGCCCATTATTAGTTTTAACAAATTTTACGTAATACACCATGGACATAAAAAAATGCATAATGATAAAACAGAAAACAAAACAAAACAAACCATAACAGAAGGTAAGGGCAGATATACAAATCAAGTTAGCACTTCAAGCCGTTAAGTCCACAGTGTATACATTACAGTTCACCAAAACGCTGTAGAATTTTGACCATATGGACCAAAACTTGTCCAGTTTATTTCTTAATGCATAAGTTATTTCCTCCATAGATAGTATAGATGTCAGTCCATTAAACCACTGAGATAGTCCACATATTTTTTGATTTTTCCAACACATAGCAACACAGCGCTTGGCTTCCAAAAGTCGATCGTTAACAGAGCTCTATTGTTTGCAGCAAGTACAAAATTATTTGTGTATATATTTAAAATACATATGTTGGGACTGAGTGGAATCACATCACCAATGATTGGACAGATTTATTACCTTTTCCCAAAAAACTTTCACATGTGGACATTCCCATATACAGTGAAACAAAGAACTCCTATCCACTCCACACTTAATACAGGTGTCTGGGATGTTTGGGTTAAAATGATGCATTTTTGATGGAGTAATATATTGTCTTGTTAACCATTTATGTTGAAGTAGTTTAGATTAATTGTCTGACTCTGGGCCAAGAAGCATGATTTATACCAATCGTCATCTGATATATCCATTTGCAAATCATTCCTCCAAGCCTCTAAAATAGACTGCGTTGATTCTTTGGAATTTTCCATAAATAATTTGTACAATGCAGAAACTTGGCCTCTCTCATTTAGATGATTTATAACTGTATTCTCTAGAGAGGAGTAGGTGGGGATTTCAAAGCTGTTACCTTGTGTGGTTAAGATAACATTTCTTAATTGAAGAAATTTAAAAAGAAATGTTTGACAGGAATAGAAAATGTACTTCTAAGCTGTTCAAAAGCCATAAGAGTATTATTCCTAAACATATCAGACACTTTTCTTATACCTTGACCGAACCAAAGTTTAAAGCCTGCATCCGCCCTACCAGGAGGAAAGCTGTTATTTCCAAATATTGGAGTGAACCTAGAAAGTTGTGACGTTTCTCCCAAGTAGTTATGTGTTTCATACCAGATCATTACAGTGTTTTTAAAAAAAGGGGTTCTTAGTTTGCTTAAGTAGTGCTTTCCTGTTGGCTGAGTAAAGATATAAGTTAGGGGGAATTTTGATTTCTGTAGACTGCATAGAAACTCACGCTGGAGTCTGCTCATTAGCAAAATAAAACATTGCCACTCTGATTTGAGCAGAAGTACCACGTTAAATTAGGAAGTTGTAAACCCCCTCTTTCATAAGGAAGGTATAGTAAGGAGATTCTGAGCCTTGGTCTTTTGCTATTTCAGATAAAGTTTCGGAATCGTTTTTGCAAATCTTAAAAGAAAGATTTTGGTCGAGAGAGAGATATTGATTGAAAAAGGTAAAGATATTTGGGCAAAATTTACATTTTTAGTATATTAATACGATCAATTAAAGATATAGGTAATTTCGTCCATCTATTTAGGAGTGTAGTAACTGACGTCGTTAAGGAATTATAATTGGATGCAAGAATATTTTCAATTGAGGGAATTGATTTCACACCTAGATAAGTAAACCCATGTTCAGATTGCAGAAAGGGAGGATTTTGCAGAAACTGGAGGACTTTGTCGTTCATTTTTATTCAAAAATAATATTTCAGACTTTTTATTTTGTAACCAGAAAATGTACTACGGTAAATGTATTAATGAGACTTAATATGGATGGTATTGATTTGTTTAAATTGGTGCAGAACAGGATCATATCATCTGCATATAGGGCAATACGGTGGTCAACATTGCCTACTTTAATTCCTGATATGTTTTTATGATTCCAAATTGGCATTGCAAGAGACACAATTGCCAAGGTGAACAAGAGAGGTGACAAAGGGCACCTTGTGTAGTACCACGATAGAGTCTGAATGGTGTGGAAAAAAGACCGTTAGTTAAAATCTCTTCTTGAGGATTGGAGTATATCAATTGAATCCATTTTAAAAATCTGTTTCCAATACCAAACTTTCTCAAAACTTCAAATAAAAATGGCCATTCAATCCTGTCAAAGGCTTTTTCATCATCCATTGAGATTAATGCGTTGTCTCTGGTCTATTTTTTCTCATAAATGATCTTCATGACCCTCCGTATATTGTGAAACCTCTACCTCCCCTGGATAAAGCCATTCTGGTCTGAGTGAATCATATTAGGCAAGAGTGTCTCTAGTCTCGTAGCTAATAATTTGCAAAGTATCTTTTAATCAACAGTGAAATTGGTCTATAAGAACTGCAATTAATTGCTGGCTTTCAATAAAAGGTTTCAGTAAAAGTGTAATTGTTGCAATATTACAAGGGGGGGGGGGCGAGACCCAGATTCAAATGATTCCTGATACATATCCAATAAGGGCTGGATCAAACTGTCTTTAAATATGTTGTATATTTTTATTGGTATCAGTATTGGTATAATCAGGTCCAGTTTTACCCCCTTTCATGTTCCTTATAGCATTATAATTTCTTCTACTCTTATATTAAGCCCTAGTTCATCCATACCGTTCTAGGAAAATGCAGCTGATCTAAAAAAAAATAAATCATTTTTTAAATTAAAATGAATTTAAATGCTCAGTTTTGTATAGCTGTTTATAAAAAGTGCAAAAAGAGTCATTAATATGTTTAGGATCAGCTGTGATCTGTCCTTCATCTGTAGTTACAGAATTTATTGTTCGTCTGAGCCTGTTAAATACGCCAAGCCAGTATTTTACTTGCTTTTTCATCCTGTTCATAATATGACTGTTTCAGTCTTATTAAACTGTTAGTAGCTTTATTTAATGACAAAATATTGAATTTAGCTCTGAGTTTATTTAACTCTAGAATTGGAGCATTAGATTTGGATATAAATATCTCTTCCTCAATGTCTTTTGCCCTCTCAGGAAAGCCTCCCATTTTAAAGTAGCCGTGGTTTGAGTTGTATTATAAGCAAAGTAATAATCTATTTGCTTTCCAATGTGTTCCAAGAATTCTGGATCTTTCAACCAGAAAGATTGCAGTCGCCATCTAGTGGTAAATAATGGTAAGCTGGGTAAATATAGTTGAAATGAAACGGTGGAGTGATCTGATATGACAATACTATCACACCAGGATTTAGTTACCATGGATACCAAGGATGCAGAAAGTAAGAAATAGTCAATTCTGGAAAAGGTCCCATGAGTGCTAGAGTAGCAAGAGAAAGTAATCTTATCTGGGTGCATGTTTCTCCAAACATCAACTAAATTGAATTCAGTCATAAATTGTAGTATTTCCTTTCTAGACTGCTTATGAGCTGAATTGACTCCACTTGATTTATCAACACTTGAATAAAGTGTGCAATTAAAATCTCCCCCAATAATGATTTATCCTGGAAATAACAAAACAGATTTCTAAAAAAAGATGGGTTGTCATTATTGCATTCATATGTATTAAGTTCAATTTGTGAGGCTATCTCACATTGGACAATAAAATATCTGCCATAATAATCACTAATAATGTTAACAAGGTTATATGGTACTGAGTTATGAATTAGTGTAATTACGCCTCTGGATTGAGAATTATATGAAGCATGAATAATGTGACTCGACAAATTAAAGCTCAAGTAATATTTTTACAAGCGACCCACCTAACTGCTGATGACACTATTAGAGTAAGGAGACAATGGCCGGATTCGATTCATAACTTGTTTCAGTTTAACCAGTTTATTCAACCTTCGAGTAAACCAACACGGAGACATCCTGTGCAGAAACAAAAGTCTGAAGTTAATTTCAGAATCAGATTCTCTTACTTCAATTAACTTAATAGGATAGGGTCCTCTGTTGTTCTCAGTGAAGAAAATAGCTGGAAAAACACGTGCAGTGTTTGGTTCCACGTTGCTGCTGCTGTCAGGAGCATTACTGCTGCCATCTGTCACCGTGAGGATGACTTTGGTTTGTCCAGTTAACCCTTCTCCCGCCATATCTGATGCTTGTACTGTCAGAGTGTACTGTGGATATTTCTGGTAAGATACAGACATCAGCTCATCAACAGGAAGGAAGAAACACTGACATCGGTTTACAGACTGTAACACAGCCTTCAGACGGACTAAAGCTCTTCATCTATGAAGGCCGATTCTGCTGAAAAGCTGAAGTTTAACTTGTTTAATATTTTACTTATGACAAACATGATGCTTTTGAGAGGCGTGACCAAACTTAATAAAATAAAGTATTCCTTGACCATTTGGCACGAGGCTGTTTGTTGTTGCTCTGCGAAGTCAGTCGCAAAGAGTTTTACGATGCTGCACCAAAAACAGATTTCTCTGATCTGCCATAGTTTGCATGGAAGACACAGATTTATCTGACAAACTATTTGCCAAGTAGGAATTGTGTGTCCAGAGGCATGACACAAACCAGAAATGTAGACTGATAAACTATAACTATACTTCAGAGGCTGTGTCAAATTTGAGTTTCATTATCAAAAAACAAAACATGTTTTTTTGCAGCACCCTCTTTGTGACTGATTTCTAGCAGTGACAGGCAGACTACTGATCCTGATTCATTACAAAATGTTTTTTCAGCCCTTAGGTGTAAGAGGACACTTGTGTTTTAAATGCGTTTAACAGGTTTTACCTCTCTATCCAGTCCTCTACCAGTGATTCTGATGCTTCCAGTAATTGGGTTGATTTCAAACATGTTGTCAGTGGGCAGCGGTGGGTCCTGGTTCAGAATACGATAGCGGAGCTCTGAGTTGTCAGTATTTGGCTCATCGTCGTCTTTGGCCTCAACCTTAACCACCTCAGTCCCTGGAGTGGAGGAAATAAAAAAGAAGTTCCTGAAGGTCTTCACACTGCTTCATTTACAAGATTTTCTGAATAAAATGGACGTAATGCAAAACGTCTGCTAATTTCCTTCCAACCCAATTCATTCTCTGGTGCTTTCGGCGTCATTTTGATTATCTTTAAGTCTCTGGTATCTTGAGATTCCTTAAATATAGTGGACGTGGAGAAACCTCCATCACGGATAACAATTATAAATAATAATGGATTGTATTTATATAGCGCTTTTCGGGGCACTCAAAGCACTTTACAATTCCACTATTCAGTCACTCTCACATTCACACACTGGTGGAGGCAGCTACAGTTGTAGCCACAGCTGCCCTGGGGCAGACTGACAGAAGCGAGGCTGCCATATCGCACCATCAACCCCTCTGGCCAACACCAGTAGATGGTAGGTGAAGTGTCTTGCCTAAAGACACAACGACCGAGACTGTCCGAGCCGGGGCTCGAACCGGCAACCTTTCAGTTACAAGACAAACTGCCAACTCTTTGAGCCACGATCGTCCAAAAACAAAGAAAACTACCTAAGAAGTCCAGAGGCAATAAGGTTTCTATACATACCGATGGCCGTGGCCTCAGCAACATTTGCTTTGTACTCCACCGTAAAATAAGGTTTGTTGTCGTTCTGGTCGATCACACGTACTATAATCTCCATGGGATCCTCAGCTTGTCCTGCTCCGTCACTCACAGCATGTGCTTCAAACTACACAGACAGAAGATTTTAAGTTTATATACACACACACACACACTTTTCCAATGGGGATCAAAATGCAATAATCAGGTACGAAGTGAGGATGATTACCGTGTAACTGGCTGTTTGCTCTCTGTCGAGTGGCTGTGTTACATACATATTGCCCGTCTCTCTGTCCATTGTGAAACGATTAACAGGAGGCAGATCAGCTCCAGGACCAGTGATGCTGTAAAAGAGCTTCTTGAATTTATCGTCACTAGAGCGGATCTGGAAAAACAAACAAAAACAAATGAAAAACACAACAGGACTAATTAAGATCACTCTCACCATCTAAAGTAACTGTTAAATAGTAAAGAGGCTGTGCATTAGACTCAAATTCAAGAGATTTCTGGTTATTTTGATATATAGAGCAGAAGGACTCCTTGTGATCTCAAATCAAAAAGATTTAGATTCTCTAAGCATTTTGGGCACACTATAATTACTCATTGTAAATAATCTGAGTTATTAGCGTAGTGTTATCGTCAACCAATTTACTCCAGTTTTAGTTAATTTTGTGTGTCACTGTTGCCAAGTTCAAAACACTCCATACCGCAGGATTAAGACCCTATAGTATTAGAAAGAAATCACAACAATCATTGTAAGGATTGTAAGAAAAACAAGACAGCCCCCATAATCTTATAATTACAATACTGTATTTGGTTAAAATTTCCGATTGTTCAAATATGTTATTTTCTTTAGTTGTAAGATAATGTGTGCCCCAGTCTCAAATGAGGAGAATTATTCCTCTGTTACACCACAAGAGGGACCATCTCCTGAAATGAGCAGCTCTGGCTGCCAGGCCACTCACCATGAGGCAGTGTGCCTAACGAACGCTGTGTGAGACTGTGTACAAACCTGTAACTATGTGCATATAGTTGCAGAATATACAGTAAAGGCAGACGCACAAAGCTAAACTGGTTTCTATTTCTTTTAATCTAAGTGTGCAACAGGATCATTCAATAAGGCATCTTGTGATCTCTGAATAAGGAATTATTTTGATATCAAATCTTATTACTGAGTTTCGTTGTGGCACACGTGGGACAGTTTTCTCTCTCGCTGATCATCTAACTAATAATCAATGAAATCTGAATGCTGCTTATTTTAACAACCAAACCTGACTGATGTATTACTGGAGACATGAGTAACTGCAGGTTAGTGGTTCTTTTTTTGTCAAAATCTGTTCTCTGTTGTTGTTGTTGTTGTTGTTTTTAAATATAATTTTGTTTTACATTTATATGGATGAATCTGAGACTGAATGGTTGTCTGTGTCTCTGTGTGTTGGCCCTGCGACAGACTGGCGACCTGTCCAGGGTGCACCCCGCCTCTCGCCCTCTGACAGCTGGGAAAGGCTCCAGTGCCCCCCGCGACCCTGGAACGGATAAGCGGAAGCGAATGGATGGAGGGATTTATATGGATGCTTCCTGTTTGTTTTTGTTTCCCGAGTCTTTAATTCAATAGTTTTTGGAACAAATAATCTGCCCATTGTGCACAGCCACGTTTTAACTGGTACAATCACACACAGACATTTTACAGTTGTTCTTTTCAAAACAGTATTTTAATGATTGCCAAACTGAGTTGCTTTCAAGTGGCATTTGAAAATGACAGCAAATGTCAAAACGAGTATACCCACTGTAAAGAAAGCCAAATGGAAAAGATCCTGTCGCGAAAACAACAAATTGAAATACACTTTAGAATAAATGTTTTGCCACAAGATAATTGAGGTCCCCTTACCATAGCTACTTTCAGGGGATAGGTTCCTCTCTTATTCTCAGTAACACTGAGTGAAGGAATAACCCAGGATCTCTTCCTCCTCCTCAGCCCTCCACCTGGCTTGGGAAACTGCAGAACAGGCACCTGAGCATCAGCTGCATTCTGGGAAAACAAGCAGACATTTTATAGAAGAACACTTCCAGAAATGGATCAAGTGCAATGAGGAGGATGAGATACATTCGATGTACTAGGATTATGTTGACTGTCAAAGGTGGCTGTAACAACAAGAGTAGCTCTGTAACCCACTAACTAAATGTAACCGACCCTTACATGTGCAGCCACACAGTGTTAAAGAGAAACAGCTCTTTGTGTCCAGAGCCTTAGTTTTGTATTCAAAGTCATTAAAAAGGTACTTGAGGTTTCATGCTCTAAGTAAATAACAGTACGATGTAAGCGGGATATTTTCCTTAAAAAAAATTATTTCGAGAAGAAGAAAAAATTGGTTTTCTTTTGTCTCTTATCTGACTGCTGAGCCCACTTTAATATAGTGATGCTCACCATGCTCACACTGACAGGAATGGTCAGTTTTAGGCCTTGTGAGTCCCAGGAGTGGATGAAGAAGTCATGGTGTCCTTCATGAAGATAAACTGCTCTCTTTACCTGAAAGAAAACATTTTTTATAGATTTTTAAAGAAGCTAACATGTAAAAAACATTCAGGATTTGTCAAAGTAAAATTCAGTGATGTCCGTTAGCAGTCTATGATACAGTGCTCAGTCGTCGAAGAAACTTTTGCTCCTCTTTAAATATGTTGCAACATTTCAGCTTTCATGTCAGCAAAAGCTAAAATATCCTCAGAGCTAGAAACGCTCAGTTCTTTTCAGCAAAAAATCCCACAAACACTAATTAATCTAACATTGTCAGAGATATTTGCTGCAGTACATTCAAGTGTTTACTACTTTCTGTTTACCCACAAAAACAGTACCAAGCAAGTCTTTGAATCTGCACTCACCATCAGTACACCGTCTGTCTTTACTACAAAACGTTTGTCAGAGGTGTCAAACAGAAATCTTGTGCGATCTGTGCAGTCAGTGAAGCCCACTGAGAACAGAGAGAGAATAGTTATTGTTTAATTACTGGAGTTCATGAAGAGAAAGAAAAATAAGTGGCACGTCTTAAATGCATAAGAACAAAGTAATAAAAACTGTTGTTAAATCAAATAGAAGTTAAGAAATATCCTATGCTTTGAAGGTCTATGAAGACTCATGTATCAAAGCTGCAGAAAAATTGGTATTAGTTGATATCATGCCTGGTATTACTTCGGCTACTCTATAAGTATGTTAACTGGTCTAGTCTTATTACACCTCCTACATATCTGCAAGCTGCTTTGAAACCAACTTCAGCTTCAGGTGTGGTGAAATGTGCACATGTGATGTGAGATGTTTTGTCATCATTGTAGCTGTGCATGACAAACAAATATTTTGATTAATATATTTTTGGTATGGTGACGTAGTGGTTAATACTTTGGCTCACAGCAAGATGGTCTTGTGGTACAAACCCAGGAGCTCCAGGTGCAATAGTTTTCTCACTTGTGAAAAATGTGTTTGATTAAGAAATTTCATCCCTGAAATTCTCAGCTATTTGAAATGTGCTGTTTGCTTTTAACCTGTTGATGGCCTCTCAGAAACAAATCCCTACTAACTGCAACTTTAAACCACTACTAACCAATATACAACCATTTCTGTTATTACCTTTGCCCAGTACTGTGCCTCTTGTCAGGTAGTTTCTCGTCACACTGAAAGTGAGCTGATCTGACTGAAACCCAGGTACACATACTGGCTCCTCAGCAGTCACTAAATTTGGAGGCTAGGACAGAAGAAACAGCATTTTAATGGTTTCCACGAATGATTCAGATTCCTTTAAACAATTACTTGTGCATGCAGTTGTAGGTAGATCATCAGAGACATTACAGAGTTTTCAAAAGTATCACCAAGCAAGAAAAAAAGAACTTATCAGTGCGGTTACTTTCTGGTTCCCAGCAAAATAAGAAAAAAGTGTTTATAAGTAGGACTTCCCTGGTGTAGGCACAGGGCGCAGGATGTTTAGTAGCAACATGTTTCAGTCAGCCGTGTGGTGTTGTGAGAATGAGGACCCAAAATGCAGGCATTGGCTGTGATGCAAGTGAGCTCTTTATTACACGAGGTGAAAAACAACAAAAGCGAGGATGACAAGGACAGAACTAAAACATAGCCTAAACTGGGGAAAAACTAGACAACACAAACACACAAACCTAAAACCATACAACCTCTGGACGAAGATCGGAAATGTCACAGAGAATGTTGGGCAGACAGATGCAGAAATTTCACCAGGTTACACAGACCAGGTGACAAGGAACACAGGCAGGCACACACTATAAACAGGGCTGCACATAAGTGGTCCGCGTGCGCTGTCAAAATAAAAGAGGTGCACCAGATAAGAAGTTGAAACGCGTGTTTGCGTACATAATTTTCTGGAGGAGGATAGACATTTGTTTAGAACTCTTAAAGATGTCGAAGAAGCTCCTTTAAGCAGTTACTGTGATGTTCCTCCACCTCCAAAGAAATGTCAGGAGTCCAAACCGCAAAAGAAGCGCGTATTCCTAGAAAAGTGGTTGCAGAAGGTGAGCTGGCTTCAAACAAATGATTGCGCGCACAGAATGTGGCGCAGAATGTGCCGCATACTCCCATACAACTTATGTGCACCCCTGACTATAAATACAGACAAGGTAACGAGGGAATGACATAGCAGAGGGGAACACAGCTGCACCTAATTAGACAAGACAAGGAAGTAAAACAGAATAAACTAACATGAGACAGGACCTTTCAAAGTAAAACAGAAACTTCACAAACACAAGCTCAGGGACATGAACAGAGCAGAGGGGGAGGACTCAGGCAACCAAAATCAGAAACAACTAGAACATAAGATAATAATAATACCAAACACAAAACGACCCAGGACCATGACAAAATCAGTGTTATTTGTTATCTATCCCTTATATTTGTTATCGTCCACCTGGGTCTTACAGAGTTTCTGTCTGTTTGCTCAGACTTTTTATCTGATTTAGTGCTCAGCTCAGTAAAATAATTATTGTGGGTGATTTTAACATCCATGTAGATGCTAAAAATGACAGCCTCAACATGGCATTTAATCTGTTTTTAGACTCAATCGGTTTCTCTCAAAATGTAAAAGAACCCACCCACCACTTTGATCACACTCTAGATCTTGTTTTAACATATGGCATAGAAACTGAACATTTAACAGTGTTTCCTGAAAACCCTCTCCTGTCTGATCATTTCCTGATAACATTTATATTCACAATAATTGATTACACAGCGGTGGGGAACATCCATTGTTATCGTCCTCTATACCTTTTTACCAACACAGAGCAGAACAGCTTCCTGAACACTACTCCAACAGAGGTTGATTACCTTGTTAATAATTTTAACTCTTCTAAGTATGACTCTGGATACTGTAGCTCCTGTGAAAAATAAGGCCTCAAATCAGAAGTACTTGAATCCCTGGTATAACTCTCAAACACGTACAACTGATACTTTGATACTTATTTAGTCTTTTTGTCCAGTTGATCGTTCAGTCAGGTTTCAGAGCTCATCACAGCACAGAAACAGCTTTAGTGAAGGTTACAAATGATCTTCTCTTGGCCTCTGACAGTGGACTCATCTCTGTGCTTGTCCTGCTAGACCTCAGTGCAGCGTTCCATACTGTCGACCATAATATCCCATGAGAGCGATTAGAACATGCTGTAGGTATTACAGGTACTGTGCTGCAGTGGTTTGTATCATATCTATCTAATAGACTCCAATTTGTGCATGTAAATGGAGAGTCCTCTTCACACACTGAGGTTAATTATGGAGTTACACAGGGTTCAGCGCTAGGACTAATTCTGTTTACATTATACATGCTTCCCTTAGGCAGTATCATCGAAGACATCGAAGCATACATTTTCACTGCTATGCAGATGACACCCAGCTCTGTCTATATCGGATCTATACCTGATATTCTGTCCTGTTACCTAACCAACCAAAATTTCAAATTCAATTTGGAAATCGTGGATTCTTTGGGTTAAAAATGTGACAGAGTGCACTGCTTGTCGTGCAGTTGAACCCCATCTTACACTTGAACTCAACTGTAACACACCTCCACAGTGATTTTTCAGAGAATGCTTTACGTATTTCAGCAAGACTATGCCAAATCTTTTTCTGCATGCAATCCAACAGCATGGTTTCATAAGAGCAAGAAGTGTCTGCAGGCTAGACCTTTCAGTCACTTGAATTCAAGAAAAATTCAATTCAGCAGAACTGGAAATGAAATGAGAAACATAGCAAAGGACATTACAAACTATTAAGAATCTAAAATCTTTATCAGTACCGTATAGAAAAAATAAAGGCTTCTGAAACTGTAGCAACTGGTCCCATTAAATATAGAAAAGAGTGTTGTTAGAAGAGGTGATGCAGCAGAGTTGTGCTGTCACTGTCATCTATAAACAAAAACTCAATTTTATCCTCAATTTTTAAAAATAGTAAAAGAAATAGTAAAAAAATGTCTTGTAGAACATTTGAACTAATATTCAGTATTAAAATGATTTTGAAAATGCAAAATATGTAATATGATTTAATATATAAATATGTAAGATATCTAATTCTTACCTGAAAAACTGTTAAAATGCACCAAATTACAAACCAAATGCTCCCCATGTCTTTCTCTCAGTGAAGGCAGAGCACAATAACCAATGATCTTGTTTCCTGAGGGTAGTTACAGCAACTGAACATTCACGTAGACGAGTCTACTTTCAGCGCATGACATCAGCTTGTAGAAGCTCTGGCTCTGTTTTCCTGATATGGTCATGCACACTAAACACACCTGAGCAGACAGATTTCAGTAGTTTCTGTATTTATGAACATGTAACAGACATACAACATACACTCTGCAGCATAGAGAAAGTTCAGCTTCAAAAAATAAACTATTAAGAGTAAGTCATGTAACTTCTGTTTGGTCTGTTTGGAATACCATCTGAATAGAATCAGAATTGCAACAGTTTTGTTCTTCAGCATGACAGTGACCCCAAACACACTGCCAGTGCAGTAAACTCATACCTGGATATCAAATACACAATGGAATACTATCAGTCATGAACTGGCCTGCCCACAGGCTGGAGTTCGACATTATTGAAACATTTTGGAGACGTCTTGACAGAGAATGTAACAAAAAGCAGACAACATCCAGATAAGAGCTCTGGAATGTCCTGAAGACCTATCCTGAAAAATATTTAGAGAAATTACAAGAAAGCCTGCCTAAGTGAGTTTAGGATGTGGTGAAGAATAAAAGTGGTCGTTCCAAATACTGACTTTTATGCTCATTTGAACTGTACATAGTGTTTTCATCTAATATACTGTGTTTGTTTATTATGATAGGATCCCCTATCATAATAAAACAATTAGAAATTACCCAAGATTTCTGCACAGCACTGTAAAACAGGAACTTTCTTTTAGTGTACACTAATTCTTCACATTACACAAGTCATATAAATGAAATCTAATGAGCTTATGTGGAAATCCAAGCACTATAATAGGAAATCTGACTTAAATTGCTTAAATGTGACAAGCTGGTTTGTGTTTTCCAAACTGCTGATATGTTGTAAATTTTCATGTACAAATATATCTAGGGTTTACAGAGAATGGTCTGGAAATGAAAAATATAAGTGAAATCAATGTGACTGCTTTGTTCAAAAATGTTTTTTTGAGAACAGAGATCAGTAAAGAATTGCTGGACTGGTTTTATCTGATAGAAAGTCAACAGTAGAAAAGTATATGAAATGTGGCAGAAGATTTTTGCTATGTGACATAGAAGGTCATTATTGCTTTGCAAAGGCAAAGCATGTAAACTGAAAGATGGACCTTTTTTCAATTTTTGAATTCAATTGCAAATCCGTTAGAGACTGTTAGCTGTTAGCTGTCCAAATACTAAATCCCAGGTAAAAATTTACACACACAGACTAATATATATAACACCCAGCACGCCCCTGCGGGCGGTTTATCCTTCAAGCTCGGGTCCTCTACCAGAGGCCTGGGAGCTTGAGGGTCCTGCGCAGTATCTTAGCTGTTCCCAGGACTGCGCTCTTCTGGACAGAGATCTCCGATGTTGTTCCTGGGATCTGCTGGAGCCACTCGCCTAGCTTGGGAGTCACCTCACCTAGTGCTCCGATTACCACGGGGACCACCGTTACCTTCACCCTCCACATCCTCTCGAGCTCTTCTCTGAGCCCTTGGTATTTCTCCAGCTTCTCGTGTTCCTTCTTCCTGATATTGCTGTCATTCGGAACCGCTACATCGATCACTACGGCCGTCTTCTTCTGTTTGTCTACCACCACTATGTCCGGTTGGTTAGCCACCACCATTTTGTCCGTCTGTATCTGGAAGTCCCACAGGATCTTAGCTCGGTCATTCTCCACCACCCTTGGGGACATCTCCCATTTTGACCTCGGGACTTCCAGGTTATACTCGGCACAGATGTTCCTGTACACTATGCCGGCCACCTGGTTATGGCGTTCCATGTATGCCTTGCCTGCTAGCATCTTGCACCCTGCTGTTATGTGCTGGATTGTCTCTGGGGCATCTTTACACAGCCTGCACCTGGGGTCTTGCCTGGTGTGATAGACCCCAGCCTCTATGGATCTTGTACTCAGAGCTTGGTCTTGTGCTGCCATGATTAGTGCCTCTGTGCCGTCTTTCAGTTCAGCTTTGTCCAGCCACTGGTAGGATTTCTGGATATCAGCCACCTCCTCTATCTGCCGGTGGTACATACCGTGCAGGGGCCTGTCCTTCCATGATGGTTCCTCGTCTCCCTCCTCTTTCTTGGGTTTCTGCTGCCTGAGGTATTCACTGAGCACTCGGTCAGTTGGGGCCATCTTCCCAATGTATTCTTGGATGTTCCTTGTCTCATCCTGGACTGTGGTGCTGACACTCACCAGTCCCCGGCCCCCTTCCTTCCGCTTAGCGTACAGCCTCAGGGTGCTGGACTTGGGGTGAAACCCTCCATGCATGGTAAGGAGCTTTCTTGTCTTGATGTCAGTGGCTTCTATCTCCTCCTTTGGCCAGCCTATTACCCCAGCAGGGTACCTGATCACGGGCAGGGCGTAGGTGTTGATGGCCCGGATCTTGTTCTTACCATTCAGCTGACTCCTCAGGACTTGCCTGACCCTCTGCAGGTACTTGGTGGTTGCAGCTTTTCTAGCGGCCTCTTCGTGGTTCCCATTCGCCTGTGGGATCCCCAAGTACTTGTAACTGTCCTCTATGTCTGCAATGTTGCCTTCTGGTAGTTCAATCCCCTCAGTTCTGACTACCTTCCCTCTCTTTGTTACCATCCGACTACACTTCTCCAGTCCGAACGACATTCCAATGTCATTGCTGTATAGCCTGGTAGTGTGGATCAGTGAATCGATGTCTCGTTCACTCTTGGCGCATACACAAAATTCGGTTCGGTTCGATACTTTGGTGTCACGGTTCAATATTTTACGATACAAAAAAATGTTCATGCCTTTTTAATTTGTCATTTATAAAAATTATAACTATATATTATAACTCAAAAGTAGTTTTTAAATTTAATGTTACTGAAACAACAAAATAATAATAAAAAAAAAATCTATCTGATGGAGAAATCACTCATCTTTGGAAAAGAGAGTTTATTACAGAGAAATGGCTCTTTCCAAAATAAAAGCTATACAGGGAGTGCAGAATTATTAGGCAAATGAGTATTTTGTCCACATCATCCTCTTCATGCATGTTGTTTTACTCCAAGCTGTAGAGGCTCGAAAGCCTACTACCAATTAAGCATATTAGGTGATGTGCATCTCTGTAATGAGAAGGGGTGTGGTCTAATGACATCAACACCCTATATCAGGTGTGCATAATTATTAGGCAACGTCCTTTCCTTTGGCAAAATGGGTCAAAAGAAGGACTTGACAGGCTCAGAAAAGTCAAAAATAGTGAGATATCTTGCAGAGGGATGCAGCAGTCTCAACATTGCAAAGCTTCTGAAGCGTGATCATCGAACAATCAAGCGTTTCATTCAAAATAGTCAACAGGGTCGCAAGAAGCGTGTGGAAAAACCAAGGCGCAAAATAACTGCCCATGAACTGAGAAAGGTCAAGCATGCAGCTGCCAAGATGCCACTTGCCACCAGTTTGGCCATATTTCAGAGCTGCAACATCACTGGAGTGCCCAAAAGCACAAGGTGTGCAATACTCAGAGACATGGCCAAGGTAAGAAAGGCTGAAAGACGACCACCACTGAACAAGACACACAAGCTGAAACGTCAAGACTGGGCCAAGAAATATCTCAAGACTGGTTTTTCTAAGGTTTTATGGACTGATGAAATGAGAGTGAGTCTTGATGGGCCAGATGGATGGGCCCGTGGCTGGATTGGTAAAGGGCAGAGAGCTCCAGTCCGACTCAGACGCCAGCAAGGTGGAGGTGGAGTACTGGTTTGGGCTGGTATCATCAAAGATGAGCTTGTGGGGCCTTTTCGGGTTGAGGATGGAGTCAAGCTCAACTCCCAGTCCTACTGCCAGTTTCTGGAAGACACCTTCTTCAAGCAGTGGTACAGGAAGAAGTCTGCATCCTTCAAGAAAAACATGATTTTCATGCAGGACAATGCTCCATCACACGCGTCCAAGTACTCCACAGCTTGGCTGGCAAGAAAGGGTATAAAAGAAGAAAAACTAATGACATGGCCTCCTTGTTCACCTGATCTGGACCCCATTGAGAACCTGTGGTCCATCATCAAATGTGAGATTTACAAGGAGGGAAAACAGTACACCTCTCTGAACAGTGTCTGGGAGGCTGTGGTTGCTGCTGCACGCAATGTTGATGGTGAACAGATCAAAACACTGACAGAATCCATGGATGGCAGGCTTTTGAGTGTCCTTGCAAAGAAAGGTGGCTATATTGGTCGCTGATTTGTTTTTGTTTTGTTTTTGAATGTCAGAAATGTATATTTGTGAATGTGAATCAGAATCAGAATCAGAATACTTTATTGATCCCTGGGGGAAATTATTTTTTGTTACAGTGCTCCATTTTAAACCAACATTAAGACAAGACAGACAATACGCTAACTAAGAATAGTACAATATATACATATATATACATACATACATAAGTCACTTATAAATAAATAGTTGGAAAAGAAACGTGTAGTTGTAGCAGCAAACAGTGTGTTAAGTGGATGCGTTGTACAGGGAGATGGCCACAGGCAGGAATGATTTCCTGTGTCGTTCAGTGGTGCATCATGGGTAATCTCAGTCTCTCACTGAACGTGCTCCTGTGACTGACCAGCATGTCATGGAGTGGGTGGGAGGTGTTATCCAACATTGTCTTTATCTTGGACAGCATCCGCCTCTCCGACACCACCTTGAGGGAGTCCAGCTCCATCCCCACAACATTGCTGGCCTTACGGATCAGTTTATTAAGTCTGTTGGCATCTGCGACCCTCAGCCTGCTCCCCCAGCATGCAACAGCATAGAGGATCGCACTGGCCACAACAGACTCATAGAAAATCCTCAGCATTTTCTGGCAGATGTTGAAGGACCTCAGTCGCCTCAAAAAATAGAGACGACTCTGGCCCTTCCTGTAAAGTGCTGTGGTGTTTTTAGCCCAGTCCAGTTTATTGTCAATGTGTACTCCAAGGTATTTATAGTCCTCCACAATGTCAACACTGACCCCCTGGATTGAAACAGGGGTCAAGTGTTTCCTGGTCTTCCTGAAGTCCACGATCAGTTCCTTGGTCTTTGCCACGTTGAGCTGCAGATGATTCTGCTCACACCACGTGACAAAGGAGTCGACCACAGCCCGGTACTCTGTCTCATCATCCCTGCTGATGCATCCAACCACCGCAGAGTCATCAGAAAACTTCTGAAGATGGCAGGTCTCTGTGCAGTGGCTGAAGTCTGTGGTGTAGAGGGTGAAGAGGAAGGGGGAGAGGACAGTCCCCTGTGGTGCCCCTGTGTTGCTAATCACTTTGTCAGACACACACTGTGGGAGACGTACATATTGTGGTCTTCCTGTCAGGTAATCAACAATCCAGGACACCAGAGAAGCATCCACCTGCATCGCTGCTAACTTATCACCCAGGAGGGTCGGCCTGATGGTGTTGAAAGCACTGGAAAAGTCAAAAAACATGACCCTCACAGTGCTCGCCGGCTGGTCCAGATGGGTGTAGACACGATTGAGCAGGTAGATGATGGCGTCCTCAGTTCCGAGACGAGGCTGATAAGCGAACTGAAGGGGATCCAGGTGTGGTCTTACTATGGGTCGCAGCTGGTCCAGGATGAGCCTTTCCAGGGTCTTCATGATGTGGGAGGTCAGTGCCACGGGCCTGTAATCCTGGGGGCCACTGGGACGTGGCGTCTTTGGTACAGGGACGAGGCATGATGTCTTCCACATCACCGGGACCCTCTGCAGACTCAGACTCAGCATAAACAGTTTATGAAAGACTCCACACAGCTGGGGGGCACAGGTCTTGAGGACAAGGGGACTCACTCCGTTTGGTCCAGCAGACTTGCCTGAGTGAAGTCTCCTCATTTGCATCTCAACCTGGTATTGAGTGAAGGTGATGGGTGGGGGAGGGGTGTCAGGAATCTCACAGGAGGCAACATGTGAAGAGAGAGGCTGGCACAGTGGTGTGGCTCTGGATTCCAGGCTGACTGCAGGTGAGGTTGTGGGGGTGGGAGCAGACACTGTGGTGTCGAATCTATTGAAAAACAGATTCAACTCGTCGGCTCTATTCTCACCTCCCTCAGCTCCCCTGCTGTTGGTTGGCCTGAATCCAGTGATGGTCTTCATGCCCCTCCACACCTCTCTCATGCTGTTCTGCTGGAGTTTCCACTCCAGCTTCCTCCTGTAATTGTCCTTAGCCTCTCTGATCTTGTCCTTTAGTAACACCTGGATCTTCCTCACCTCCTCTTTGTTGCCCCCTCTGAAAGCCCTCTTCTTGTTGTTGAGGAGGGCTTTGATGTCCTTAGTCACCCACGGCTTGTTATTTGGGTAACAATGAACAGTCTGAGCTGGAACAATGGAGTCGGTGCAGAAAGTTATGTAGTCTGTGATACACTCAGTAAGCCCATTGATGTCCTCGGCGTGAGGCTCACAGAGTGTTTCCCAGTCGGTCACCTCGAGACAGCCCTGTAGTTCCGCTATTGCCTCCTCTGACCACCTCCTAACAGTCCTGGTGGTCACAGGTTCTCTCCTCACAATTGGCACATAGCGGGGGGTGAGGTGAATCAGGTTATGATCTGACCTACCAAGTGGGGGAGGGAGGAGGAGCTGTATGCATCCTTGACGTTAGCATACAGTAAGTCTAAAGTTTTCTCTCCCCTGGTGGGACAGTCCACATATTGTTTGAATGTTGGTAGTGTATTGTCCAGTGATACATGGTTGAAGTCACCCGAGATCACAATAAAGGCACTCGGGTGCTGAGTCTGTAGCCGAGCTATGGCAGAGTGGATAGTGTCACATGCAGCTGTGGGGTTAGCAGAGGGGGGAACATAAACAGCCACCAAGATGACGTGAGAGAATTCCCTGGGTAAATAATACGGCCTGAGTCCAACAGCACACAGTTCAGTGTCCAGTGGAGATGTTATATTGGTTTCACTGGTAAAAATAAATAATTGAAATGGGTATATATTTGTTTTTTGTTAAGTTGCCTAATAATTATGCACAGTAATAGTCACCTGCACACACAGATATCCCCCTAAAATAGCTAAAACTAAAAACAAACTAAAAACTACTTCCAAAAACATTCAGCTTTGATATTAATGAGTTTTTTGGGTTCATGGTTGTTGTTCAATAATAAAATTATTCCTCAAAAATACAACTTGCCTAATAATTCTGCACTCCCTGTACTATACGCTTCTTCTGGGCTATATTCTCAGCAGCATATTAAACATATCAGGTCCCCATGAGGAGAATCATGTGCTAACGGCTGTCTAAATGACTCGGGTAAAGTTTGTAGCATGCTTGCTTGTTGTATTTGTCTGCTTCCATATGTCTTTGCACTAGGATGATGTCGGTGTAAATGTGCAGTCATATTTGTTGTGTTCCCACTAGTGCTGTCAGCGTTAATCTCGTTAAAATGACGTTAACACCATAACGTGGCAAATCTCCGTTAACGAGTTACCGCGGATCGCTCCGTGCATGGGGCTGGACGGCATCAACACGTTAACGAGCTAACTGTGCTAACGCACTAGTTCCCACCGATATAATTGAGCATTGCGTGGCACATCCGACATACTGTTTTACCTTTGTCCATCAGGGTCATACTTCACATGAAAACCAAAAGAGTTCTAGATGGAAGCCCCTGTCAGGCATCATAGCAGCTAAGATGAACAGGCACATGGCTCAATACATGAGTGGGGCACAGAAAGGGATGGGCAAGAAGAGTAAAACACCAACTACTGGTCGACAGAGCAGTCGCCCGAGACTGCAAGACTAGGCTGACCAACCTGTGCACTGCCTGGATTGATTACAAGAAGCCTACAATGCTATGCCCCACACCTGGATCCTGGAATGCCTAGGCCTATACAAGATCAACAGGACCCTAAGAGCCTTCATCAGGAACTCAATGGGGATGTGGCGTATAGAGGCCAACTCCAAGCCCATAGCACAAGTCACCATCAAGTGCGGGATCTACCAAGGAGATGCTCTGTCCCCACTGCTGTTCTGCATAGGCCTGAACCCCCTCAGTGAGATCATTAACAAGACTGGCTACGGATACCGACTACGGAACGGAGCAGTTGTCCGCCACCTCCTCTACATGGATGACATCAAGCTGTATGCCAAGAGTGAACGAGACATCAATTCACTGATCCACACTACCAGGCTATACAGCAATGACATTGGAATGTCGTTCGGACTGGAGAAGTGTAGTCGGATGGTAACAAAGAGAGGGAAGGTAGTCAGAACTGAGGGGATTGAACTACCAGAAGGCAACATTACAGACATAGAGGACAGTTACAAGTACCTGGGGATCCCACAGGCAAATGGGAACCATGAAGAGGCTGCCAGGAAAGCTGCAACCACCAAGTACTTGCAGAGCCGCTTAAAGAAATACCAGAGATCAGGTGAGTCCTGAGGAGTCAGCTGAACGGTAAAAACAAGATCCAGGCCATCAAAACCTACACCTTGCCTGTGATCAGGTACCCTGCTTGGATAATAAGCTGACCAAAGGAGGAGTTAGAAGCCACTGACATCAAGACCAGGAAACTCCTCAACATGCATGGAGGGTTTCACCCTAAGTCCAGCACCCTAAGGCTGTATACCAAGTCAAAGGAAGGAGGCCAGGGACTGGTGAGCATCAGCACCACGGTCCAGGATGAGGCAGTGAACATTCATGAATGCATGAGGAAGATGCTGATGGGAAGGGACGTGAGTACTCAGACTGTGCTTACTAAACGCCATTAGATAAGATCTTGGAGAAGCTCACGGCTCTCCAACAGGAATTTGATAGACTTGGTGACCAGTTACGGACACCTGTGGAATTGAAATGCAGTTTGTTCGCACTAACCCAAGCAACCATGACCTTCACTCATGCAGTTACTCTGTCGCCAGCTGGCCCCAAGGCGGAGGCTGGCTGGAACAACAAAATTGTCCCTGATAACGGGACTGACTTTTGAAATAAAATATGTATATATATTAGGGGTGGGAATTTAACGTGTTAATTGTGATGAATTAATTTGAAAAAAAGTAGCGCATGAAAAAAATAAAGCCTTTAATTGCACTTTGCATTCCTAGATTTCCTTGTATACCGATTACACCGATGCACATATCAGAGTGTGGTGGGGCGTGGTTGGAGGTTCTGCGGCAGGGAAGGCAGATGCACCTGCGCAGCATCGCAATCATGCGTCACCAGCTTAAGAGCGGTGTAGGGTCCGGTTATTTGTGAGCGTGTCCGGCTGGCACCTGGAAAGCTGAGCCGTAAGTGTGAACAGCAACTGAAAATAAAGTGGAAATGTCAGCACATGGTGAACCGTGGCTTCATTTTGCCTCATTCCTGCCACACAGAGCTACAATGTAGTGATGTGTCAGTCGCGAACGAAACGGCTCTTTACCTCGATTAATCGAGGTTAATTAAAAGCCTCTAACTGATCATTTTTTTAATCGAGTCCCAGCACTAATGTGTATATATATATATTAGGGGTGCAACGATATTCGTATCGATATTGAACCGTTCGATACAGTGCTTTCGGTTCGGTACGCATATGTATCGAACAATACAACATTTGTAATTTATTTTATCAATTTTCCTTCTGACGATGCTGTCTGTGTTGAGCGCTCAGTGAATCTGTGTTCGACTACTCCGCCTAGGCTGCACTGTCCAGCACAGATCCACTGAGCGCTCAACACAGACAGCATAGTCAGAAGGAAGAGCGCAGGGCACCTCCCCCACCCTCATTCAGATCTGGCGTTTGGAATTATTTTGGTTTTCATGTGACGTATGACCCTGAAGGTAAGCGAGTCATGGACTAAAGTAAAACAGTATGTTGGATGTGCCACGCAATGCTCAATTACATTGGTGTGAACTAGTGTGTTAGCGCAGTTAGCTCGTTAACGTGTTGGCCGTCTAGCCCCATGCACGGAGCGATCGGCGGTAGCTCGTTAACGGAGATTTGCCGTGTTGTGGCGTTAAGGTCATTTCAACGAGATTAACCTGAAAGCACTAGTGGGAACACAACGAATATGACTGCACATTTACGCCGACATCATCCTAGTGCAAAGACAAGTGGAAGCAGACAAAAAAAAGCAAGCATGCTACTAACTTTAGCCGAGTCATTTAGACAGCTGTTAGCACATGATTCTCCTTATGCTGCTGAGAATATAGCCCAGAAGAAGCGGATAGTATAGCTTTTATTTTGGAAAGAGCCATTTCTCTGTAATAAACTCTCTTTTCCAAAGATGAGTGATTCCTCAATCAGATACAGGGCTTGCAATATCGCTAGCCCGACGTCCCGGAGCTAGCGATTTTTTCAGTCGGGCTACCAAAATCTATCTCTGCCCTGCCCGTCGGGCTATTGTAGGAAAAATATATGTCAATGCTTTTGCATTCTTTCAGAAATGTAGCTGGGTAATTATGTCATTGGCATCGGTGAGCCACTGTCAATATGTGACATATTGAAATCACGTTTGAATTTGCGCTCGTTTTTTTGCTTTCACTTTGCAATCGTGCGAACTGTGTATAGAGAGCGACAGTACTGATCTGTGAGTGATGATAATTTGTGCACCAATTCCTCTGACATCGTCTTATTAATCGTTAGTTTACTATGCAAACATGACAAGTGAAATCTCCCGCAGCTTAAACATGTGAGAGGTTGATCGCGCAGAGAATCGCTGAGCTTATGTGAGTGAGCGTGTAAAAGCATTTCAGTTCTGCTGAGCCAAATAAGACAGGTCAGGGTGAAGAAGTGACAGCCAAAGAAAAGCTTACCACAAAACAGAAAAGTTATGACAAATCAGACTATAAGGCAAAAAGAAAGTGCAGCGTTATGGTTTCATGAACAAAATAATTTCTGTGGCTGCAATATGACGAGCTAAATAACCAGGGGTGCACATAAGTGGTCCGCAGGTGCGCATTCGCTGTCAAAATAAAAAACACGCACAAGGGTTAGGGTTAAATTTAAAAACTGTACTTTTGAGTTAAAATATATATTTATAATTTTAATAAATGACAAATTAAAAATGCATGAACATTTTTTTGTATCGAAAAAATATCGAACCGTGACACCAAAGTATCGAACCGAACCGTGAATTTTGTGTATCGTTGCACCCCTAATATATATATATATATATATATACATATATATATATATATATATATATATATATACAGATAGATAGATAAGTAATCTTTATTACATTTTTTCTAAGATTATTTGAATTGAATTTGGTAAAACTTTAATGGGTTCTTCAACCCAGCCTCGCCTTTTCACACAAGCGCAGTCAACATGAACTCATAATCATGAACATTTGCAGCTTTCCACTGAAAGCTTACAAGTTGGGGCATCTCAACAAATCAGAGATAAGGTGATATTAAGTTTTGAGTTGGACAGGCCCAGTCAAGACTTATTTGTATTGGAATGTGTGTTTTTCTGTGGGTTTACCTGACACGGGGTGAAAGCTGTTGATAAAGCAAAGCTCATTTTGGATCGAAAAGCGTAGTAAGCAGTGTGCGAGGCAGCAAGCATTGTAACAGCTCCTCCATTATAGGAATAGCTATTAAAATGATTTTACATCCTGGAATAAAGATAAAATTCTGCTTGTTAGCCTTAAATTAACATTCAATTAAGTACAGTATTTTCAAAGTACTGCTTTGTCTGGGTTTTTTGTGTTTGCTTTGATTTTGCTCTTCTTTACAGTCCATCCCAAAACAGCTGGATGGGATTTAGATCTGGAGACTGTGCTGCCCACTCCATGTTTTCAAGCCTACTCACTGACAGCTTGACTTTTTTTCAATTTCTCTGTAGGAAAGACCAACATTTTTAAGTGTTATGATGGTCTGTCTCTCTTCCATTGCCTTTTTCTTGACATTTTTGTGGCATTACACTACTTTCTACAGTACAATATTGTTCAACTGATGCTCACAATAGTATGATACAATAGTGGTTTCATTTCATACAGAGGAGGTTGTAAGTAATCCAGAAAACTTGGAACACCTGTAGGAATTAGTAGCACCAGCTTCCAACCTCCGTTGCTGCAGAACAGCTTTAAATTGTTAACCCATTTCATGTTTCCTGAAAAAGGCCTTTTTGTATAATTCTGAAATGTATATTATTTTTCAGTTTTGGGAATTCTTACCTTTTTTTTAACCTCCGTGAAGTATTTCACCACTTGTCTTTGTACAATTTCAGTCTTGAATGACTTGAATTGCAATAAATAAATGGAAAAATTGGGGTGTTCTAAAACTTTTGTCCAGTAGTGTAGCTGAAGGAGCACAAAAAAAAATGCAGCATACATACAGTGGGGCAAAAAAGTATTTAGTCAGCCACCGATTGTGCAAGTTCCCCCACTTAAAATGATGACAGAGGTCAGTAATTTGCACCAGAGGTACACTTCAACTGTGAGAGACAGAATGTGAAAAAAAAAATCCATGAATCAACATGGTAGGATTTGTAAAGAATTTATTCGTAAATCAGGGTGGAAAATAAGTATTTGGTCACCTCAAACAAGGAAAATCTCTGGCTCTCACAGACCTGTAACGTCTTCTGTAAGAAGCTTTTCTGTCCCCTACTCGTTACCTGTATGAATGGCACCTGTTTGAACTCATCATCTGTATAAAAGACACCTGTCCACAGCCTCAAACAGTCAGACTCCAAACGCCGCCATGACCAAAGAGCTTTCGAAGGACACCAGGAAAAGTATTGTAGACCTGCACCAGACTGGGAAGAGTGAATCTACAATAGGCAAGCAGCTTGGTGTGAAAAAATCAACTGTGGGAGCAATCATCAGAAAATGGAAGACATACAAGACCACTGATAATCTCCCTCGATCTGGGGCTCCACGCAAGATCTCATCCCGTGGGGTCAAAATGATCATGAGAACGGTGAGCAAAGATCCCAGAACCACACGGGGGGACCTGGTGAATGACCTGCAGAGAGCTGGGACCAAAGTAACAAAGGTCACCATCAGTAACACACTACAACGGCAGGGAATCAAATCCCGCAGTGCCAGACGTGTTCCGCTGCTGAAGCCAGTGCATGTCCAGGCCCGTCTGAAGTTTGCCAGAGAGCACATGGATGATACAGCAGAGGATTGGGAGAATGTCATGTGGTCAGATGAAACCAAAGTAGAACTTTTTGGTATAAACTCAACTCGTCGTGTTTGGAGGAAGAAGAATACTGAGTTGCATCCCAAGAACACCATACCTACTGTGAAGCATGGGGGTGGAAACATCATGCTATGGGGCTGTTTTTCTGCCAAGGGGACAGGACGACTGATCCGTGTTAAGGACAGAATGAATGGGGCCATGTATCGTGAAATTTTGAGCCAAAACCTCCTTCCATCAGTGAGAACTTTGAAGATGAAACGAGGCTGGGTCTTCCAACATGACAATGATCCAAAACACACCGCCCGGGCAACAAAGGAGTGGCTCCGTAAGAAGCATTTGAAAGTCCTGGAGTGGCCTAGCCAGTCTCCAGACCTCAACCCCATAGAAAATCTGTGGCGGGAGTTGAAAGTCCGTGTTGCTCGGCGACAGCCCCAAAACATCACTGCTCTCGAGAAGATCTGCATGGAGGAATGGGCCAAAATACCAGCTACTGTGTGTGCAAACCTGGTAAAGACCTATAGTAAACGTTTGACCTCTGTTATTGCCAACAAAGGTTATGTTACAAAGTATTGAGTTGTATTTTTGTTATTGACCAAATACTTATTTTCCACCCTGATTTATGAATAAATTCTTTACAAATCCTACCATGTGGATTCATGGATTTTTTTTTCACATTCTGTCTCTCACAGTTGAAGTGTACCTCTGGTGCAAATTACTGACCTCTGTCATCATTTTAGGTGGGGGAACTTGCACAATCGGTGGCTGACTAAATACTTTTTTGCCCCACTGTACATACATTTGGACATGAAAAGCAACAGAAAACTAAAGATAATATTTGAAGGAATAGTGAAATTGGGTAAACATGGCGTCAACATGTTAGCGCTTGTGCAGCCCCTCACACGAGGCATTAAAAAAAAGAAAAAAAAAAAGATATATATATATATATATATATATATATATATATATATATATATATATATATATACACTTGCTCTTGTTCTATACTTGCAATAATTTGTTTATATCTTAATTGTTAAGTGAAATGAACCTTAAAATTAATGTTTAACTCAGTGTGTAATGAGTTAAAGATTCCTCTAAGATCTGCACATCTAGTGTGGGTGTACAAATGGCACATAATAGATCTTTTTTTTTTCTTTTTTTTTTTTAAACGCACTAGTTGCTCAACTTTTCCCACCAGCCACTTGTTTACTTCATCTTCACTTTCCTTGCAGGGAATGCCACAGAGAGTTAACTTGTCTTATCGTGTTTTTTTTGGAGACTGTACTTTCAGTTTTATGACCTTTATGGAAGCCTGATCATACAGTCTATAACAGATAAATGAATGATAAAAAAACACTGCATTCTTCTCTTTTAATCAAATCTTTTCATCTGCACTTTTATGATGTTGGATTTCCTTCTGATCAAATGTTCAGCAAGCATACAAATTGCTATCTAAGTGTGTTTCTCATGAAAGTTATGTCTACGTTATATTAAAATGTTTTGAATCTGTTTATTGATCAAAAATAGTCCCATTAGAATTATTTGTTCCTTTCCTTATAAGGTCTTGTTGTTACTCCACTACTCTGCTGTGTCGAAGTATTCTGAAATGAAAAGCAATTACACTATAAAAACTGTGGCTATAGCTATATTATGAAGTGCAGCCAGAGTTTAGTCAATCTCAAATATACGAATAAACAAATAGCTGCAAATGGGCTTCACCCTACTTCTTTTTAAAGAAGAACAAAAGAAAGAGAGTAACGACTCCTGGTTTCAGAATATTGCAAACAATCAACTTTTCATATATTTTATGTGGAAATCAATGTTTTTATTACATTAATTTGTTAGACTCCAGTGTGTTTCGGTGAGCGAACAAAAACTTTCCCTTTTACCGTTTTTTTCCACAGCAACTTTTCCCACCAGCAGTTTGTTTACATTATTTTTACTTTTGCTTGCAGCGAATTCTGCAGAGAGTTAACTTGTCTGATCTTGTTTGTTTGCAACTGAGCTTTCAGTTTTGTGACCTTTGTCGATACTTGTTCATATAGTTTGATAAAAGACGCTGTATTCTTTTCGTTTTGTCGCAGCTTATCTTTTATGCAGGTTATAGCTTATGTTAATATGCATATCTTCAGACTGCAATTGAATATCTTTTTTAAAGTAAACTGTGTACTTTAAGATTTGATGGATTTATTTATAGCTCAATTAACTTGAGCAAGGAAAAATACACATAATGTATAGGAGCTAAAAGCTTTTTTCTCACGTGTCATCTCTGGGTGGTGGTCGTTTTGCAAAACAGAGATTGTAAACGCATGTGAGCCAAATCTTTATAATTTTTTTTCTTTATAAATCTCTTTTAATTTAAAAAACTCTTTGATAATTAAAAAAAACATTCCATGCTGTAGTCTATTCTAGTAAAAACGAATAGATTTAATTGATAGAAAAAGCAGAATAGTCCACCTTTAGTCTCGGTGTACTTTGCTGTGTGTCACTGTAATGAGACATTAAAATAAATTTTCATCATCTGGACAGCCACAGCCTGGTAAACCTGTATGGCAGAGTTTTTTCATTACAATAGACAGTGTGTATTTATATTTGTGATCATTGTGAACAATAAAAATCATGTAATAAATTATTTTTCCTTATTGTGTTGGATTTACAGTTACGTTAATTAAGTGCAATTTACTTTACTAACTCTGTGAATTATGAAGCACAGCATACAAAAACAATGGAGAAGCCTACCTATGGTAAGGTCCAGCCTGTTAAGACTGCCTTCACAACTCTAAAATATGATCTGAAAGGTTTGCAGAAATCAAATCCAAGGCATCAATCCATCCATCTTCTTCCGCTTTATCCGGGGCCGGGTCACGGGGGCAGCAGCCTAAGCAGAGAAGCCCAGACCTCCCTATCCTCACCCACCTACTCCGGGGGAACACCAAGGCGTTCCCAGGCAAGCCGAGAGATATAATCTCTCCAGCGTGTCCTGGGTCTGCCACGGGGCCTCCTCCCAGAGGGACATGCCCAGCGTGTAAAACCTGAAGCGTGTAAAACCTGAAGATAGTCAGATTAACAGAAACGGTATTTTGTCTCTATCTGCCATTCTGCAATTCATCTCATGTAAACAGTAACGTGGCGCACAGCATGACGTGAAAAAAGGTACATACCTTAACGAAACGCCGTTTACATGTGGACGAAACAGCTGCGTTTTCAAAAATACCCGTGTAGGTGTGGATGTAGCGTAAAAGAGTTAGTGGTTTATTTCCTTACTACCTGTAATTTATTGCAGATTACTTGTATTTGCTTAATTGTTTACTAAATGTTTGAGGTGTGAAATAAACCGCAATGGAGCAAAATATGGGCGTGTGTGGTTGGAGGATGTGTGCGGGGGGGGGGGGGGACATTTTACTTGTCAAGCACAGGGGGGCCTAGCAAAAAACGTTTGGGAACCACTGGATTAGCAGGTGCACTGTCCTTTCCAGCACCCTGGCATAGACTTTCCCAGGGAGGCTGAGGAGTGTGATCCCCCTGTGGTTGGAACTCACCCTGGCTCCAGGGCGGGGCCCCGGTATCCATCGAGGGAACAGGGTAAACTGTTCCCTCGATGTTTTTCTCATAAGGGTCGTCTGAACTGCTCTTTGTCTGGTCCCTCACCCAGGACCCTACCAGGGGGCAAAAGCCCCCAGACAACATAGCTCCTGGGATCCCTGGGACACACAGACCCCTCCACCACGATAAGGTAGCAATTCACAGAGAGGCAAATCCAAGCCATCATGTCCTAATGTCCATCCATTCATTTTCTTATCCAGGGTCGGGTCACGGGGGCAGCAGCCCAGACCTCCCTCTCCCCAGCTACCTCCTCCAGCTTGTCTGGGGGAACATCCAGGTGTTCCCAGGCTGGCTCCAAAGCCAACCATTACAACCTCTACAGACCCCTTTGCTAAAAACCCATATTTAAGATACTGAAATATTTTAAAGATGTCATTATTGTTTTTATCAGTCTCAAATATTTGACTATACCCATTCAAAAGCCAATCGGTTTAATCAACTTCTTTTTAAAGACACCAATATTGTTTCAGAGTATGCCAGACAATCTGCCTTGCATATGTTTTATGAGGAAATCAAATGATTCCTTACATAAATTAGTGCTGTCAGCATTAATCTCTGTAAAATTACGTTAACGCCATAACCACATTAATGCGGCAAATCTCCGTTAGCGAGCTAACGCTGATCACCCCGTGTGGGCTGCATGGCGTTGTTGCGAAATCAGTTTTACCCCTGTTCTCTTATTCGTCGAGGCATCCAGAGACGGCACCGGAACTCAGTGGTTATTTCACAAGACCTTTATTCATCTTTATTTAAGCATGCACTTCCTCTGCAAAATCTTCACCCCTTTATTAGTTACAGCCAGCTTTATAGAGGCGTCCCCATCATAAAACCCCCCCACAGTGTGCTGCAAACTCTGTGTCTGTGTCTACGTCAGTGCTCGTGAGTGACTGTGTACGCATACCTGTGTGTATGTGTGTGCACGTGAGTGAGTGTGCGTGACAGTTAAAACACTGTGGGTGCAGGTGACTCCCTAGAGGTCATAAAAACCCATCTCCTATCCAGACCACAGTTATCCAGTTACAAATGTTGAGACCTTTCACAGTTCAACTGGGGGAGGGGTCTCCTACAAGTTCATGACACAGTCAGGGCTTTATTACATCGAGGGCAGTGTCAGTGTCTCTACAATAATTCTACAGTCTATGTTAACACATTTCTAAACTCTAAATCAGCTAAACATTCCTACAGCGTCAACATGTTAGCGCCGTGCAGCCCCTCACTCGGGCACTAATATATATATATATACAGGGAGTGCAGAATTATTAGGCAAATGAGTATTTTGTCCACATCATCCTCTTCATGCATGTTGTTTTACTCCAAGCTGTAGAGGCTCGAAAGCCTACTACCAATTAAGCATATTAGGTGATGTGCATCTCTGTAATGAGAAGGGGTGTGGTCTAATGACATCAACACCCTATATCAGGTGTGCATAATTATTAGGCAGCGTCCTTTCCTTTGGCAAAATGGGTCAAAAGAAGGACTTGACAGGCTCAGAAAAGTCAAAAATAGTGAGATATCTTGCAGAGGGATGCAGCAGTCTCAAAATTGTAAAGCTTCTGAAGCGTGATCATCGAACAATCAAGCGTTTCATTCAAAATAGTCAACAGGGTCGCAAGAAGCGTGTGGAAAAACCAAGGCGCAAAATAACGGCCCATGAACTGAGAAAAGTCAAGCGTGCAGCTGCCAAGATGCCACTTGCCACCAGTTTGGCCATATTTCAGAGCTGCAACATCACTGGAGTGCCCAAAAGCACAAGGTGTGCAATACTCAGAGACATGGCCAAGGTAAGAAAGGCTGAAAGACGACCACCACTGAACAAGACACACAAGCTGAAACGTCAAGACTGGGCCAAGAAATATCTCAAGACTGGTTTTTCTAAGGTTTTATGGACTGATGAAATGAGAGTGAGTCTTGATGGGCCAGATGGATGGGCCCGTGGCTGGATTGGTAAAGGGCAGAGAGCTCCAGTCCGACTCAGACGCCAGCAAGGTGGAGGTGGAGTACTGGTTTGGGCTGGTATCATCAAAGATGAGCTTGTGGGGCCTTTTCGGGTCGAGGATGGAGTCAAGCTCAACTCCCAGTCCTACTGCCAGTTTCTGGAAGACACCTTCTTCAAGCAGTGGTACAGGAAGAAGTCTGCATCCTTCAAGAAAAACATGATTTTTTTTAGAATAGAATAGAATAGAATAGAATAGAATAGCCTTTATTGTCATTGTACAGAGTACAACGAAATTGGAGTGCCACTCCCTTGGTGCAAGTTTCAATAATAAATATAAATGTAAAATATAAAAAGTACAAAAAAAACAATCGTAAGTACTCAAACAATAGTATGTACAATATATACAGGATAGCAGCATTAATATAATGACAGTATGAATAGCAGCATAATATAATGACAGTGACGGTATGGAATAGGTTCAATTGTTTTTGTGCTTATTCACTACGGTGATAGCTCTGGGAAAGAAGCTATCCCTGAATCTGTTTGTCCTGGTTTTATGTGACCTGTACCGTCGGCCTGACGGTAATAGTTCAAACAGTTGGTTGCTGGGGTGAGAGTAGTCCTTGATGATATTGCCAGCTCTGCTGAGGTACCGAGAGTTTGCAGTGACCTCCAGGCTGGGCAGAGAGCAGCCAGTGATCTTCTGGGCTGTGTTGATGACCCTCTGCAGTACTTTCCTGTCTGCAGCTGAGCACCCTGCATACCATGTTGTTATGCCGTACGTTAGGATGCTCTCTATGGTGGCTCTGTAAAATGTCACCAGCAGCCTCTCCTCCAGGTTGTTCCTCCTGAGCACTCTCAGAAAGTGGAGACGCTGCTGGGCCTTTTTAACCACCGCCGTGGTATTTGCAGTCCAGGAGAGGTCATCAGAGATCTGCACGCCCAGAAACCTCATGGAGTGTACCCTCTCCACACAGCTCCCGTGAATGTAAAGTGGGGTCGGGTCTGCTCTGCCCTTCCTGAAGTCCAAGATAAGTTCTTTAGTTTTCGTGGTGTTCAGTTGGAGGTTGTTAACTGAACACCACTCAGTCAGTCTGTTGACCTCATCTCTGTAGTCCGACTCATCCCCCCTTGAGATGAGTCCAACCACTGTGGTGTCATCCGCGAACTTTATGATGGTGTTTGAGAGATGGGTAGGGGAGCAGTCGGATGTGTAGAGCGTAAACAGGAGGGGACTCAAAACACATCCTTGTGGAGACCCGGTGCTGAGTGTGATGGTGCTGGACCGGTGGGGGCCGAGTCTGACAGACTGTGGTCTATTTGTCAGGAAGTCCTTGATCCAGAGGCAGATGGGGGTGGAGAGTCCCAGGTGAGACAGTTTCTGGACCAGGATCTCCGGGATGATATGATTGAATGCTGAGCTGAAGTCCAGAAAGAGCATTCTCACATAGCTTCCTCGGTGCTCCAGGTGACTCAGCGCAGTGTGGAGCGCTATGGTGATAGCGTCCTCGGTGGAACGATTTGTCCTGTAGGCAAATTGGTGGGGGTCCAGAGTGGGAGGCAGACCGGCCCTGATGTGCTGACAGACCAGTCTCTCAAAGCACTTCATCACTACAGGCGTAAGTGCAACAGGCCTGTAGTCATTTGTGCTGGCCACAGCTGTCTTCTTGGCGATGGGGATGATGGTGGAGGTTTTGAGGCAGGGCAGGACGTTGTTTGATGACAAGGAAAGGTTGAAGATTTTAGTGAAGACTCCGGTCAGTTCGTCAGCACATGCTCTGAGAACCTTTCCATGTATTCCATCAGGACCTGCCGCCTTCCTGGGATTCACTGACCTTAGAACACACCTCACTCATTTTCATGCAGGACAATGCTCCATCACACGCGTCCAAGTACTCCACAGCGTGGCTGGCAAGAAAGGGTATAAAAGAAGAAAAACTAATGACATGGCCTCCTTGTTCACCTGATCTGAACCCCATTGAGAACCTGTGGTCCATCATCAAATGTGAGATTTACAAGGAGGGAAAACAGTACACCTCTCCGAACAGTGTCTGGGAGGCTGTGGTTGCTGCTGCACGCAATGTTGATGGTGAACAGATCAAAACACTGACAGAATCCATGGATGGCAGGCTTTTGAGTGTCCTTGCAAAGAAAGGTGGCTATATTGGTCGCTGATTTGTTTTTGTTTTGTTTTTGAATGTCAGAAATGTATATTTGTGAATGTGGAGATGTTATATTGGTTTCACTGGTAAAAATAAAGAATTGAAATGGGTATATATTTGTTTTTTGTTAAGCCTACCGCAGACATGAGCGAGACAGATAAATATGAAGGCATGCCAGCTCGGACGTCGCCCGGATCAACAAGGTCCGCGTCAGGTGTTGAGGAACCAGGGCACCCTGACGAAAAGTGGGCTACTGGAACAAGAAGGCATGGAAGAAGGAACACGAGAAGCTGGAGAAATACCAAGGGCTCAGAGAAGAGCTCGAGAGGATGTGGAGGGTGAAGGTAACGGTGGTCCCCGTGGTAATCGGAGCACTAGGTGCGGTGACTCCCAAGCTAGGCGAGTGGCTCCAGCAGATCCCGGGAATAACATCGGAGATCTCTGTCCAGAAGAGCGCAGTCCTGGGAACAGCTAAGATACTGCGCAGGACCCTCAAGCTCCCAGGCCTCTGTTAGAGGACCCGAGCTTGAAGGATAAACCGCCCGCAGGGGCGTGCTGGGTGTTTTTATATATATATATATATATATATATATATATATATATATATATATATATATATATATATATATATATATATATATATCCAGATCTCTGATGTTGAACTTCTACAACTGTGCCATCAGCAGCGTTCTGACGTATGGATTTCTAGTGTGGTTCCCCAGCTGCACCAAGGCCGATCAGCAAGCACTCCAGCGGGTGGTGAAAGAAGCTGGCAGAATTATTGGAACAAGTCTGCCAGAGATCAGTAATATCTTCCCCACTCACTGTCTGAGGAGGGTGCACAGTATCCTGCGGGACCAACATCACCCTGCGCGCCACCTTTTCCATCTGCTGCCCTCAGGGAGAAGGTACAGGTCTATACAGGCCAGAACATCCAGACTGGCCAACAGCCTGTATCCACAGGCTGTGAGGCTCCTGAACTCTCTGCCCCCCTCTCACGGACAATAACCATATCCAACTTCTTAATAGCAATGAACTGGTCTGCATTGGTGCGTCATATCTTTATTCTCTTCCCCCTCCTGCCCCCCCCCCCCCCCCCCCTCTTTCTTAAATAGATAACTATCATATCTGATATCATATCTCACAGTACAATAATATTGAATGGGTTGCATTGTTGTATTTTGTCATGTTTCTCAGGTCTTTGTCTGAATTTCTACGAACATTATTGCTAAGGATTGTCTTATTGCATTGGAGTCACACTGGGTTAAATATGTACACTTGGGTCTTAAGGGGTATTTATTATTTTCTTCTTTTTTTTGGGTTGTATGGAAGCCCCAAACGCAATTTCATTGTTCTTGACAATGACAATAAATAAATACTACTACTACTACTACTACTACTACATATATATATATATATATATATATATATATATATATATATATATATATATATATATATATTAGATCTCAGCATGATTTGATGAGTGAATATTAACTATTAAAAAAAATTCCATTGCAGGTTCTATACTTGCAATAATCTGTTTATATCTTATTTGCTAAGTGAAATGAACCTTAATATTAATGTTTAACTCAGTGTGTAATGAGTTAAAGATTCCTCTAAGATCTGCACATCTAGTGTGGGTGTACAAATGGCACATAATAGATCTTTTTTTTTTCTTTTTTTTTTAAACGCACTAGTTGCTCAACTTTTCCCACCAGCCACTTGTTTACTTCATCTTCACTTTCCTTGCAGGGAATGCCACAGAGAGTTAACTTGTCTTATCGTGTTTCTTTGGAGACTGTACTTTCAGTTTTATGACCTTTATGGAAGCCTGATCATACAGTCTATAACAGACAAATGAATGATAAAAAAACACTGCATTCTTCTCTTTTAATCAAATCTTTTCATCTGCACTTTTATGATGTTGGATTTCCTTCTGATCAAATGTTCAGCAAGCATACAAATTGCTATCTAAGTGTGTTTCTCATGAAAGTTATGTCTACGTTATATTAAAATGTTTTGAAGCTGTTTATTGATCAAAAATAGTCCCATTAGAATTATTTGTTCCTTTCCTTATAAGGTCTTGTTGTTACTCCACTACTCTGCTGTGTCGAAGTATTCTGAAATGAAAAGCAATTACACTATAAAAACTGTGGCTATAGCTATATTATGAAGTGCAGCCAGAGTTTAGTCAATCTCAAATATACGAATAAACAAATAGCTGCAAATGGGCTTCACCCTACTTCTTTTTAAAGAAGAACAAAACAAAGAGAGTAACGACTCCTGGTTTCAGAATATAGCAAACAATCTTCTTTGCATATATTTTATGTGGAAATCAATGTTTTTATTACATTAATTTGTTAGACTCCAGTGTGTTTCGGTGAGCGAACAAAAACTTTCCCTTTTACCGTTTTTTTCCACAGCAACTTTTCCCACCAGCAGTTTGTTTACATTATTTTTACTTTTGCTTGCAGCGAATGCTGCAGAGAGTTAACTTGTCTGATCTTGTTTGTTTGCAACTGAGCTTTCAGTTTTGTGACCTTTGTCGATACTTGTTCATATAGTTTGATAAAAGACGCTGTATTCTTTTCGTTTTGTCGCAGCTTATCTTTTATGCAGGTTATAGCTTATGTTAATATGCATATCTTCAGACTGCAATTGAATATCTTTTTTAAAGTAAACTGTGTACTTTAAGATTTGATGGATTTATTTATAGCTCAATTAACTTGAGCAAGGAAAAATACACATAATGTATAGGAGCTAAAAGCTTTTTTCTCACGTGTCATCTCTGGGTGGTGGTCGTTTTGCAAAACAGAGATTGTAAACGCATCTCCAAAGGTTGATTCTGCTCATCTGGACGTAGCGTTTTCAGCATTTTCTGGCCTGACGAGGTAGCTCTTCTGTGTTGTGCCATCCGCTTCACCAGAGGTTGTTTGGTTTCCCCGATGTATAAATCCTGGCAATCCTCCTGGCACTTAACAGCATACACTATGTTTCTAAAAAGTTGATTCTGTTCATCTGGACGTAGTGTTTTGTGGGAGAAACTTCTTCAGTCTCAGCTGACTGCAGGTTTCCCCAATCTTATAAACAGTACATTTGCATAATGACTGAAACCAGCCCACTGAGGAAACAATGGGCTGAGAGGTCAGTTTCTTAATTGTAATTATGCATTCTCATGACCATTGATCAACAACAATTGACCAAAACACACTGATTAAAGCCCACTGATCAATGGCCATCAGTACAATTCACAGAGAGTTGGGGAATGGCTGCAATAACAGCATTGCCATCTTACAATGCTGTTATTGCAGCCATTGGTCAGTGGTTGTCGATATATAGAACAGAACATAAACCTAATGAACATGGAGAATGAACACGGAGGATGAACACAGACGATCTGACGACGAGCAGAAGCCAACCCACACTATAAATACACACCAGGTAATGAGATGACACACAGGGGTGGACACAGCTGACACTAATGGACATAACGAGAAGCAGACCTACAAAGTAAAACCGGAAACACACAGACTGTTTTACAACACCAAACGCAGGGACCCGAATGGAGCACAGAGGGAAGACACAGGTAGGGATAATAAACACGACACCCAAACCCAAAGGACTAATACAAATTCAGAATAAACACCAAACACAAGATGAAACCAAAATGAAACACAAAACACTGGGTCAACAACCTGTCATGGTCCGCGGCCTGGCGTCTGAGGTGCTGATGGGATGCCCACTCCCGTGGGCGTGGCCGCTGACTCCACACCTGCATCCCATCCCAGGCGATCGCCAGGTGGACCATTTAATCCTGCCCAGCCTGCTGCTCCACGCCAGTCCGTAATCGTCCTTCAGCGATCACTGCTCGGCGTGTTTTGAGTCACCAGCCTGTCCACCTGCCTGTCCAGAATTTGGATCACGATCATCCCCAGCCGCCTCGCCCTTTCTGGAGCTTCTCCCCACGGACCCTCACCCCTCCCTCCGGTTCCCTTGGCCCCGCTATCATCGTAAGACGCGTACACTACCTCCCCTCGTATGCTGCCGGTTTACCCGCACCCCAATAATCCTTTTTTCTTTTTCTGTTTCAGCCTCCCACGGTCCCGCTCTCGGCGTTTCCTGCGCAATTCTTCTCCCGGTCCCTCGGTTTCTCTGGTTCCGTGCGTTTTCTCCCTTCTACTCTCCCGGGACACTCTCAGTTATAATAAAGTTTATTTTTTCTCTCGTACCGCTGTGTGTGTGTTCTGCTCCTGGGTCCAGCTTGTGTGTTGAACTTCGGTTCTTGACACAACCCAGGACCATGAGAATTTTAGTAATTCAGGGTAAATTTGTAGTTTATTATTAACAGGAACACAGTGAAAAGAAACTATATCATTCGGATTGTCTACATTGGAAGGTACTTCCTCTTCCGCCTTTCATAGTAACGTGCGAAATAAATGTGTTGCAGCCCCTTGGTGTGTGCACTCACAACAATGGCTGAGCGTAAATGCAGTCATGTGTGGACGTATTTTACCTCCACAAACAGTCGAGACGTGGTTTGCGATACATGTGGCAAGAAAGTGAGGTGTTGTGGCAACACCACTAATCTCAAACACCTCAGAGTAAATCATATCACAGAATATGACGAGTGTATGTTGAGGCGAACTGAAGAGGAGGAGAGGGACAGGTGCTGCTAGGGTGAGACAGACATCTCTCACCTTTAGTGCTGCAGGCAAGGTGTTCAAATAGCGCACAACTTCAGTTTTTTTATTTCTATATGATGAACTCTGCATTATTAAGTGATAAGAACAAGTAATCTGATGTCCTGTAATCATTACGAAGCTATAATTTGAACATACAATAAATAAAATGTTTTCGTACAAAGTATCGCTATCGGATCAGAATCGTCAATACCGCCCTGAATTTTACTTGGTATTGTTATATTGTATTTAACTTAATGTATATAATTCACTCACTTATTGCACATAATGTCCTTTTTGTATTTATCTACATACTTACTGTATATAAAGTTTTTTCTCTCTCTCAAAGCCTGTCCAAATTCGAAGACTCCCCCAAACGTGGTCAAAAAGTGCGTCCTTTATTTCCCCGGATTTGAAGAATGGCACGGGTGTATACTTTGTGGCCCAACCTATCCCAGAATTCATAGCACGGCCCAGCCAATTCCAGTTTTTAATAATGGTGGCAGCGTCTTAATTTTAATATTACACTTATTATTCTTTCTGGGTCACAAAATAAACTTTTAATGTATTTTCAAGCGAGAATGTAGCTGAGTAAACTTCAAATATCTGCTTGGTTTATCAAGACATCGCATATTTGCAAAAGCGCTCCAACGTTTTCTTAGACGTCTGTTACCCACCAGCTCGATAGCTAGCCGGGGTTCAAGGCTCACTAGAATAGAATAGAATAGAATAGAATAGAAAGAAAGCTGAAGAAGCTGTTCCGGTACCTGGTGGTCTTAGTCCGGAGGCTCCTGTGGCGCCTCCCAGAGGGCAGGAGGGTGAAGAGTCCATGTGATGGGTGACTGGGGTCTTTGATGATTTTCCCAGCCCTTTTCAGACACCGCTTCCTGTAGATGTCTTTTATGGCAGGAAGTGGTGCTCCGGCGATGCGCTGGGCAGTTTTTACGACCCTCTGCAACGCCTTCCGGTCCGAGGCAGAGCAGTTCCCATACCAGACTGTTATACGGTTGGTCAGGATGCTCTCGATGGTGCAACGATAGAAGTTCACCAGGATGTCCGAGGACAGGTGGTTCTTCCTCAGAGTCCTCAAGAAGAAGAGGCGCTGGTGAGCCTTCTTGACCAGCTTGGAGCAGTTGGTCGTCCAGGTGAGATCCTCGGAGATGTGGACTCCCAGGCAAGGAGCCGGCAAGGACACCAGACTCCCGCCACATCATTTTCAAACCCCCGTGGTCTTTCGCTACTCAGGTTAAACATGATATATAAGTCACTCAGATCATTTAAAAATGTTATTGTTTGGCTTTTTACAGTGTTTTATTTGTACCTCAGTAAATTGGTTTGACTGAGATTAAAATTATAGAAAAATTATACAAAACGGATTCCAAAAAAGTTGGGACACTAAACAAATTGTGAATAAAAACTGAATGCAACGATGTGGAGATGGCAAACGTCAATATTTTATTCAGAATAGAACATAAATCACGGAACAAAAGTTGAAACTGAGAAAATTTATCATTTTAAGGGAAATATATGGTGATCCAAAATGTCATGGTGTCAACCAAGGTTATTATCGTTAACGAAAACTAACGAAATACTGAAAACTAGAAGTGAAAAACCATTTTTGTTAACGGAAATAAAAATAAAAACAAAAAAAGGAAAACTAAATAAAACTGTAATGAGTGTTCACAAAACTAACTAAAATTAACTGAATTTATAGCAAAAATGTGTTTAGTTTTCGTAGATGTGTGCCTGTCATACAATAGTCAAGGGTGAAAATGAAGTTTAGTTTCCAGATTTTTTCTTGCTGTGTCTCATTATGCTAGCAGGTGGCAGTACGTTAGTCGAGTCGTCTGTGTTGCTGCTCCGTCCACGCGCAGAATCATGTCAGGAAAAGTCGGGAGAAAGCGCCAGAGTCCAATATGACTGTGTTTTGGATGAAGCAAGTGTCGTAGTGGAAAGAGACAAATTATGAGGGACATTTCTAAAGGGAAAAAAATCCGAGTAAAGTGACGAGTAAGGTAAGTGACCCATGTTGTAGGTGACGTCAGACGCCGGAGAATTGGCGGAAAAAAAGCAAATGGTAGCATAGAGTTTAACAAAGGTTTTTCAAGCTTCAGTATTACCAAATATACTAATCAATTGTCATATAACTAACAACATCTGTTTTATCATCTCTAACACCCTGGAGGACAATGGGGAGAGTTTAGACGCTCTCCAAGATTACATCGACCGCTGTTTTCAAGATTTAGTAATGAATAAGGCCCAGAATGCATCCTCCCCGGCCAAAATTGAGACGCCGTCATCGAAGAGATGTCGCCCGGCAGACTCCCCCGGTACAACATCGCCTGCCGGCAAAGACATTGCAGACATCCTGGAGTCAATCGACAAGCGATTGTCCAGTTTCGATGCGAGGCTGTCCCTGGTGGAGATTTTACACCGGGAATTTAAATCTCTGAGAGAATCCCTGGAATTCAGCCAGCAGCAGGTGGAAACGCTTGCCGCTGAAAATACCACGCTACGGGAGTCGGTCAAATCTCTCACCGATAACGTGACCCAGCTAAACATTGAAAATAAAAAAATAAAAGAGTCCGTTATCGATCTACAAGCCCGTAGCATGAGAGATAATCTTGTGTTTTCTGGTATTCCAGAATCTGCCGGAGAGGACGCGGAGGCAACGGTGAAAAGCTTCATTAAAATCCACCTGAAGCTGCCGGAAGACACCGTAAAGAACATCGACTTCGATAGAGTACATCGCTTGGGGGGCGTGAGGTCGTGGACCGGGAGACCACGGCCTATTGTGGCCAAATTCGGTCAATTCAAACAGAAGGAACAGGTGAAGAGTCGCGGCAGAGAGCTGAAAGGAACGGACTTCAGCGTGAACGACCAGTTCCCCAAAGAGATCCTGGAACGATGCAAGGTCCTGTTCCCAGTTCAACGTAGCTTCATCCAGAAAGGCTCCCGTGCTGTCATCGCCGTGGACCGGCTCTACGTGGACGGACAGCTGTACCGCGACCCCGGCACCACACCATGGTTATATTGACTGCACTCCAGATAAGAACCCGCTACACTCTTTTCTTATTCATTCACACTTTCCCCTTTAACATGGGTTTAACCTAGTAATATCTGTATGATGTCATAGCAGATATAACACCGTCACCCTCCGTCATTGCTTTAATTGGAATGTTTCCGTTTCGTTTCTTTTTTTTTGTTGTCGCTCACAGTTCATGTGGTTTCTTTCTTTCTCTTGTCTTTCACTGCTGTGATCACCTACTTCCCCACTCACCTACAAACAACACCCTCTATTTCTCCATATTTTCACACCACGATCACGCAAACACATCCGCTCAACGGCAGCACATTCACAACAGCCTCACAGCACGCACAGACTTGCAGGACACATAACAAAAGCCATGCTTGTTCATATTAGTGAATATTCACACACATAGTCAGACTTATGGAGCCTCTCACCACACCTTTTTTTTCCCCTCTCTCTCTTTCTATTTACAAACAAGGGATGTTTCCACATTCTCTCCACCCGTCTAAACGAAACACCCAGCGTACATCATTAGAAATACACACACAATTATGGGCATGCTGAGGTTTGTCACATGGAATGTAAATGGAGCTGGCTCCAGAGGAAAGAGGTTAAAGATATTTAACCAGCTTAAAAAACTACAGGCAGATATTGTTTTATTACAAGAAACTCACAGACCTGTCACAGGTTTAAACGAACTTAAAACACCTGAGTTTCCTAACGTGTTTGCAGCCTGTTATAATTCTAGACAACGAGGAGTAGCAATTTTAATACATAAAAATGTTAATTTTACAGTACTCGATACAGTTATAGATCCAGAGGGTAGATTTCTAATTATTAAACTTTCAATATTGAACAAAAAACTATGTATTGTAAGTATATATGGTCCAAATGTTGATGAACCCTCATTCTTCCACGGATTTTTTAGTGCACTCTCTGAACACCTCGAATGCACACTCATTCTTGGCGGTGACCTCAACCTTGGACTAAATGAAGAAATGGATAGGCTCAACACAGCAGGAACTCAGCGCAATTGGCAGTCCACAAATATAATCAAACAGTATATGAGCGACTTTGGCCTTCGTGATGCATGGCGCTCCCTTCACCCCAACAGTAAGGAATATACTTTTTTCTCGCATGTTCATCACTCTTACTCTCGTCTGGATTATTTTCTGGTCAGCAGCTCACTGCTGAACGACATTTCAGACACTGAGATTCATCCTATAGCTGTCAGCGATCATGCTCCTGTATCTTTAACACTAATGCACAAGAATAACACTACGCCAAGTAAAAACTGGAGATTTAATACATCATTGCTTAAAGATGAAGACTTTATTAAATATTTTAAAAAGGAATGGACTTCATATTTAGACTTTAATGACACTCCCGGAATATCTGCTTCTGTTCTATGGGAAGCAGGGAAAGCTGTAATGAGAGGTAAAATAATTTCTTTCTCATCACACAAAAAGAAAGAAGAAAACAAAAATATTCAGGAATTAGAAAAAACCATCAAATCACTAGAAGAAGCCTACGCATGCGACCAAGATAAGGAAACATTGAACAAAATACGCAAGACAAAACTAGAATTAAATGAAACTATTAATAAAAAAACACAATTCCTTATACAAAGACTTCGCTTGCAGAATTTTGAACACAGTAACAAATCAGGTCGATTTCTAGCTAACCAGTTAAAAATAAATAAAGAAAAAACAACTATATGTGCTGCTAAAGATTTATCGGGGAACACAATATATGACCCTGGAAGAATAAACAACATTTTTAGGGATTTCTATGAAACTTTATACTCACCACAAATAAACCCATCTAAAAATGAAATTGATCTGTTCCTTGACAACGTAACTCTTCCAAAATTACTAGACAGTCAAGCAATGGAACTGGATTCGCCACTGACGCCAAGTGAACTCCAGGAAGCCCTGATAAGTATGCCCAATAATAAGGCTCCAGGTCCAGACGGCTTCCCTGCAGAATTCTACAAAGAATTCTGGACAATTCTGGCACCAGTATTCCACAGAGTGTTACAGGAAATCGAGGAAAATGGCAGACTACCACCAAATATGAATTCTGCCAACATTAGTCTCCTGCTAAAACCAGGCAAAGACCCTTTATTTCCCTCAAGCTATCGTCCAATTTCTCTTTTAAATGTAGACCTTAAAATAATCTGCAAAGCTCTCTCAAAGAGATTAGAGAAAATAACCCCCCTCTTAATTCATCCTGACCAAACTGGTTTCATAAAAGGTTGGCACTCCTCAACAAACACTCGTAGATTACTTAATTTAATAGACTACTCATACAATAAAAACATCGAAACCATAATATTATCTCTAGATGCAGAAAAAGCATTTGATAGAGTTAACTGGAAATTTTTATTCGCAACTTTACACAAATTTGGTTTTGGAAACTCCTTCATAAACTGGATAAGAATATTATACAATTCCCCAACAGCTCGTATCAGAACAAATGACCAGACATCCTGCAGCTTCTGTCTCCTGAGGGGCACCAGACAGGGATGCCCACTCTCCCCTTCACTTTTTGCAATTTTTATCGAACCTCTAGCAGCAGCATTTAGACAGGCTACAACAATTAAGGGCATAAAATGTAAGAGCATAGAACATAAAATCAGTCTCTATGCAGATGATGTGTTGCTTTTTCTGCAAAACACACAAACCAACCTCTCTGAGGTAATTACTTTAATAAACTGGTTTTCAAGAGTTTCAGATTATTCAATTAACTGGCCAAAATCTACAGTTCTCCCCATTAACTGCTCCTTTCATAATTCTTCCTCTGCCCCACTGCAATCCGGAAATATTAAATATTTAGGTATTAATGTTTCTCCTAAGCTTTCAGACTTAACTAAATTAAACCACATCCCACTTCTAAAGAAAGTAGAAGGCGATCTGACTGTAAATGCCGGCAAAGCCACTTTACTTTGCGCTTTTATTTTGAAGAGTACCTTAGCACTTCCTCTTTTATTGTGTCAGACTTCCTGTTCTGTTCTCGGTGAGGCGACGCAAACACGTTGCTTCAAAACTGGCTAAGAGATGTGCATGGAGGAGGTTGGCTAGCTGATTCAGCATGATTAGCACCCTTGGAAGCAGAAAGAGGTTGGTTAATGATTGCAAACGATTGTTTATGTATTTAAGACACAGAAAGGTTGTTGTTAATTCATTTTATTAAATGCTGTAACATAAATAGTTTAAAAACTATTGATTTATGTCAATGTCACTATTTGAGTTAATCAAAATAATTTTCTATGGTAAAATGTGAACATTTCTGCACTTTCTACTTGAATGTTTAATGGTATTTGTTTGTGCATCTTTATAGTTTTCACGGTGCCATATTGTCGGTGGTTTAAAGAGGAGAGAATAAAGTTGCATCAGTCGAAGCTCTCTGCGTCACGAGTGGTAATTCCAAGTGGGCAGCTACACTGACTAGATGGAAACCTTTACCCATATCACTCATGGGAAGGGTCGCCACTATAAAAATGATGATCTTGCCAAAAATAAATTACTTATTTTTGATGATCCCTAACAAACCATCACAAGATTGGTTCAGATCTCTGGATTCATATATTTCCAAATTCCTTTGGAAAGATAAACCCCCGCGTATCAGCTTAAAAACGCTACAAAGAACCAAGGATAGAGGAGGATTAGATCTGCCTAATTTTCACCAATACTTCTTAGCCAACAGGCTTCAGTTCATCTCAGAATGGTCAAAACATACCTTCTTAGTTGAGCCCTGGCTAGATGTTGAACAGGCACTATGCAAGGATCTAGAGATTTCAGACCTACCATTTATTAGCTCAAACATCAAAAGACATGAATGCTTTAAAAGTATCAACATCAGCTTCTCTCTGACAGCATGGTGGGAGTTTCTAAAAATAACGGAGTCTTCATTAATCCCATGCAAACGTACACCTATCTGGAATAATCTCCGTACTAAGTAAAGTTAAATATTTTTTGCCTTCCAAATCACTCCGGGTGCTTTATTGTTCACTTATATTGCCATATTTGGAATACTGTGTGGAAATTTGGGGAAACACATATAAAACTGCACTTCAACCAATATGTAAAATTCAAAAAAAAGCAATCAGGATGATTAATAAAGCAGGATTTAGAGACCATACTAACATCATGTTTTTGAAATTAAAAATACTGAAGTTTATGGATCTTATAAAATATAAAACTGCAAAAATTATGTACAAGGCCAGATACAATATGTTACCAGGAAATATACAGAGGATGTTCTATGACAGAGAAGGAGACTATGAATTGAGGGGGAAATTGAATCTAAGGATTCTTAAAGCACGGTCAAAGGTTAAATCCTTTTGTGTCACTATTTATGGGGTAAAACTGTGGAATAGTTTTACTATAGATCTACAGCAATGCTCAGGAATTAGTAAGTTCATGAAAATACTTCGAAAACTGATTTTGGAAGAATATGATACCGATAAAGATGATCACCCATTGTATGTATAAAAATATCAAATTATATCCAAATTATATCAATCACGGTAGCCATGTTTATATAGGTTCTCCTCGTGTATCGTGTGGAGTATGTGATGATGGGAATTAGGTGAATTATGTGGGATCAATAAGATGTTGAGCAGGGGTAGGAATTAATAAGTATGTTCATACTTCTTCCTACTCCTTTTCAGACCAAACATTGTTACATTATGTCAGACGATTTTGTTTTTCATTATATATTTTTTGTTTATCTGAACACATACGTGTGTGTGTGTATATCTACATATATATTCGTATCTGTAAATGAAAATATATGTAGTGTGTATATATTGTTTTTTGTTTTATATGTCTGAAACAAATAAAGATACAATACAATACAATACAATAACCCTGACATATTACAAAACAATAATATGATTAATTTCCCAGAATGGAGTTGTAAAGGAATTAAATACTTAGAACATATATTAGAGGGAACAGAATTTATTCCATTTGACAGACTAGTTGCACAATATGGGATCAACAAGAAAAGATTTTTAGAATATCAACAAATTAAATCCATAGTAAAAAAAAAATTTAGCCTCAGTCAAGTTGAATTACAAACACCACCAAGTGCGGCACATTTCCTTACTCTTAAATCCCCCAAATTATTATCTAAAATATACAGAACACTTTCTAAATTAGATGAATCAATATCCCTTCCTATTGCAAAGTGGGAAGCAGATTTATCAGTCAGCTTAGACCAAAACTTCTGGTCTCAGGTATGCTTAAAAACCTTTAAATTGATTAAAAATCCCAGTCTGCAATTAATACAATACAAAATACTACATAGAGTGCACTATACAGGTCATTGGATGTTCAAGATGGGCTTTACATCTTCCAACAACTGCTCACACTGTCAAGGCAATACACCAGACAATTACATCCACGCTCTTTGGTTCTGTCCACCAGTTCAGAAGTTTTGGCGCGAGATATGTGAAGACTTATCAAAGTGTCTGAAATGTAACATTCCAACTTCCCCCTTAGTGTGCTTACTGGGCAGCTTAGATAATGTCACTTCAGAAAAGAATATCACCCATATGGTTTTCACTGCCCTATGCATAGCCAAGAAAACTGTCCTCATGAACTGGAAAAATAAAAACAATCTTAATTCTAACCAATATAGAAATTATCTATTAGATTACATTAGTCTTGATACAGCCTCTGCCACCACATCAGATCAATTGCTCTGGGCTCCTTTGATCAGCTCCATCACCTAGTGGGGGTGGGGGGTCATAGTTTGGTCCCGCCTTCACTGTTGTGACTGGTGTGGGGGTAGGGACAGGCTTAGGGCGTCGGGGGGTTCCCCGGAGGCATCTTCCTTGGGGGGCTCAACCCGGGGTAGCGGTCATGTCCGGTTAGGGGCTCTTTTGGCTCTCGGGTGACTGTTTCCTCGTGGCTGCGTGCAGCGGGACTAGGGGAGGGTCTGTGCTGACGGACGTGGGTTACTGACCTGGTAGCCTGGCTGGCCCTGGGTGGGTCCGGGATGGGCGTGAGGTTCTGGGGGCGCTCCGTCTCTGGGCTGGGGCTGGGTCCTGGTTGGTGTGTTGCCGGGGTTGTGGGCGGGTGGGTGCATGGGGGCCCATCCCTGGCGCAGGGTGCCGCCGGTGCGTCGAGCTGCCTGGGGGGCTCTTCAACTGTTGGGGGAGATTGTCACATCTTGCAGGAGCTTTCCTCTCCTCAGGAACTCTCTGCAGGAGGGGGAGATACAGGAGAGGTGGAGGAAGATCTCAGCCTGGGCGTTTACCGTCTTATGTAGTCTGGAAGATGAGTGGATGGTGGGGTGGGTGCAGTTTTCTCTGTGGTGGGGTTGGGTGGACTGTCCCGGGCTCTGTGGGGCCGGGGGGCGCTGCTGCGCTGGGCCCCGGTCTGGATGGGCCTGGGCCCCCTTTCCCTGGCGGGTCGCGGAGTATGGGAGTGCCTACTGGGGTCAGCGGGGGAGCTGGCCCCAGGGAGGGGTCACCTGCCCCTCCCTTCCTTCCCTCCCCATCTCCAGCTGCCTCCCTCTTCCCGCTCCACCACAACCACCCACACATGCAGGACCTTGGATGGAGTAGGGGTATGTCACCAGGGTGCAGAGGAGGCTACCCCCCCCCCCCCCTCTGTCCCCTTCTGGCTGCCTCTGCCTCAATTTTATCCCACAACTTGGACATTCACATTACTCACATTCTCATTACGCATACATATAGGATCTTGGGGGTGGGCACGATACACAGAGTCCAAATTACCATCAGGGTGTGCACTTCACCCCTGGCGTCGTTGCCCACCTCTCAATTTTGAATACACGTAGACATTGAAGGCTAGCAGGAGGGACTATGCGCTTACCTGCTGCTCTCTGGCAGGTAGCTCCATGCCCTCCTGGGTTTTAATTGCACCTTAGAACACACATACATCAACACTACAATGAGCGGGTGGAGGGAGGTTTGGAGTCTTCTCTCACCCCCGTTCTCTGCGGCCTGCTGGAGCGGGGGGGCTAGGAGGAGTTGGCCGTCCAGCTGCGGTCTGGAGTGTGGGGCCTCCCTGCTGCTACGGAGTCGGGGTGGTCTGCCTCTCCCCACCGCAGGGAAAAGGGTAACACCACCTGGGTCTGGGTGCAGTTCCCCCCTCCAGGGGCAAGGGTACCTAGACCCGGTTCGTAGAGTACGCTTGGGGAGTGTGATCGTGTGTACAGCGTCTCTTTATGTCTGTCTCCATGTTGGTTGAGTGTGGAGTAAGTGCATATGAGAGCATGAGGGTGGGAATGGATGTTTGTGTCTGTGTGTGCCTGTATGTCTGTGTCTATATGTCAGGTTGGGTATCAGACGCCACCTCTCTGGGGACATGCATGCTGATCCACACAGGTATGCACACAGGTGTACACACGGGTATTCACAGATGCGGACTACAGCTTTCTTGGCTGCTGCCTCAAAGCACATTGTACGCTGTCTATCTTGCGTGCTGCACAATATCGTTTATTATTTAGTATCTACTGATATCTACTGCTAGCTAGTTTATTGTGATGGTGCTGTGTTTTTTTTATTATGTTGCTCTTTGTTGTTTGCTTTCTCTTCTGTTTTTTTTCTCCATACAGGTGACCCAGGTGTTTTGTTTTTTTGTTTGTTTTTCTTTCTTTCTTCCCCCCCTTCTCACCGTCTCTTCTCCCCTTTGGTTTTCTTTCTCTCCCTCTCTTTCTTTCATTCTCTCTCCCTGTCCTGTCCCCCAGTCATGTCTGTCCCGTTTGTAGCAACTGAAAATAAAATAAATTCATAATTATAATAAAGGTCAATCAAATGGACCAATATGGCAAGGCCATGATGATCCACTAGGTAAAATAAATCCGCTTGGCATCTTTCTTGGCCTTAAGACAACAATTCTGATGGCTAAAGATCCAAACGGGACACAAAAAAGAAAAAAAAAAGAAAAAAAGAAAATGAAGTTTAGTTTCCAGATTTTTTCTTGCTGTGTCTCATTATGCCAGCAGGTGGCAGTACGTTAGTCGAGTCGTCTGTGTTGCTGCTCCGTCCACGCGCAGAATCATGTCAGGAAAAGTCGGGAGAAAGCGCCAGAGTCCAATTTGGGATTACTTTGAATATGACTGTGTTTTGGATGAAGCAAGTGTCTTGTAGTGGAAAGAGACAAATTATGAGGGACATTTATAAAGGGAAAAAAATCCCACAAACCTTAAAGTGCACTTGAAAAGCTCACACAAGAAGGCTAACCTAGCTTACCTTGAGAAGGTAAGGGAGCACACTGTTAGATTTGTATTGTTGATTGTCATTTATGCTTAGAAATATTTACTTATATATGCTTAGAGTTTTGTAATTAGTTGTAGATTGGTAGAGGTTTTGATCCTTGATAGTCTGCAAACTTTGTGTGTATTAGACAGCACTTTGGGAGCATGAGAGGTCATACCGTGTCTTATTATTTTATGGTAGGATTAACGTAGTTGCGTCTGTTCTAGTCTAAGTGCTCTTTGTTTAGATGAACTGCAGGACTTCCTCACCGTGTTATCTAGGATGAACCATCTAGGGTGAGGGGGAGGCTACCCTCTTCCTGACCAAGGATGTTTGACCCTTTGATCAGCAGTCCCCACACACACACACACACACACACACACACACACACACACACACACACACACACAGGCAAGGTACTCTTTGTTTGTATGTAGACGTCGTATGTTAATGAACCTATGCATATTCATGTAACCTCAATAAAAGGACAGTGTATGGGAGAACGGACGAGAGCTACTGGGGTCAAGCGAAGGAACGGTGCCTGTCCGGTTCTCTCCCGTGCACGAGTACCATGAAGAAGTTTGCCTACTTGTGTCTTGCTTGCAGTGTAATTATATTGTCTTCAACGTTCCAGCGGATAGGTACAAGCTACAAACCTATCATTAATTGGTCCTTCGATGCCGGAGCCCTGGAATCGCATTCACCGAGGGGAGGAGGGACACGCTGAAAAGACTGACGTCAGCCAGGAAGTTCCTGTGGATTCGCTGTGTGTCTTTTCTCCTCGATGAATGGCGATTGGCGGGATTCGAGGCTGATATTACACGCTAAGCAACACCGAGTAAGTTTAGAGTCCAACTCTATAACTGTACGTCTTCGCCGCTCAGTGGGGCGTTGTCCGTGGCCGCTTAGTGGGGCTAAAATTCGCCGTCTAAGTGAGGCGATGTACAAGGCCGCTCAGTGGGGTTTTTTGTACAGAAGCATTAAGTCGCAGAGTTGCGCAGTTCGAACTTTTTTTGGTTCGCCGTCTTAGTGGGGCGAAATACAGACCGCTGTGTGGGGTACTGTAGTGAGTTCTCCACCGCTCAGTGGGGTGTTGAGAAGTTCCGCGGGGTCCAGATTGTGCTGGACAGTAGGCCTATTTTGTGTTGTTGTCATTGTCGTCGTCGTTGTTGTTGTTGTTGTGTGTGCGGAGCAGAACATGTGGTCTGTGACACCGACTGTTGTTGTTATCATGGGTTTCTAAGCAACCAAGAGTGAGTCGGAGGGAGACAGACGTTTGTGCTGGACTTTGCTCCTGGCAGCACAAAGTATTTATGTAAAAAAGAGAGAGAGCGACGGCTCCACAGCTGCGCGGTCACGCGGACCTGAGCCGTGCGGTTAATCGCAGGCTTATAAATGGAAGAGATTCAAATGTTAGAAGTTTTCAGAAAACACACCAGCCTTGGAGAGCTGTGGAGAAGGCCAGCCCACATCAGCAGCACTTAAGATATGCTCTGGTGAATGGCTTTCCCCCCACCCCTTGCTGACACAATGTTTATTCTTTAGCTTGCCCTGATCGACAGCAGCCTGTGTGCCAGACCATAGATTTAATTGAGGTGGATAGTTGTTAAAAGTAATCTACATTAAGCTTGTGGTTGCTTAAATTCAGTACAATGACATGTGAGGTGAAGTGATATAGATAAATATTTAAACTCATGAAGTGCATAGAGGCACTTGACCTGTGTGGAAGACGGTCGTCTTATTATGAGCCATTGTTGAGATATAGAGCACATCTGTGAAAACAACTAATATGCTCAACCCTGTATGAAACATCTAAAAATACATGATGGAGAAGCTGTGTTGAATATGTAAGTGTAAGACTTTGCCACTGTGGGCAGAGCATGCAACTACTGTGTGATGTCGCGTTGCAGTTTTGTTTTTGTTTTTTGAGCTGATGAGCAAGCTACACATTATCAGATCAAGAGCTGTCTGAGAACTACTCAAAGAGAGGGAAACAGAGAGTGTGCAGCGTTTCCATGAGCAGTTTTTCTGCACCTTGACTCGTGTGTGTGTGTAGCATCAGCATCATGTTTTTGTTTATTTGTTTTGTTGGATTAAAAATAATTAAATAAACTGGTGATCATGCTTATGGATCACCATGGCACATATCTCCAGCCATATGATTTATTTATGCAGATGAAAAAGTGAGTGTGAATGTGTCTGACATCACAGTGTTTTTGTGCACTGTGCAAAAGTAATTGCCTCTGATTGTGAGTGAGAGCAGTGATTTTGCAGACCACCAGCTATTGTGAAGAAAAAAAAAAAGAGTGAAAAAGAGACAAATTACTACATTGTAGACGAAGAGAAATAATCATAGGAAAAAGGTTTTGTGTTGATCAGCCGAAAAACAACTACAATGTCATTTTCTGCTTTTAAGAAAGGATTGTTCACACAAACACAGACAGAGAGAGAGAGAGAGATGTGTGTTGATTAAGCAGTGATGATAATAATGAAAATGTCTTAGTTTGTCACTTTCAGGTGAAAAGCAGACCTGTATCAATTTTCCACATGCAACAGTCGGAAGAAAGTTATAGTTTAACATCATTGGAAACATGCAGGCCAAGTTTCTGGCTGACTTATTTACAGTGCCATGTGTTTCTCAACCTCACAAGCGAGCTCACTCCTCCCTGAAGATAAGAAATGCAGCTCCAAAGCAATAACATGATAAAGAGACAGCAGCAAGTCCTGAGCACAAAAAGTCCCAGCAAAGCAGCAGCAATGTGGATAAACAGCAGCAGCAGAAGAAAGCAAACCCATCTCCCTGTCTGATTGGATGAATTCCACGGAGGGGCGAGCAAGATGGCGGTGGCAGCATGTTGAAATGCTCAAAAAGGACTGAGTGACTCGGGCAAGCCACATGCAGCTAGCATGCTGGCTAGCGACATGAAAGAAATGGACCCTTCATGATGTGTTCAACGTGCCAGCGCTGTGGTGGGAAAGGCTCCATCATAAACACGCCCTGCACCGAGGTTCAGGCCAAGAAGAAGAAGACGATGACTTCCAAGCCCAAGAAGGTCAGCCTCAGCGTGGGCGAGCTGATTGTGAAAGCCGTGGCCGCTTCCAAGGAGCGCAACGGCCTGTCTGTGGCCGCTCTCAAGAAGGCTCTGGCTGCCGGAGGCTACGATGTGGACAAGAACAAGGCCCGTGTCAAGACCGCCATCAAGAGTCTGGTGGCGAAGGGCACTCTGGTGCAGACCAAGGGCACCGGGGCCTCCGGATCCTTCAAGATGAACAGGGTTACTGAGACCAAAGCTAAGACGCCCGCCGCGGCCAAAGCCAAGAAACCGGCAGCAGCTGCTAAGAAGTCGCCCAGGAAGGCAACAGCAGCAGCACTTCAGCCACTAGCACGAAGTCAACCGCATCAGAGGACAATAGTGAGAGTGGCTGTGACTTCACTGTGCATGTGAAGAAAACGTTTGAGGAGAACTGAACAGTTGGAGTTTGACATTTGCCACCTGTGGAGTAAAATGGCAAGAAGAGACAGTGGGACACAGGACAAAGCTGAAGGAGAACTGCCGGCTGTTGGACTGTTGAAGTGGGAGAGGACAACAGAGTGAGAAGGCTAGGTGAGAACACATAGGAATTATTTAATGTGGGAAATCAAAATTTGGGTTAGCAAACCTGGGGAAAAGAAAACTGACTGCTTAAGTTGGAAAATTGAGACGGAGTCTGAAACATTGCGAAAATAGAAACATATACAAAATCACACACACACAAGCAGAACATGCATTAACCCTACTAACAATTCCAAACACAAAATGACTCATGAAGACTCATAGCACATTAGTTAAGAAATGATCAAATAGCAGAGAAGTGTGTAGGAAAGGCAGAGAACATGCTCTGCTGGAGATGCAGCTCCACAGACCTGCATTAAACCTGCCTAATAACACAAACACACATGCAATGAAAATTAGCTTGTTATCTTTCATCAGTGTTACAATAGTGTCAATTTAGCAGACACTTGTTATCAAATGCTGAATTTATCCTAAAGAAAAAAATTGACTCTACAAGTTGCAGGACAACAATTTAACTTTTGTGGGAAAAAAAAAAAAAAGATCCTGGTTTGACCAACCAGTGATCAGACAATAAATTTAGTTGTTAAAATGGTAAATTGGGAGAAGCTTCCTGCTTGATTGATGCAGCAAGTAATTTACTGTATGAGGGAAATTGTCTTTTGTGATACTATTTTGAACATGCTTTTCTGTCGTCCTGTCAACTTAGTGGGTTAATAGCTGATATGCAAATTAGTTGATCGGTTTTAGATTAATGAAAGGTGACTGAATTCTAGTATGAGTGAATGAGATGTGTTGGAGTTGTTGTGTGTTGAGTGGAGACTCTAAAACACTGAGTTTCCTGCTTTGATGTGCGAGTGAATCCTGTATTTAGATACACAACTCTGAATACGTCAGAACAGACTGTTTTGTGAAGTGCATGACAGCATGTCACATGTTTTATGATGAAGGGAAAAAGGAAAATTGAATAAAATAGATCTGTGGCCTAAATGAGTGAAGAACACAGACCTGGTGATTAAACTCATAAGTTAAAGAAGACATTAGGCTTATGTTGTGAGTGGTGCAGCTGATGGTTGGTTTGGAGTGAATCTAGCTGATGATTCTTCTCCTGTTGTGAAGTTGATGAGGAGTTTGTGTCATGACTTAGCAAGGCCTTTTTATTTTGATACTTTCACAGTGCACTGAAAGTTTTGTTCGATAATCTCTGTTCTTTGAGCAGATCTGCAAGTCGGGAATTAAAAGCGTTACACGTCGTCAAGAAAATTGTTGCAAGTGAGTTTCTCCACATTTAAAATGGGTTCAGGAGAAAGCCACTTATTTGGGACAATTAGGAAATGAGAGTCCCCCCCAAAAAGGATTCAACGAGGAAATCCAGTCTAAATTATTTTTCTTTTTGAAATAACGTCGTTTTGCTGAGCGTGGAAACGAATGCGATGATAATTTCCACAATTAGCAAAAGAAGGAACCACTGAGTGAATGAGTAAGAATTTTAAAATAACTGACTGACTGACTGAACATGATTGTGTGAAGCTAACCCCCACCTGACAAAGGTGCAGATGAACCCATGTGTTTCCTTTTACAGGAGCAGAAAGATGACAGCAACACTCGAGGTTGCATGATGATTTAACCTTTTAAATGCCATTTTCTGTGTCTGTGCATTTATCAGGTGTGTTATTCATAGGCTTGAGTTGCTCACAGAGATATCTGTGACAAAGTATGCATACGCCTGCGCAAGCGCTAATATTTGCATTTTCTTTTCTTACAGCATGCCAGTTCTTCATGTGAATTGATGATGCGATTTATACCAGGACAACTGGTTGATGTTTTTTCCTACTACAGGATTTCTGGGTTTATGTGTGAGGAAAACTGTGTTTACAGGTTATGAGTGGTGATGCTGTTGCATTGTGTTTATGGGAAAATGTGAAGGTTACTTTGATAATGTGAATAACCTGTGTGAAATTTCCTGTGTTGAGAACTGGTGTTACTTCTTTCCACAGCTAGGGTTGACTTTATGGTGTTTTTATGGCACCTCTGGAACCTGTTGACCTGTGTCTGACCTCTGTCTGACTACAGTCAATGTGTATTGCTAATGTTAGTTTCTTTGAGAATGCTGTGGAAGATTCAGCTGAAACGGACAAGTGACATGGGTAAAATAAATAAGAGATTACGGTATTTATGGAATAGTTTGATATGGGCTCATTAGCTGGCCACTTTTGAGCCCATAGTAATATATAAGTGGAGTGGCTTTGCTTAAGAGCAGTCACCGATTACATTAATGTTGCCTGAGTACACAGGATGATCCATGTCTGAGGCGGCTTATGAAAATAATTGTAGTTTACTGATTTGAGAAAACCTGCACATGACACTTGTCTTGCTGATGTTGAATGCTTATTACTCTTATGATACAATTGTTTACAGGTATGGAGTTTGATTTTACTTCCAGATTTTGTTTTCCAGGCCATGATGGTGTGTATGCAGGCTCCTGGGAGAGCCAGGTGTTAAGCAAACTTAATATGCAACACACGCTAACATCTTTTATTGCAGGGTTACGGAGCTACTCCAGAGGAGATGCCCTGATGTTGCCTGGGACATGATCTAGCTAATCTTTTTCTTTAAGACAGGGATCCAGGTTTGGTGAGTTGACGCATGGGAATGTCCATGCGTCAAGAGGTGGAGTGCAAGGATTAACATTAAACAATGTTTACTATTATTGTTGCAGTGATTTGTGTGATTAGCCGTTTATTTACAAGTATTAAACCTATGCAAGTGGTGCACCCATGTTCAGATGAGGCTTTGATGGCCTATAAGTGAAGTTCACTGAACTAAAGAATGTGGTTTGATGATTGTTGACATGCTCTCCAAATAGAAGTTTTTCTTCTTAGCAAGGAAATACAGGTGCAGCAGTAATCTCCTGAGAAATCTTCAGAGGCCCAGTGAGAAGCGTGAACCATTCCAGGCATAGCTGACAGCCAGGCAGTGGTTGAGGTCAAAGGTCAAGCTGGTTGGGGCCCATCATGAGATCAGACCTTGGAGCCACAGCAAGGACCATGAAACTGCCTGCAAAATAGAGGAGAGGATCGTCCACAAGATGGGAGCTGAGGCCAGGAGAGAGGCTTCAGGAGGATCAGAGATCATCTTCAGCACAGCAGACATCACACAGAGAGCTGTGCTACTGAGTTTCCAGGAGATTTTAAATAAAATGAAAGATTCAATATTGACGCTGAGGAAGACGACTAAGGTGTACGACGTGCTCTGCCTTAAACCTTCAGCAGCGTTGGAACATGAAAACTCGTGGGATGAGGGGAGCGTGCCAAGCTCCATCGACAGCGCAGAAGGAGTTCGAGGATGACATCATGATTCTGTGAAAGCACAGGAACCAGAAGCTATGGTGGTGATGACAGCAGTTTCCTATGAACATCACCTAACGCTGTGCCACTATACTGTGCATACGATGACACTCTGAAGGCTGCTGGGATCATAACAGCAGTAAGATGACGGAACCCAGCACCCTTTCCACAGAGAGCTTTTTCTGCAGAGCGTGGACAATTAAGGAGTCATAAATATCCCCCTCACAAGACGAAGGTCTGAAGTCAGGTGATGGGGGCTGGTAAGAGGCCATAAAACTAGAGTGCTGAGAGGTCTGCAGCTTGGAAATAGCTGAGACCCATGTTGACGAACCACAAAACCAACTAGTATGTTTGAATGTCTATTCTACATACATTTGGACTCTGGTCCTATGGACAGTGATGGAAACAACTGGAAGAGACATTCATGACGCCCTGCAGAGCTTAAACCACTCTGCAGAGAGACATGTGATGTGCACACCCGGAGGAAGCACCACCAAGTTGAGATGTTTTTGAAAATGTTACTTTTTTATTTTCACTATTAAATTAACAATTTCTTTGTTTGCTCGTAAGATGCAGTTTGCCATGAGATGAGCTCAATGAATGGGGTAACTGCTAATACATTTATTAAACTGTGTACCTTTTCAGTAATTTAGGGTGATTTGACATATGCTGAGTATAAAAATGTTTGCATTGAAACTGTCAGACATGAGGTATTCATACCTGGGAACTTTTCAGGCATAAAGGTCAAAAAGGGGGGAAATGTTAGATTTGTATTGTTGATTGTCATTTATGCTTAGAAATATTTACTTATATATGCTTAGAGTTTTGTAATTAGTTGTAGATTGGTAGAGGTTTTGATCCTTGATAGTCTGCAAACTTTGTGTGTATTAGACAGCACTTTGGGAGCATGAGAGGTCATACCGTGTCTTATTATTTTATGGTAGGATTAACGTAGTTGCGTCTGTTCTAGTCTAAGTGCTCTTTGTTTAGATGAACTGCAGGACTTCCTCACCGTGTTATCTAGGATGAACCATCTAGGGTGAGGGGGAGGCTACCCTCTTCCTGACCAAGGATGTTTGACCCTTTGATCAGCAGTCCCCACACACACACACACACACACACACACACACACACACACACACACACACACACACACACACACACACACACACAGGCAAGGTACTCTTTGTTTGTATGTAGACGTCGTATGTTAATGAACCTATGCATATTCATGTAACCTCAATAAAAGGACAGTGTATGGGAGAACGGACGAGAGCTACTGGGGTCAAGCGAAGGAACGGTGCCTGTCCGGTTCTCTCCCGTGCACGAGTACCATGAAGAAGTTTGCCTACTTGTGTCTTGCTTGCAGTGTAATTATATTGTCTTCAACGTTCCAGCGGATAGGTACAAGCTACAAACCTATCACACACTCAACCCTCATCCCCAGAAACAGACGCTAACCCCAGGCAAGGCAGCGTGATGCATCCCGAGACAACAGGACGGGGACATCTACATAACTGTGTGAGTCAATTGCCTTCAAAAAGTTTATCAATTCACTTGAACCAAAGTTACGAACACCCGGTGCTGCAAGAGTTAATAGTCTCATTGGGGCCAAGATATACATTTTATAGTTGCCTGGTATCAATGGTTGTTCATCTGCCTTTATTTATTTATTTATTTATTTATTTAAAGAACCCATAGGTGGGAATGTGAGTTGTCTGTCTCTGCGTGTTAGCCCTGCGACAGACAGGCGACCTGTCCAGGGTGCAGGGTATGGTAGCTGGAATAGCAACATACCCAAGGATAAGCAGAAGAGAATGACTGATATGATGAAACTGGGATTTTGTTACACTTAATTATTGCAAACACAACTAAAACTATAACTGAAACTAATCAATACTAAACTGAAACTAAGGATTTTCAAAAAAAAAATAAAAACTAAACTAGCAAACAATTGGTAAAAACTAATTAAAACTGATATAAAATTGAAAATCTGAAGTCAAAACTAATTAAAAATAAAAACTAATGAAAATTGCAAAACTATTAAAACCCTGATGTCAACAAATCCCCAAAAAGTTGGGACAAGGCCATTTTCTCTCCCCTTCTTCTTACAACATTCAACAGACGTCTGGGGGGTCAGGGGAGGGGGGTGGGGGGTACGCCCCCCACACCTCCATTCCCGAGCTTAAAAACTGGCATCTTTTTGTACGTACGAGCACGCGCGCATGCACTCTCATGCACGCGCGTTCACTCATCCGAAAAAGCGCACTTCAGGGCCATGTGGCCCCACTGCGCATTTTAAACAGATCGCAGACATTTTGTGGTCAAAATGAAAGACTGATGTAGGGCTAATGATAACAGCAAACCCAGTAGTAATAAAGCCTAAAACCTCATATAGACCCAGAGTGAAACAGTATCCCCTCAAACCAGATGCAGAAGTAGGGATCAAGCCTGTAATAGAAAGCATTATTAAAGCAGGAATACTGGTAGCATGTAATACGGCCCTTTTTCCAGTGAAAAAACCAGATTCTCAGTCGTGGTGCATGGTTCAAGACTTGAGGGCTGTAAATCAAGCCGTAGAGAGTATTGCACCATGTGTCCCAGACCCCCATACCTTGTTAAATCAGATAAAACCAGGCATGAGATATTTCACACTGGTAGGTCTGAGTAATGCTTTCTTTTCCATACCAGTACATAAGAGCTCGCAAGGTTGGTTTGGATTTACATACCAAGGTAAAAAATACACCTGCACTAGGTTACCACAAGGTTTTTGTGACAGTCCTACTCTTTTTATACAGGGAATTACTAATTGTCTGTCTGATTTCATAATAGGAGGTGAAATTCTTAGGTCACCAGCTCAGTTCAGCAGGGACAAGCATACACCCAGAGAGGAAAGCAGCTATTTTAGCAGCTCCTAGGCCAGTGACAAAGAAACACATGAGGCAATTTTTAGGACTGTCCAATTATTGTCGTTCTTGGGTGCCGAACTTTGCTGAAGTGAGTCAACCACTGTTAGACATGATGTATAGCGAGTCTTTGGCAATGTCAGATAGTCTAAGCTGGACTCCTGGACAAGCTGGACAGGAATTCTGCACATTGAAACAACTGTTGACAAGCGTGACTGTGTTAGGATTGCCTGATTATAAGCCGTTTGTCCAGACAGTTGACTGCAAAGGGCATTTTATGACCTCAATGTTAGCACAAGACAGCGGGGGAAGAATGAAGCCAGTAGCTTACTATTCTAAAAGATTAGATCCAGTTGCTTGTGCTTTGCCTCTGTGTGTGAGATCAGTGTGTGCAGCGGCTCAAGCTGTACAATGTTCCGGGGAAAGTTTTATTTCACCTTTTGGCACTGCTACTTTCACACGAGGTGGATGTTTTACTACTGCAGACTAAAATGACATTTCTGTCACCTGCAAGACACTTGTCTTTAATGTTACTATTACTCTCACAACCACACATAACCATAAAGCGGTGCACAACGATGAATCCGTCAACCCTGTTGCCAATGGAGGAAGAGGGCACTCCTCATGTGTGTAGAGAGCACGTGGAGAAGGTGTGTAAGCCGAGGGATGACTTAACGGATGTGCCACTTGGTGAGGGAAAGGTTTGGTTTGTTGATGGTTCGAGTTTTAAAACAGCAGAAGGACAGGCTAAGACAGGTTTTGCTGTAGTAGATAGTGAGAAAGTTATTTGTGCAGGACAACTAGCATGTTCCATGTCTGCTCAAGCAGCAGAGATAGTAGCTTCAATGGAAGCGTGTAAAGCTGCAAAGAAACAAAATGTGACAATATACACTGATAGTCAATATGCATTTGCTACATTACATTTCTTTGCAGTGCAGTGGGCAAGACGAGGTATGACAACCTCGACAGGGAAACCTGTAGAACACGCCAAACTCCTGCAAAATCTGCTGGAGGCCATATTATTGCCCAGTAGAATTGCCGTTTGTAAATGTGCTGCACATACCAGAGGGAAAGATCCAGTTGCATTATGGTAAATGGCCTGTATTTGTATAGTGCTTTACTAGTCCCTAAGGACCCCAAAGCGCTTTACACATCCAGTCATCCACCCATTCACACACACATTCACACACTGGTGATGGGTAGCCACAGCCACCCTGGGGCGCACTGACAGAGGCGAGGCTGCCAGACACTGGCGCCACCAGGCCCTCTGACCACCACCAGTAGGCAATGGGTGAAGTGTCTTGCCCAAGGACACAACGACCGAGACTGTCCAAGCCAGGGCTCGAACCGGCAACCTTCTGATTACAAGGCTAACTCCCATTACGGGGCGATCTCTTGAGCCACGATTGCCCTGTGGCTCAAGAGTTAGGGAATGCTTTTGCAGATAAGATCGCAAAAGAGGCAGCTTTAGGAGCACATAGTGTTCACATTTTAGCAGTGCAACAGCAGCAGACATTGCCTATTACATGAGCTGTATTGGCAGACATGCAGGCCCACTCACCTACTGCAGAAAAACAGTTGTGGCTCACAAAAGGAGCGAGCTTGCAAGATAATGTTTATTATCTGTGTGTGTGGAGGAGGTGTGGTCCGGGGCATGAGTGAAGTTGGGCCCCCCCCACCTTCTTTAAATCCAACAAACGTGGTATCAAACGTTTGTGCTACGTTTGTGCTGGTTTGTGCTGCTAAAATTGTCGTTTGTGCTACTATCATTTTAAAGATATTAATAAAAATTTCTAGAGGTCATCAGAGGTCAACCAGCCCCCCCATATTAATGGAATCAAACAAAATTGATGTCAAACGTTTGTGCTATGTTTGTGCTGCAAAAATGTTTGTTTGTGCTGCTAACATTTTAAAATGTTTAATAAAATAACGTCTTGATGCGTGCTTAATCATCCAGGTAAGTAAATCCCAAAAGGTTGATTCTGTTCATCTGGACATTTTCAGTTGGAGAAACGTTTCGTCACTCATCCAAGTGACTTCTTCAGTCTCAGCTGACTGCAGGTTTCCCCAACCTTATAAACACATGTGAGTGAAGTTGCCCCCCCTACCTTCTTCAAATCGAACAAAATTGATGTCAAACATTTGTCCTGCAAATTATTTTGTTTGTGCAGGTTATGTTTCCCTAATTTTATAAACAGTACGTGTACAGTGAGAGAGATGTTACATCTGTCTTCACTTGCATCCCAGTCATAGAAGCGTTGGAGGTCGTTCATAAGAGATTACAGGATCATCCCAACCTCAGCAACAGGACCACTCTCAGCACTGATCAGTTGTGTTTGCTTTTGGAACTGTCTTAATTCCACCTATTTTGCATAAGGGTCAGTACAGGCAGAAATCTAGTTGTGCCATGGGTTCCCACAGGCCCCTGGTCAAAGTCACCAAACCAGTTCATAAGCAGGTACAGGTGTGGCCAGAAGGGTCCTCAGAGGCACTGCTTTTCCACCACAGGCTGCCACACACGACAACACCACAGACTTTCAGGAATATACAGAAACTGTCACTGCCTACATCCCAAAATGCATCGATGATGTCACAGAGACCAGGAATATCACTGTCCGGGCCAATCAGAAACCATGGCTCACAGGTCAGGTTTAAATGCTCCTAAGGTTGAAAAATGCAAGCCTTCAGCCTTCAATTAGGTGAGTCTAAGAACAGCAAGGGCAAACCTGTCACGTGCCATCAGCTACAGCAAAGCTTCAGCGACAGCAGAGATACTTGGAGGCAGTGGCAAGGAATACAAACCATCACAGACTACAAGCCCACTCTACAGACCGTGGTGACACAATCCCCAGACAGTGTGTGGAGATCCCTTGCCAAAATCAATATACGCAAAGCTCCAGGTCCTGATAACATCCTTGGACGAGCACTGACGGACTATGCTGTGGAACTCACAAATGTCTTCACAGACATCTTTAACACATCACTAGGGTCAGGCCGTCGTTCCCACATGCCTCAAAGCCTCCACCATCATTACTGTACCCAAGAAGTCATCTATCTCCTGCTTTAAGGACTACCGTCCTGTCAAACTCACCTCCATCATTATTAAGTTAAGTGCTTTGAACGGTTAGTCATGCATCAAATCAAATTATCGCTTTCCCCCAACCTGGATCCATTTCAGTTTGCATACCGGTCAAAACGCTCAACCGATGATGGAATTTCAACTGCCCCTCACTCAGCCCTCACACATCTGAACACTAGAGACTCATTTGTCAGAGTCCTGTTCATAGACTTCAGTTCAGCATTCAACACCGTCATTCCCCAGCAACTCATTCACAAACTGGATCTGCTGGGGATCAGCACCTTGCTGTATAACGGGCTGCTAGATTTCTTGACAGGAAGACAGCAGACAGTACGGGTCGACAGCAACACCTCCAGCCCAAGAACACGGAATACGGGGGCTCCCCAAGGATGTGTGTTGAGCTCCCTTCTCTTCACTCTGCTGACCCACGACGAGATCTACTAATAATAATAATAATAATACATTTTATTTAAATAGCGCCTTTCAAAGCACCCAAGGACACTGTACAACAGATAAAAACTGGAAATATACACAATGATAAAAATAGAAGATAAAAGTTAAAACATACAGAAATTTAAGAATAGGCAATTTTAAACAGATGAGTTTTGAGGGTGGACTTAAAAAGAGAGAATGAACTAATATTTCTGAGGTCCGGGGGTAGGGAATTCCAAAGTCGAGGGGCAGAGCAGCTAAAGGCCCTCCCTCCCATTGTGATCAGACGAGCAGAGGGAACAGAGAGAGAAAGAGAAGATGAAGATCTGAGGCAGCGGGATGGGAGCTTCATCTGTAATAAGTCAGAGAGGTACGGTGGAGAGAGAGAATGAATAGCCTTGAATGTATACAGAATTATTTTAAAATGGATGCGAAATTTGACCGGGAGCCAGTGAAGTTGCTACAGGGGTGAAGTTAACCATCTGGCAGAGTGGTACAGCAACAACAACCTGTCCCTGAATGTGGAGAAGACCAACAGCGACTCTACTTCCTCTGCAATCTGAGAAGCACAAGAGATCCAACCCACATTATGAGCACCTTTTACAGAGGCACAGTTGAGAGTATCCTCACCAGCTGCATCACTGTGTGGTATGACTCCTGCACTGGGTTCTGCAGGACAAAATGACAACGGGTAGTGAGAGCAGCCGAGAGCATTGTGGGGACCTCTCTTGCCCCCCTCCCCAGGAGACCTACTGCACCTGCCTCATCTGGAAGGTCCTCTCCATTACTTCAACAGCGTCTTCAGTTTGCTGCCATCAGGAAGGATACTGAAGAGCCTCCGGGCCAGAACCAGCAGACTGAGAGACAGCTTCGTCCATCGGGCTGTCAGGATGCTGACCATCTCTGAATCGAGGAGGGGGGCCCAAGGGTACATCTTTTGCCATCTTACAATGCTGTGATTGTAGCCATTCCCCACTTTCTGTGAATGGTACTCATGGCCATTAATCAGTAGGCTTTGATTAGTTGTCATTGATCAATGGTCATAAGAATTTGCATACTAACAGTCATGGAACTAACCCCCCAGCACATTGTTCATTCAGTGGTGCTAGTTTCCTTCACTATGGAAATGTACTGTTTATAAGGTTGGGAAAACCTGCAGTCAGCTGAGACTGAAGAAGTCACTTGGATGAGTGACGAAACGTTTCTCCAACTGAAAATGTCCAGATGAACAGAATCAACCTTTTGGGATTTACTTACCTGGATGATTAAGCACGCATCAAGACGTTATTTTATTAAACATTTTAAAATGTTAGCAGCACAAACAAACATTTTTGCAGCACAAACCAGCACAAACATAGCACAAACGTTTGACATCAATTTTGTTTGATTTGGGTAATCGGGGGGGCTGGTTGACCTTTTGACCTTTACCTTTTCATTAATATCTTTAAAACAGAGGCAGCACAAACGACAATTTTAGCAGCACAAACCAGCACAAACGTAGCACAGTTGATTGACACCCATTTTGTTTGATTTGGGTAATGTGGGGGGGCTGGTTGACCTCTGATGACCTCTAGAAATTTTTATTAATATCTTTAAAATGATAGTAGCACAAATGAAAATTTTAGCAGCACAAACAAGCACAAACATAGCACAACTGATTGACACCAATTTTGTTTGATTCCATTAATATGGGGGGGGGCTGGTTGACCTCTGATGACCTCTAGAAATCTTTGTTAATATCTTTAAAATGATAGCAGCACAAACAAAAATTTTTGCAGCACAAACCAGCACAAACGTAGCACAAACGTTTGATACCACTTTTGTTGGATTTGAAGAAGGTGGGGGGGCCAACTTCACTCACATAGAACAGCTGATGGCGTTTGGGCTGATGACAGTTTCCTTCCCCTTTTTAGTGAGACAGGAGAGGAGCAGAGGGGATGCTGGGATCAGCTGAGACCGGAGCTGTCCAGACTACGGACTGTCACAACAAATGAAAACTCAAAATAAACGTGGCATCTGGCAATAAAGAACTGTGTGTGTGTGTACATGTGTGAAGTGCATCTCACAAGTGGTGCTGAAACCCTGTCTGCGTGGGGATGTCTGACCCACATGCTGTGCCGCCGAGATGGCGAAGATGAGCCAAGACCAGGCAGCTGCCCAGCGCGATCACCTGGCTAAGCTGCAGGAGCAGGCGGACCAGCAGACCCAGGTTCTGGAGCGGTTGGTTGGAGCTGCTGCTCTCAGCCTTTGACCAGGTGATTAAGATTGATGGTCACGTGGTGCGCCCTGAAGCCGTGCGGACGTACCCGCGCTTCATTTTATTAAAAGATAAGTTATATCGAGTGAGTCGTGACACTCGCATGGAGGGGACACACGCCCAGTTGTTGGTGCCGCAGGGCCGCCTGGAAAATCATTTCCCGGCGGCCCTCATTATAACCCCATGGTAGGGCATATGGGATATGAAAAAACTCTGGAGTGAATAACGGCCCGATTTTATTGGCCGGGCATCCGAGCGGATGTGCGCCACTGGTGCGCGTCCTGCCTGGACTGCCAACCTGTTAAGCAGCCGGCCATACCAAAAGCGCCTTTGCACCCGCTCCCACTCATGGAGGTCCCGTTTGAGCGCATTGGCATGGACCTCATCGGGCCGTTTCACTCGAGTGCACGCGGCTATCACTTTGTATAAGTCCTGGTGGATTATGCAACCCGATACCCGGAAGCAGTCCCTCTGCGTAACATCTCTGCAAAGAATGTGGCGAAGGCACTGTTTCAGGTCATCTCCCGAGTCGGAATCCCGAAAGAGATACCGACTGACCAGGGCACTTTGTTCATGGCTCGCACGCTGCGGGAACTGTACGAATTACTGGGCATTAAATCTATTCGGACCAGCAACTATCACCCTCAGACGGACGGGCTGGTAGAGCAGCTAAATAAGACTTTAAAGTCCATGATTTGTAAGGATTCATCCAGGCTGGAGAAACTGATCAGGAAGGCTGTGGTCGGCATGAAGCTGGACACTCTGGTGACAGTGGCAGAGAAAAGGACACTAAAAAAAACTGCTGGACATTATGAACAATGCTGGGCATCCTCTGCACACGGCCATTAACAACCAGAAGAGTCTGTTCAGTGACAGGTTGCTTCTCCCCAAGACAAGAACTAACAGACTTAAAAACTCCTTTGTCCCACACGCCATCAAACTGTTTAACTCCTCTCTGGAGGGGAGAGGGAGGGGAGACAGGGGGACAAAGGAGGGGGGAACAACTAAGCTGTAGTGCCTCTTCACCTCACTGTGCAATACTTTTGTGCAATACTTTTGTAAATAGTCAACAGTGCAATAGACCTCAATACTTGAAATGTGCAATTCACTTGTATTTTTATTTTTATTCCTATTTATTCTATTTATCCCCTTCGTATATTTTATTTATATTGTCTCTGTATTTATAGGTGTGTGTGTGTGTGTGTGTGTGTGTATGTGTGTGTGTGTATATATATGTATATATATATATATATATATATATATATACATATATATACACACACACCCAGCACGCCCCTGCGGGCGGTTTATCCTTCAAGCTCGGGTCCTGGGAGCTTGAGGGTCCTGCGCAGTATCTTAGCTGTTCCCAGGACTGCGCTCTTCTGGACAGAGATCTCCGATGTTATTCCTGGGATCTGCTGGAGCCACTTGCCTAGCTTGGGAGTCACCGCACCTAGTGCTCCGATTACCACGGGGACCACCATTACCTTCACCCTCCACATCCTCTCGAGCTCTTCTCTGAGCCCTTGGTATTTCTCCAGCTTCTCGTGTTCCTTCTTCCTGATATTGCTGTCATTCGGAACCGCTACATCGATCACTACGGCCATCTTCTTCTGTTTGTCTACCACCACTATGTCCGGTTGGTTAGCCACCACCATTTTGTCCGTCTGTATCTGGAAGTCCCACAGGATCTTAGCTCGGTCATTCTCCACCACCCTTGGGGGCATCTCCCATTTTGACCTCGGGACTTCCAGGTTATACTCGGCACAGATGTTCCTGTACACTATGCCGGCCACTTGGTTATGGCGCTCCATGTATGCCTTGCCTGCTAGCATCTTGCACCCTGCTGTTATGTGCTGGATTGTCTCTGGGGCATCTTTACACAGCCTGCACCTGGGGTCTTGCCTGGTGTGATAGACCCCAGCCTCTATGGATCTTGTACTCAGAGCTTGTTCTTGTGCTGCCATGATTAGTGCCTCTGTGCTGTCTTTCAGTCCAGCTTTGTCCAGCCACTGGTAGGATTTCTGGATATCAGCCACCTCCTCTATCTGCCGGTGGTACATACCGTGCAGGGGCCTGTCCTTCCATGATGGTTCCTCGTCTCCCTCCTCTTTCTTGGGTTTCTGCTGCCTGAGGTATTCACTGAGCACTCGGTCAGTTGGGGCCATCTTCCCAATGTATTCTTGGATGTTCCTTGTCTCATCCTGGACTGTGGTGCTGACACTCACCAGTCCCCGGCCCCCTTCCTTCCGCTTAGCGTACAGCCTCAGGGTGCTGGACTTGGGGTGAAACCCTCCATGCATGGTAAGGAGCTTTCTTGTCTTTATGTCAGTGGCTTCTATCTCCTCCTTTGGCCAGCCTATTACCCCAGCAGGGTACCTGATCACGGGCAGGGCGTACGTGTTGATGGCCCGGATCTTGTTCTTACCATTCAGCTGACTCCTCAAGACTTGCCTGACCCTCTGCAGGTACTTGGTGGTTGCAGCCTTTCTAGCGGCCTCTTCATGGTTCCCATTTGCCTGCGGGATCCCCAGGTACTTGTAACTGTCCTCTATGTCTGCAATGTTGCCTTCTGGTAGTTCAATCCCCTCAGTTCTGACTACCTTCCCTCTCTTTGTTACCATCCGACTACACTTCTCCAGTCCGAACGACATTCCAATGTCATTGCTGTATAGCCTGGTAGTGTGGATCAGTGAATCGATGTCTCGTTCACTCTTGGCATACAGCTTGATGTCATCCATGTACAGGAGGTGGCTGACAACTGCTCCGTTCCGTAGTCGGTATCCGTAGCCAGTCTTGTTAATGATCTCACTGAGGGGGTTCAGGCCTATGCAGAACAGCAGTGGGGACAGAGCATCTCCTTGGTAGATCCCGCACTTGATGGTGACTTGTGCTATGGGCTTGGCCTCTAGTGTTGTACGCCACATCCCCATTGAGTTCCTGATGAAGGCTCTTAGGGTCCCATTGATCTTGTACAATTCTAGGCATTCCAGTATCCAGCTGTGGGGCATTGAGTCATAGGCCTTCTTGTAATCAATCCAGGCAGTGCACAGGTTGGTCAGTCTGGTCTTGCAGTCTCGGCTGATTGTTCTGTCTACCAGTAGCTGGTGTTTTGCGCCTCTGGTATTCTTGCCAATTCCTTTCTGTGTCCCGCTCATGTATTGACCCATGTGCCTGTTCATCTTAGCCGATATGATGCCTGACAGGAGCTTCCATGTAGTACTGAGGCAGGTTATTGGTCGGTAGTTGGATGGGACCGGTCCCTTCTTGGGGTCCTTGGGGATCAGGACCGTCCGGCCTTCAGTTAGCCATTCCGGGTGTCTCTCGTTAATTAGCAGCTGGTTCATTTGTGCTGCCAGACGCTCGTGGAGTGCAGTCAGCTTCTTCAGCCAGTAGGCGTGAACCATGTCGGGCCCTGGTGCTGTCCAACTCTTCATACTGGAGACCCTTTCTTGGATATCTGCCACTGTGATGGTTACTGGACCCTGTTCAGGGAGGTCGCTGTGGTCAGCCCTCAGATCCTCTAGCCACTGAGCATTGCCGTTATGGGTTGCATCCTTCTCCCATATGCTCTTCCAGTATTGCTCCGTCTCCAGCCTTGGTGGTGCTGTTCTCTTATTGTTCCCTTGCCACTGAGAGTACACCTTTGCTGGTTCTGTGGAGAACAGCTGGTTTATTCTCCTGCCTTCTATCTCTCTGGTGTACCTCCTCAAGTGGCTGGCCAAGGCTGTGAGTCTTTGCTTGGCAGTTTCCAAGGCCTCAGGTATGGACAGCTTGCTGTATTTCGTAGGCACCTTATTTGTCGCACCTTTCTGCAACTCCGTTAGTTGGCTAACCTCCCTCCATGCTACTTTGATCTTGCCCTCTAGCCTCCTTCTCCATGGAGGGTACTGCCCCTTGTCGCTGTTCAACTTGTAGCCAAGCATCTCACTGATCACTGTTGCCGTATTGTAGATCAGCTTGTTAGTGTCGGTAATCGTGGTTGTAGGTATTGCCCGTAGTGCTGCATTAACATGCAGACATGACTGGGGGATAGGACAGGGAGAAAGAATGAAAGAAAGAGGGAGAGAAAGAAAACCAAAGGGGAGAAGAGACGGTGAGAAGGGGGGAAGAAAGAAAAGAAAAAAAAAGAAGAAAAACAAAACAAAAAAACACCTGGGTCACCTGTATGGAGAAAAAAAACAGAAGAGAAAGCAAACAACAAAGAGCAACATAATATAAAAAAAAGCACCATCACAATAAACTAGCTAGCAGTAGATATCAGTAGATACTAAATAATAAACGATATTGTGCAGCACGCAAGATAGACAGCGCACAGTGTGCTTTGAGGCAGCAGCCAAGAAAGCTGTAGTCCGCGTCTGTGAATACCCGTGTGGACACCTGTGTGCATACCTGTGTGGATCAGCATGCTTGCATTCCAAAGGTTTCTCCATGTAACGATCTGCTAGGGAGTGTGGGGAGACACAGCCCCGTCCTCCAGGGTATGAAGCAGGTATGGAGGAGATCAAAACTCCAGACATGCAGAGGCCCCCAGAACACAAGAGACCAAGGAAGACCAACAGAGGGGCAGCCGCGCCACTGTCCCAGTAAGAGTTGAGGAGAGTCCCAGATGAGGGCTCACTCAGCAGCCGCGGAGCAGAAGCCAGGGGGAGTTGCAGTGACGCGCCCATGAGCTCCGCCGGCAGCCAGCTGTGCCTGAGTGACCGAGCCCCAGGCCGAGAGGCCGGGGGCACCCCACCTCCGAAGTGGCCCGAGCGAGCCCCAGGCTCCAGGCCCTGATAAGCGGCTGCCAAGGAGTGAGCCGGTGTGTACCCGGACGCCCATCCCCAGACACAAAGAACCACCAATGCACCGATGTCTGAGGGAGTCCGCCACTGGCAGGGGAAGTGGTGGTGGGTGGAGATAGGCCTCCAAACCTTGGAGGGCCTGAGATGTCCCCAGAGAGGTGGCGTCTGATACTCAACCTGACATATAGACACAGACATACAGGCACACACAGATACAAACATCCATTCCCACCCTCATGCTCTCATATGCACTTACTCCACACTCAACCAACGTGGAGACAGACGTAAAGAGACACTGTACACACGATCACACTCCCCAAGTGTACTCTACAAACCGGGTCTAGGTACCCTTGCCCCTGGAGGGGGGGAACTGCACCCAGACCCAGGTGGTGTTACCCTTTTCCCTGCGGTGGGGAGAGGCAGACCACCCCGACTCCGCAGCAGCAGGGAGGCCCCACACTCCAGACCGCAGTCGGACGGCCAACTCCTCCTCCTAGCCCCCCCGCTCCAGCAGGCCGCAGAGAACGGGGGTGAGAGAAGACTCCAAACCTCCCTCCACCCGCTCATTGTAGTGTTGATGCATGTGTGTTCTAAGGTGCAATTAAAAATGTATATTTGTGAATGTGGAGATGTTATATTGGTTTCACTGGTAAATATAAATAATTGAAATGGGTATATATTTGTTTTTTGTTAAGTTGGCTAATAATTATGCACAGTAATAGTCACCTGCACACACAGATATCCCCCTAAAATAGCTAAAACTAAAAACAAACTAAAAACTACTTCCAAAAACATTCAGCTTTGATAGTAATGAGTTTTTTGGGTTCATTGAGAACATGTTTCTTGTTCAATAATAAAATTCCTCAAAAATACAACTTGCCTAATAATTCTGCACTCCCTGTATACCAGGGCCAGTTGGCGAAACAGACCATCGTCTGCCGACGGGCTGTAGTGACCTTCTTGCTCGTGGGAGGCTGAGTCATCAAAAGGGTAACTGGCAACCACAGTGCCACCATGCAGGCCCCCCGACAGCACAAATCCCATCTCCTGGATCCATCTCATCACCTCCATCACCTCGGGGATATCAGCTGGATCCACGTTAGACTTGTCGAACTGGTCAGGAAAGCCTCCGCTTAGGTCCTTATTTTTGGCGTTATTTCGACCACTGTGATCACCACTGCAGTCCCCCTCTGTGGACCTCTCAAAGCCGTCGGGACTCATGCCGGGAACGATGCAAACATCTGTGCCGTTAACCAGTTCAGTGATGCGCTCTTCCTCCCCGTATCTGGCCAGCAGGCAAACCAGCACCTGTCTGGACACGGCCTCGTTGCCGTGCATGTTCCCAACGTATCCAAATTTAGGCTTCCCCAGTGACTTTCTGTCGGGGTCCCTGGCGATCCGCATCACCCACAGCTGCCTGCCCTCCACGGACTGCCCCACAGTCGACAGGCCAGCCACGTGAGGGTATTTCTGGGCTGACGACTGCAAACGTTTAGTTTCAGCGTCATCGAGACACGTTCCCAGTTAGCCACCATGTTGACCTGTCTTCTGAGCCAGTGTTGTGTCCCCTCCTTGTGGGACAGTTTGAGGTTTCATCTGCCTTCTTGGCTGGGTGTTATATTGACAATCTGAATTGTGATCTCGAGATCTCGAAAAAAATGGTGCCGGTGAGGTCGGCTGCCGTGCTGGATGCTCTGCCCTAACTTCTCCACTTTTTGCAGTTTTTCGTCACTTTTTGCTATATCTGCGATAATCTTGCATGGGCATCATGCAAAACACACAAATCCGCTACAGTAGAGACACTTTGGTTTCTATTGGTCTGCAATACACAAACATTTCACCATGTTTAACTCCGGACCCAACCTGGCCAAAGGAGATCCTGAGAGAGAACAAAGGACGCGACCCTAAGCGACGGCCTCGAGGTAAAAGAACCGGCATCAGGAACAGGCTACGGGCTCGCGCACACCGCGCACCCATGCCCAGTATCCTGCTAGCCAATGTTCAATCCATCGAGAACAAGCTTGATGACCTCAGAGCCAGAATCAAGTTCCAGAGAGACATTCGGGACTGCAACCTCCTCTGCTTCACCGAGACTTGGCTGAACCCAGCGATACCAGACCACGCCGTGCAGCGGACGGGGTTCTTTTCGGTTTACCGCATGGACAGGACAATGGAGTCGGGGAAGAAAAGAGGTGGTGGAGTGTGTTTGATGGTGAACAACAGATGGTGCGACAGCACAAACATCTCCCCACTCACACGCTCTTGCTCGCCCAATCTGGAGCTTTTGATCGTTAAATGTCGCCCTTTCTATCTCCCTCAGGAATTCACTGCGGTCATTGCCTGCACTGTTTACATTCTGCCTCACGCGGACTCCGCACTCTTTGTTATGGGAGATTTTAACAGAGTGAATCTCAAACGGACATTTCACAACCTTCACCAGCACATCAACTGCCCCACCCGGGGCACGAGGACATTAGACCACTGCTACACCCCGTTCAAGAACTGTTACAAGGCTCAACCCCTGCCGGCATTTGGAAAATCGGACCATTCCGCCATCTTCCTCATACCTGCTTACAAACAAAGGCTAAAGCAGCAACCACCAATCAGGAGGGAGGTCGCTCGCTGGACGGACCAATCGGTGGCCGTGCTGCAGGACGCACTGGATGACGCAGACTGGGACATGTTTCGGCGCAGCTCTGATGACATCAACATGTTTACGGAAGCGGTTGTGGGATTTATCGGGAAACTAGCGGACGACACAGCAGAAAGAACTATCATCCGAACGTTTCCCAACCAGAAGCCGTGGGTGGATAAAAACATCCGCGACGCTCTGAGATCACGCACCGCTGCCTACAATGAAGGGCTTGTCTCCGGTAATATGGACCTATACAAGGCTGCGTCCTACAACGTGCGCAGCGCGGTCCGAAAGGCAAAGCGGAGCTACGGGGAAAAACTAGAGTCACAGCTACGACAGTGTGACTCTAGGAGCCTGTGGAAAGGACTGCGGACTATAACGGACTATAAACGACCAGCTTCTTCAATGATGAATGCCGATGCTTCACTGGCTGATGAGCTGAACACGTTTTATGCTCGCTTCGACGCCGCAGCAATAAAAACAACAAACGGCTGCGCGCGCTCGGAGTGCACCAGTGAAGAAAATGCATTCGTCATCACAGAGCATGCCGTGAGGAACACCTTCAGGAGGGTGAACACCAGGAAGGCAGCAGGACCAGATGCAATCCCTGGCCGGGTCCTTAGAGCCTGCGCTGATCAACTAGCACCGGTGTTCACGGAGATCTTCAACCTCTCCCTGGCCCAAGCTGTGGTTCCCACGTGCTTCAAACGGTCCATTATTGTCCCTGTTCCAAAGAAACAACAGCCCGCTTGCCACAATGACTACCGTCCAGTAGCACTGACTTCAATTGTGATGAAGTGTTTTGAAAGACTGATGAGAGATCACATCACTTCTTCACTTCCTGCCACCATCGACTCACTTCAGTTTGCTTACCGGACTAATCGTTCCACAGACGATGCCATATCTCACCTGCTCCACACATCCCTGAGTCACCTGGACACTGGCAGAGGGAATTATGTTAGGATGCTGTTCGTGGACTACAGTTCAGCATTCAACACAATAATTCCCTCTAAGCTTTTCACCAAGTTGACGGATCTAGGACTCAGCTCATCACTGTGTCAGTGGATCCTCAACTTCCTCACAGACAGACCCCAATCAGTGAGGGTGGGAAAACAAGTCTCCCCCTCCATCTCACTCAGCACTGGAGTGCCTCAGGGCTGTGTTTTAAGCCCCCTGCTGTACTCACTGTACACTTATGACTGTGTAGCCACATCCGACACCACCTCCATTGTCAAGTTTGCTGACGACACTGCTGTTGTGGGCCTGATCTCCGACAACATCGAGACGGCCTACCTGGAGGAGATTAGGAACCTGGAGACCTGGTGCCAGGAGAATAACCTCCTCCTAAACATCAGCAAGACTAAGGAGCTGATCGTGGACTTCACTACAAAGCAGGCGAGGAATTACAAACCCCTCATCATCAGTGGCACGCCAGTGGAGAGAGTGGACAGTTTACGATACCTGGGTGTCCACATCACTCAGGACCTGTCATGGTCCTGTCACATCAACACCCTGGTTAAGAAAGCCCGTCAGCGTCTCTTCTTCCTCAGAAGACTTAGAGACTTCCATCTGCCACTGAAGGTGCTCAAGAACTTCTACTCCTGCACCATCGAGAGCGTCCTGACGTCAAACATCTGCACCTGGTTTGGGAACAGCACCAAGCAGGACAGACGAGATCTGCAAAGGGTGGTGCGCTCGGCAGAACGCATCATTCAATCAGAGCTCCCTGACCTGCTGTCCATCTACACCAAGCGGTGCAAGTCCAAAGCTAGGAAGATTATGATGGACCTCTCCCATCCCAACAATGGACTCTTCTCACTGTTGAGGTCTGGGAAGCGCTTCCGCTCCCTTAAGGCCAAAACAGAGAGAATGAAGAGGAGCTTCTTCCCCCAGGCTATTCGGGGCCTGAACCAGGTGTAGGAATGGACTCTCCCACACACGTCACTATAAGACTGGACTCTCACACACGTCACCACACGCACCACCACACATTTCCTATAATCCTATAATTCCTGTAATTTATAATCCTTATCTTTATAATCTCTTCTGCTATTTGCACATTCTTTACTGTAAATTCCTAAGTTAATTTGTAAATTTTTGTAGTAAATTGTAAATATTGTAAAACTTTTCTTCTGTCATTTAATGGTCGGGCATTGTACAGCTACAAGCATTTCACCCCCATGTCATACTGTGTATGGTTGTGTGTGTGTGACAAATAAAATTTGAATTTGAATTTGAGATGCTGTGGAAGAAAGACGGAGATTAATAACAGATATGATTCAATGCAGAGAGGTCTATTAACACATAGTGAGTGAGAAAGGTGACTGGAAAGGAAAAACTCAATGCATCATGGGAATCCCCCGGCAGCCTACGTCTATTGCAGCATAACTAAGGGAGGATTCAGGGTCACCTGGTCCAGCCCTAACTATATGCTTTAGCAAAAAGGAAAGTTTTAAGCCTAATCTTGAAAGTAGAGATAGTGTCTGTCTCCCGAATCCAAACTGGAAGCTGGTTCCACAGAAGAGGGGCCTGAAAACTGAAGGCTCTGCCTCCCATTCTACTTTTAAATACTCTAGGAACAACAAGTAGGCCTGCAGAGCGAGAGCGAAGTGCTCTAATAGGGTGATATGGTACTACAAGGTCATTAAGATAAGGTGGGGCCTGATTATTTAAGACCTTGTATGTGAGGAGCAGGATTTTGAATTCAATTCTGGATTTAACAGGAAGCCAATGAAGGGAAGCCAAAACAGGAGAAATATGCTCTCTCTTTCTAGTCCCTGTCAGGACTCTTGCTGCAGCATTTTGGATTAACTGAAGGCTTTTCATCAAGTTTGAACTAGTTTTTCAGCATCACTCTGAGACAGGATATTTCTAATTTTAGAGATGTTGCGCAAATGGAAGAAAGCAGTCTTACATATTTGTTTAATATGTGCATTGAAGGACATGTCCTGGTCAAAAATGACTCCAAGGTTCCTCACAGTGTTACTGGAGGCCAAGGTAATGCCATCCAGAGTAAGAATCTGGTTAGATACCATATTTCTAAGCTTTTCAGGGCCGAGTACAATAACCTCAGTTTGATCTGAATTAAGAAGCAGAAAGTTAGCGGCCATCCAGGTCTTTATGTCTTTAAGACATTCCTGCAGTTTAACTAATTGGTGTGTGTTATCTGGCTTCATGGTCAGATAGAGCTGGGTGTCATCAGCATAGCAGTGAAAATGTATGCTATGTCTTCTAATGATGCTGCCTAAGGGAAGCATGTATAATGTAAACAGAATTGGTCCTAGCACTGAACCCTGTGGAACTCCATAATTAACCTCAGTGTGTGAAGAAGACTCTCCATTTACATGTACGAATTGGAGTCTATTAGATAGATATGATACAAACCACTGCAGTGCAGTACCTGTAATACCTACAGCATGACCTAATCGCTCTAATAGGATATTATGGTCGACAGTATCGAACGCTGCACTAAGGTCTAGCAGGACAAGTGTTTTCTGTTGGGTTGTTTCTGTCAGAACCATGAAGATCGCCTCACCCTAGAGGAACTTCAGAATCATCCCTGGCTGAAATGACTTATTGAAGCCAAGCAAAACAGGGTTACAGAGCAGAAGCTCTAACAGAGCCTGAGTCAGCCTGAGTTATGAATACAGTTGTGGTCTCATGTTTTGTCAGTAGTACAAAGTTTGCTTTTGCGCACTTTGCCACTTCAGTTTGTATTTAGAGCCACGACTGTATACACAACAGACCGAACATGCTCAGCTTTGTCAAAGCTTGCAGGAATTGGAGTTTAATTTGATAAATGAATTATTTCTGAATCAACAAAAAAATGGGCAAATGTAAAGAAATGTATCAATCAGGGAATTAGTAGCAACATTGATTGGACAATTTAAATCTCCCCACTTTTAGTTTTCATGGAAAATAACTTGTGTTATTCATGACATGAAATCATTTCCAATAACTTTGTCAGGTCAGTAAATAGCTGCCACATAAGTATAAATCTAAATCATACATCTGTATTATAGAAAAAAAAGCAAAAACTTTTGTGCTGTTTCTTCATAATAAATGGGTAGGGGTGCACAGTCAGTAAAAGTCACCAAGGCTCTGCAGAGCTCCAAACCTCCTCTGCCACAAACAGAAGCATCAAAAATGTGCGCTGGGAGCTCCATGACATGGATTTCTACAGCCAAGCAAATCTATATATATGTGGCCAAGAACCTTAGTCCATGTAGGGTATCTTAGCACAGTTTACTTGTGTCAGTTAGGTCAGCTAGTGGGAGGGCAGAGAGGGCAGCCTTTACATCATTTTATTGTAGAGTGACAGGAAGTGCCTATGAGCTTCTAATCAGGCAGAACTATTGACAGAAAATATATCAAAGGAAATACATTGATGAAAATCAAAGAAGAGAAATATTTATGTGATGTTCCATTTTCCTGAGAACTGATTGGCTGTGATGACTCCTTCAAGTACTACATGCTACTTTGTCCTGCTAGTTAAGCCTGCTATCTGTTCTCAGGCCTCCTCCTGTTTCACTGCCATATATCCATCACCAGAGGGATCCACTGACCTGCCTGCTGACATCAGAGCACACCCCTGTGTCATGTGACCTGGCTGGCATTGGAAAGCTGGACTCAGACCTCAGGAAGAAAGATTTTTATCAGTCAGCTGGCAGATGACACAGTGCTCTTCCTTAAAGATGTGAACAAGTGTACCGTGTCCTATGTTTCCGGTATCCCAGTGAAAAGTTGTGTAACATATTTGGGAATCATTATTACCAAGGATATGAATTCTAGGAACGCTCTAAACTTTAACCCTATCATCAATAAAACTCAAAATGTCCTCAACAATTGGTTGCAAGGGGATTTGTCCCTAAAGGGTAGAACACTGCTCACCAAAGCCGAGGGTTTGTCTCGTCTGACCTATGCTGCTCAATCTTTACATGTCAATAACTCTGCATGCAAATCTGTTGATAAAATATTATTTAATTTTCTGTGGAAAAACAAAATTCACTACATTTGCAAATCCGTAGTTATAATGAACAATTATAACAATGGTGGCTTAGATTTTATAGATTTCAGCTCCCTAAATTACACTTTCAAAATAAATTGGATTAAAAACATCTCAAAAACCCTAACTCCATTTGGAACTTCACTTTATTCTTCTCTGCAGCTACAATATTCAGAAAATCCCAATTAATGACCTGCAGGGGGTAACTCATTAAGCTGCAAAGACTCCCTCAGATGGAACCTCATTAATGTATGGGCTCAAATCATTCTCAAATAGTGCCAAATCATACAAAATAAAACACTAAGTTCATGTTCAGTTAATATCAAAAGAGAGAAATAGTGTAAGTTCATAAATTGTTGCAACTTCGTGTCCTCATTTTCAGCTTCATATACTACGGTGGCTGGGAAGTGCAAATCGCAACAAATTACAAAAAACCGCAACAAATAACAAAAACCCACAACAAATTAAAAAAACCCGTAACAAATTACAAAAACCCGCACAACAAATTACTAAACCCGCAACAAATTACAAAAACCCGCAACAAATAAAAAAAACCCCACAACAAATCAAAAATCCCCACAACAAATTACAAAACCCCACAACAAATTACAAAAACCCACAACAAATTACAAAAACCCACAACAAATTACAAAAAACCCGCAACAAATGACAAAAACCCACAACAAATTACAAAAACCCACAACAAATTACAAAAACCCACAACAAATTACAAAAACCCGCAACAAATTTAAAAAACCCGCAACAAATTAAAAAATCCCACAACAAATTACAAAAACCCACAACAAATTAAAAAAAAAACGCAACAAATTTAAAAAACCCACAACAAATTACAAAAACCCACAACAAATTACAAAAAAACCCCGCAACAAATTAAAAAACCCCACAACAAATTACAAAAACCCACAACAAATTTTAAAAAAAAACGCAACAAATTTAAAAAACCCGCAACAAATGACAAAAACCCACAACAAATTACAAAAACCCACAACAAATTACAAAAACCCACAACAAATTTTTTAAAAAAAACCTCAACAAATTACAAAAACCCGCAACAAATTACAAAAAAACCCGCAACAAATTAAAAAACCCCACAACAAATTACAAAAACCCACAACAAATTACAAAAACCCACAACAAATTAAAAAAAAAAAAACCTCAACAAATTACAAAAACCCACAACAAATTAAAAATCCTTGACGGAAAGGGATTGTCTGAAATACCGGAAGTGACACAACGATTAGGCTTACTCCATATTTGTAGCTCAGAAAAGTGATTCAGGATGTAAACAAACGTCGAGAAATGCACTCCTCACAGCGCTTCCTCATTACCCTGACGGTGCTCGCTGCACTACATAGAGAACCGGAAAATGTTTTGCCCGTTTTGTGGCGTTAGCTTCTGCCTCTTCACCCCTTTTTGTGCTTCCTGTGGACGGTCTCTGGAGCTTTTGCGGGACACAGACCAGGCCGAAGGATCAAACTCCCCAGGGACATCAAAACATACAAAAAATTCTGTACAAAGTAATTTTGATATATTACTCACTTTTTTTCCTCTTCAGACAGTCTATACTATTTCAGTTAAATAGCACGTTTATTTACCATTTTGGCTCCGGTTTCTTTTTATGTTTCCTTATACTGTATTCTCGTCTACGTTTAGTAATGGAGAGTGCTTATAACCCCGTTTTGATGTTAAACGTTTTTCATTCAACCAGAACAAACATGTCCGTCATACAAGCAGTTCATGGAGTACAAAAAATCAAAATCCAAAGAGCGTCAAGCCTTCAACTGTGGAGCAAAATTTAAACTCAAGTTACAGAGTAAACCTGTCAAGGTAAGCCATCACAGGTAAATTTATAAACGAGGATTTGGCAATTATTCTTAAAGTGATCTTGCTTTTATTATTTGTTTCTAGATCAATATAGGAATAATGGTGTCACAACAAACGGACTTAAAACCGCTAAGAGGGAAAACACTGCCCTTATTTATTAGCCCCGAAATTACAGCCCCTGACCTCCTGAAGCAGGCTGTAGAAAAAATGATAACATTCAACAAGGACTTGGTGGAAGGACCATATGTCCTTTTGTATCCCGACTGCACAGAGGTGATAAATGTGCCTGGGACAGAAAGGCCACTCCGACTGGCAGACTACAAAGAGGAAATAGGAAAGAACTACAACAGGATTTCTCTTTTCATTTGCCCAGAGAGCCACTTCAAACAAGGTTTGTTAATTTTATATTTTGATGTATTTACATATACAACAACTAATAATGTGTTTATTTTCTCAGCTCTGATTGCAGAGGATGGTACCTCAGACTCAGACCCTGAGATTGTGATTACATCAAGAAGCACAGCTGAGTTCAACCAGGCAGACACATTGGTGTGTACTTTCCCCCCCCTCCACCATGCCAGAGGCCTGTGAGTGGCCCAGGCTGAGTGCTCTATTTTTTTCTCTATAATGATCATAATTCTGTAACATCCATGGGTGGATTATTTTCATTGTGTGATTGTATGTTCTTTAAAAAAATTATTATTATTATTTTGATGAACTATCTAAATGCAATACGAAGTTGTTGAAAGCTTTGAAAAGTGCATATTTTTCATCTTAGGTTTTCAAACCACAAGACCAGAGTACCCCTAATGGTAAACATGCAGAGAAGGAGTAAGTTATTTCAGAGCTTGTTCTGCTATATATTAGAGTTGGGCAATACAATATGTCACAATATTTCTTTGTTTTATTTCAGGGAATATTGATATACATCACAATATAAACAGCTAGATTTGTGCATATTAAATGTGCCGTTGCTCATAAGTAAGATGTGAAATCCTCAGAAGCTTGTTTTGATTTAAATATTTATTTCCTGTCATACGTTCAGACAGACAGATGTATTAACATATTACATTCGTTTCAGATAACTAAAAAAGGGAGTTTTTCCTTCCCACTGTTGCCAAAGTGCTTGCTCATAGGGGGTCATATGATTGTTGGGTTTTTCTCTGTATCTATGAAGCGCCTTGAGGCGACTTTTGTTGTGATTTGGCACTATATAAATAAATAAATAAAATTGAATTGAATTGATTGACTATTCTTATGTCAATGAAAAAAAAGAGGGATTAGAGGAATAAGCAGCATATAAAATGGATGGATAGCTCTATTGCAATAGTCTCATATTTCCATTGAGAAAAAAGTATAGTGCAATACATATTGTTGTTATTTTATTGCCCCGCCCTAATAAAAATATTTATTGGTTTCATAGCATTTTTATAATGTTGGTATCATAAAAAATATTAAACTGTATGAGCTTCTTATCTGGACATTTTAATTCCAATACTCTTATTCTGTTTCAGACATGCTCCAGGACCTTCATCTACCATACAGCCATGTCAGGTATTTGGGCAATTTATGTCAGCATGAGGTTTTTTGCTATTGTTGAAATAATACAATGCTATGTATGTTTATGTACAGTATGCAATCTTTGTTTTTCTTGTTTTTCAGATTGTAATATCTGATACAGAGGATCTTGATCACCAAAACGAAACAAATCCAGTCATGAGTCCCTATAGGTAAATAAAATTGTGTCTTATACGTAATTTTAAACCTGTAACTACAGTACAGGATTGGGTTTGTGAAATGGGTAAAGATAGTTATAGGGTCAACACAAGTTTTTCTAATGTTGGAATTATAATTTCTCAACAGTAAATATGCAGACCTGTGTGCCCCATGCATTGAGGACGAGGATGAAGAGCTGGTTGAAGTTACTTCACTGATGGATTCCAAAACACTGTAAAATATCAAATACTACTTCAAATAACAACACTAAATTGTATAGTCTTGCATTCTGTCTTTCATTTTTGTGATTACAGGGAAGACGTTAACATTACTCTACCTGACATCATTGCAAACTTATCCAGTGCTATTCATCATGGAAGTGTCAGCAGATTCAACATCTCAAGAGCAAATGTCTGGGATGGAGCAGTCAGGGGTTTCAGGCGGTTGTCATACTCTGAAACCAATGACATGTTGGTTAAATTTACTGATGATGCTGGCATTCTAGAAGAAGGACTTGATGCAGGTGGCCCAAAACGAGAGTTTTTGAGTCTGCTAATGAAACACATGAAAGATCTTCCCATTTTTGATGGACCAGAAGGACATCGATTCCTCGTCTACAATGCAAAGGGTATGCAATGATCAGATGTTTGATAAACTTAATTTAAAAACATTTTTGGGACTTGTAAATCAATTTTTTTAAATTATTATCAGAAGCAACTCATAATATTTTTTTGGATTATTTCAACACAGCATTAGTATGTCTATCTGGTCGATTGATCTGACATCGATCGGCTCTGATCGATCGATAGAGAGAGGTGTGTGTGTGTGTGAGAGAGTTTATCATTTACTGTATTCATTCACAGCTGTAAGGGAGAATGACTACTACCTAGCAGGAAAGATGATAGCTGTGTCAGTTGTGCATGGTGGTCCAGGGCCCCATTTCCTGTCAGAAGAGCTGGTACATTATCTTGTAGGCCAGACTTCAGTAAAAGCAACAGTTGCCTCAGTCACAGATGACGACATAGGGAAAGCTTTACAAGAGGTGAGGACAGCGCAGGATTTGAATGCAGGATAGAACTACAGTTTCTTCATCTGTATGAAATTAAAATATTCTTTCTTTGTGTAGGGAAAAAACAGGAATTGTCACGGACCCGGTTCCGGGGACTCGGGGTTCGTGAACAGTGTGAACCATTATTGTTATTGTTATTATTATTGTTATTAGTGTATTGGATGTATGTTTGCTGCACTGTGCTCTTGTGTTCCATGCTGGTGTGGGTGTGTGGGTGTCTGCGGGTGTGACTGAAGAATGAAGGACAGCCACCTGCAGGCCTGATGGGCGTGGCCCTGCCGGCTGCCGGTCATGCCTAGGTTCTCACACACCTGCTTCTGATCGGGCTCGTCGGGGGAGCTACTTAACAGAGCGATGGAGCTTCCTCCGGCGCAGGATCGTTGAGTTAGACTGCATGTCAGTGTTTAAAGTACTGGTCAGTGTATGCCTGCTGGAGTTGGTGCCATAACGGCGGTGTCTGTTGTTTTTCCCTCAGGAGAGCGGAACACGGGACTGCAGGACGCACAGGGTGTGCGTAGGCACGGGAGCAGAGAGCACGGAATACCAGCACTTAGGGGAAGACACGTCACGGGAGTCGAGGGAGCACTTTGGAGATTTATTGTATGGTGTACATTTACCTCACTGTAAATAAACCCACTGCTCATTCCACTAAGTCCAGCGTTTGGGTCCTTTCTCCAACATCCCCCACGGTCTGCCAGCCAGACCGTGACAGGAATGAAAATCAGACACATAAGCTTACATTGTGTATGTCCATTTTTATGGGTTTTTCAGATCGACAGTGCTGGTTCAGTGGATGTCCACTGTCATAAAACACAGTACTATGCTACAGGTGGCTGGTTGTCTAAGGCATGTTTCCACAGTTGAGGAAAAGAAAGACATTGTGTCTGACTATCTCCGGTGGTATATAATTGCTCGAAACTCTGTAATTGACAGGTGAGACTATTATAGAAGAGACTATGCACAACACCGTCATAACAATAATTCTATAATTTCCAACTGAAATGTTTTACATTCTCCAAGGTTTCCAAAGTTCAAAGTGTGTCCATAGTTTGTGCATGTAACTGGTAAATGACAAAAAGTTCTCCTCATTCTTTAGATTTAAAGAGGGTCTTTCAGCACTTAATTTCCTGAGTGCGCTCCAGCAACACCCTACTTTGCTTTCCCCGGTCCTGTGTCACATGGAAAAGAAACTCACAGCTCTTGAACTTGAGAGACTTTTCAAACCTGACTTCAGCCCATCTGGAAGTAACAGGAGACATCTGGAAAGTCAAACTGTGGGCTACTGGTCCAACTATCTGCTTGACTGTGAAGGTTTATACAGTGGGGCAAAAAAGTATTTAGTCAGCCACCAATTGTGCAAGTTCCTCCACCTAAAATGATGACAGAGGTCAGTAATTTGCACCAGAGGTACACTTCAACTGTGAGAGACAGAATGTGAAAAAAAAATCCATGAATTCACATGGTAGGATTTGTAAAGAATTTATCCGTAAATCAGGGTGGAAAATAAGTATTTGGTCACCTCAAACAAGGAAAATCTCTGGCTCTCACAGACCTGTAACGTCTTCTGTAAGAAGCTTTTCTGTCCCCCACTCGTTACCTGTATGAATGGCACCTGTTTGAACTCATCATCTGTATAAAAGACACCTGTCCACAGCCTCAAACAGTCAGACTCCAAACTCCGCCATGGCCAAGACCAAAGAGCTTTCGAAGGACACCAGGAAAAGTATTGTAGACCTGCACCAGACTGAGAAGAGTGAATCTACAATAGGCAAGCAGCTTGGTGTGAAAAAATCAACTGTGGGAGCAATCATCAGAAAATGGAAGACATACAAGACCACTGATAATCTCCCTCGATCTGGGGCTCCACGCAAGATCTCATCCCGTGGGGTCAAAATGATCATGAGAACGGTGAGCAAAGATCCCAGAACCACACGGGGGGACCTGGTGAATGACCTGCAGAGAGCTGGGACCAAAGTAACAAAGGTCACCATCAGTAACACACTACAACGGCAGGGAATCAAATCCCGCAGTGCCAGACGTGTTCGGCTGCTGAAGCCAGTGCATGTCCAGGCCCGTCTGAAGTTTGCCAGAGAGCACATGGATGATACAGCAGAGGATTGGGAGAATGTCATGTGGTCAGATGAAACCAAAGTAGAACTTTTTGGTATAAACTCAACTCGTCGTGTTTGGAAGAAGAAGAATACTGAGTTGCATCCCAAGAACACCATACCTACTGTGAAGCATGGGGGTGGAAACATCATGCTATGGGGCTGTTTTTCTGCCAAGGGGACAGGACGACTGATCCGTGTTAAGGACAGAATGAATGGGGCCATGTATCGTGAGATTTTGAGCCAAAACCTCCTTCCATCAGTGAGAACTTTGAAGATGAAACGAGGCTGGGTCTTCCAACATGACAATGATCCAAAACACACCGCCCGGGCAACAAAGGAGTGGCTCCATGAGAAGCATTTGAAAGTCCTGGAGTGGCCTAGCCAGTCTCCAGACCTCAACCCCATAGAAAATCTGTGGCGGGAGTTGAAAGTCCGTGTTGCTCGGCGAAAGCCCCAAAACATCACTGCTCTCGAGAAGATCTGCATGGAGGAATGGGCCAAAATACCAGCTACTGTGTGTGCAAACCTGGTAAAGACCTATAGTAAACGTTTGACCTCTGTTATTGCCAACAAAGGTTATGTTACAAAGTATTGAGTTGTATTTTTGTTATTGACCAAATACTTATTTTCCACCCTGATTTACGAATAAATTCTTTACAAATCCTACCATGTGGATTCATGGATTTATTTTTCACATTCTGTCTCTCACAGTTGAAGTGTACCTCTGGTGCAAATTACTGACCTCTGTCATCATTTTAAGTGGGGGAACTTGCACAATCGGTGGCTGACTAAATACTTTTTTGCCCCACTGTACAAGGGTAACAGGAAAAGCTATAAACAGCTTGTCCTGGATGGGAGAAAAATAGAATTGAAATCTCAACTGTGATGAGCCTGATATGTTCATCTACACAGATGCAAATGTGGATGCAATTTTGCTCACATACCTATACTAATATATGTATATTCATGCATAGTGTTATCTATATATACACGTACCCATGCACTCATACAGAAATACTGATACACATAAATAGATCTGTGTGTAATTACAGAATTTAATTAGATGATGTAATTAGGTGCCAGTATTAATAATAGAAGAAGACATTTGCTGGAAGGATCTGAAAAGATAAATAACAACCCCGAGAAGTTGAAAGGGAAGCTTGAGGTGGCAGTGTTCAAATCAACAATATTAGTCTGAGTAAGGTGGTTGGTGATTTCCAAAGTTTGACACCATCTTTATTGTCCTTAGACTGAGGTCTGCCAGCTCTATTTTTCCTAGAACTAATGGATGTTTTTATTACATTACTTGCATTAAAAAAAATTCTATTATTAATAAAACTGTTACCGCAGTTGTACCAAATATATTGACTGCACTGTTTACTTCTCAAGCACACCATCATACCTACAGTAGAATGGTTGACAAAAGAATGAAAGAACTGCAGTGGTAACGCCTGGTAAAGGTCCAGACCTCTCCTTGAAGGAGTAGTAACAGATCTAACAGTTTATGATAATAATAGTAATAACTGGATGATTGTTTACAAGTGCTGCAGCCTCTGCACTGATAAGGGTAACCCCACAGTGCCTGCATCTGCACTATACAACCTTACTGTCACGGTTCTGTATTCAGTATTCAGTTCAGTATTTTGAGTTTATTATGTTTTGGTTTATTTTTGCATTATGGATTGTTTTCTGATGTTCTGGTGCTTTGTTTATTATTATCATTATGGATCTATTTCTGTTATTCTTGGTGAGGGATCAGTTCTTAGGTTTTGGGTTCTCATGTGTATTGCAGTTTCTGTTCAGTGTCATGTCTGCATCTGGTTTAGTACTTCTTGTTTCCTGTCTTATTGTGAAAGTCTTTGTCTTATGTTAGTGTGTGTGCAGCCTAGCTCCCCCGTCTCGTTAGCCCTGATCTCCCCCAGCTGTGTCTCCCTTCTGTGGCCCATTCCCTCATTACTACCCTGTGTATTTAAGCCCTGTGTTTTCCCATGCTAGGTGTCGCGTCGTGCCATCAGATTATGCCTGTGTGTTTCGGTTCTCCATATTCCATGTTCACTTCATGTTTTGCTTTCGTACCAGCAATAAAGCTGAGCTCTTTGAGTTTCAAGTTAGTGTCTGAGTCCTGCGTTTGGATCCTCCTCTCCGCCTGCCCGCACACAGAGCCCTGACACTTACAGTCTCATTAAAAATAATCATCACTGGCTCATAGTAAAGCTAGTTTCCAGAAACATTACCAAATGTGGCCGCAAGATGGGACTCGTTTACAGGACGGCTGGAGCAATAAAGCACAACAGAATGATTGAGGTTGTCTGCAGCATTTGTTTTGCTGAAAAAAACCCTGCAAGATCAAATTAAGGTGGGCCGCTCTGCAGCTGTCACTATAGAAATGCTGTTTCATGAGTCTTTGTGCTAAATGTTCTGTTGGTTTCCCTTTACATTCAGGTTCTGTTTCCTTTTATTTCCATCTACACATACAAACATCCAAAAAATTCCCTTTGCTATGATCATGTGACATCAGGATCTTGATGCTGCATCTCTTTATTAAAATCCAACACCAGATCATTTCTGTTCACATTCTTCCTGAGCTCCATTTGAAAGCTCGACGATGTAAAGCAACTGGCCAACAATCCATAAGGAAAAACCTTCATCTTGTGTCTTTCTGCCTGGAGCTAAAAGACTGTATGTTATAGAGCTCTTCTCCCTGACTTCAGCTCTATGTCGCTCTGTCTGTATTGTGCTGAAGTCTTGAGAGGACATGATGACTCCATGTTTTTGAAGGGGGACCTCAGAAAGCCAAGAATATCCCCCTGAAGCTCCTGGTCTTAGCGACTAGGGGCTTTCTGGATCTCCACGAGTGCTTCTCACCACTGTAACCGAGTCAGCTGTTCTGGAGTGGAAGAAAGAGGAGAGACATGTGTGTTTGGGTTGGTGGCATCAATTTATTTACTTTTTATTTATTTTAACTAAAGACCAGAGATGGGCAGTAATGCGTTACTATAATCCGATTACTTTTTTCAAGTGACAAATAACGTAAGGGATTACTATCGCACACTATAATTAGATTACTGTTGCTTTCCCGTAAGCTGCCTTACTGCGTTACTAAATTGCCATGATTTTGTTTGTGAGAGTGTCATGAGACACCCTCTTCAATTCTTACCTCTGTACAGACACAGCCTGCTCAGTTTCAGCCATATGGAAGGTTTATTGGACAGGTCTTCACGGTGCAAATGAGGTGCAAATGACAATGACGAAAAAAGCAACTGGAAAAACATCCATACACTGCAAAAGATGGACGAATCCCCCATGATGTCACAAAGTTATTGCTCAAATCTAAGTTGTGTAATCTCCAGGTGAGCATTTTAAAGGCTGTGACTCTGGTGGCTTGACAGGAGAGGTATATTACGGTGGCTGGAAAGTGCAAATCGCAACAAATTAAAAAACTGCAACAAATTTAAAAACCCGCAACAAATTACAAAACCCCACAACAAATTACAAAAACCCGTAACAAATTACAAAAACCCGTAACAAATTAAAAATCCTTGACGGAAAGGGATTGTCTGAAATACCGGAAGTGACACAACGATTAGGCTTACTCCATATTTGTAGCTCAGAAAAGTGATTTGGGATGTAAACAAACGTCGAGAAACGCACTCCTCACAGCGCTTCCTCATTACCCTGACGGTGCTCGCTGCACTACATAGAGAACCGGAAAATGTTTTGCCCGTTTTGTGGCGTTAGCTTCTGCCTCTTCACCCCTTTTTGTGCTTCCTGTGGACGGTCTCTGGAGCTTTTGCGGGACACAGACCAGGCCGAAGGATCAGACAAGCTACAGTACTGCATTAAATATTTCAACGAAGGTCACTCATATAGTGTTATCATGGACATGATGTTAACTTTGCATGGTGTAAAGACGAGTTTAAGGAGTCTCAAAAGTAAACTCAATAATGCTGGACTTTACCGAAGAAAACATTTTCACTCCAGAACAACAATCATTAACGCAATCAGAGCGGAGCTTCAAGGACCTGGGCGATTGTTTGGGTATCGAACAATGTGGCAGGTACTTAAACAAAAGCATCATCTTAAAGTGAAGAGGGATGATGTGATGAAAATACTCCGGGAGCTTAATCCTCATGGATGCCAGATGAGAACACGCAGAAGATTCATTAGGAGAACCTATCATTCGCTGGGACCCAACTACATGTGGCATGCTGATGGTTATGACAAGCTCAAACCATTCGGTTTGGCCATTTCAGGGTGCATTGATGGATTTTCACGCAAGGTTTTGTGGCTAGAATGTGGACCAACCAATAATAATCCAGTGGTCATAGCTTACTATTACTTGTCATGTGTTGGGAGCCTTGGTGTTGTACCGATGAGACTGAGAACTGACCGTGGGACAGAAAACGGCATTATGGCTGCAGTTCAGTGCGCACTACGTCACCATCATGATGACCACTTCAGCGGAGAGTCCAGTCACATGTTTGGTTCATCAACGAATAACCAGCGAATTGAGTCCTGGTGGTCCATATATCGAAAAGGAAGGTAAATATAACATTTAAGTTTGCCTGATATTTAAAGGTATAACAAATTTGAATGTTGTGCAAAAGTTGATTTATAGTCAGTCTGCCCCAGGGCAGCTGTGGCTACAACTGTAGCTGCCTCCACCAGTGTGTGAATGTGAGAGTGAATGAATAGTGGAATTGTAAAGCGCTTTGAGGGCCTCGAAAAGTGCTATATAAATGCAATCCATTATTATTATTATTATTATTATTATTATTATTATTATTATTTCAGTAATTCAACTTAAAAAGTAAAACCGATATTAAATACTCATTATTTGCCAAACTAGACATTTTTAGCCCATTTAGTAATTATGATGATTATGATTTTGAACTTAAGAAAACCCAACTTCAAAACCAGAATATTGTGAAAAGGTTAAATATTTTAGACTTAAAGTGCCACTCTACTATGAGCTAATTAATTCAAATCATCTGCAAAGGGTTCCTGAGCCTCTAAATGGTCTTTCTAATTTAGGACGACTCACAGGATGGACATGACTGCTGTCCTGACAGCTGTGGGGGAAAAAACACATAATTGACACCCTCCATAAAGAACACCTTAAAAGACATTGGCTGTTCCCAGAGACTATCAAAGCACATTAATAGAAAGTTTTGTCCAATGTAAGTGTGGATGAAAGGGGTGTCACATAGTGTAGTGGCTAAGACCGCAAGGCTGCTACTGAAGCATCCTGGTCTTCCATAACACCTCAACAGATCCACAGACTGATTGCATCCATACCACGCTGCATGGAGGCAGTAATTTATGCAAAAAGGACCCAAACAAATAGAACAGGTTTTTCATAAGTTCTACGTCTTAATTATTAACATTATAACAAATACTTGAAATGCCTCACTTTGTATGTAATGAGTCAATATCGGTAATTTCACATTTAATTTGAATTACTAAAATAAATGAACTTTTGCACATTACTCAAATGTTTTCGATTTTTGCCTGTATGCAATCCCTTTCAATAGAAAACATTTAAACTGACTGGAGTCTATATATGATTCAGTTAAAATGAACTGTAAAGTGCCATGCGATGACATGTTGTGAAACGATGCCATGTAAACTAACTAAACTATTTCTAAACAATTTTTTTTAAACAATTTCTGTAGGGCTCAGTTTTGGTTGGAGCTGTTTGCGGATCTTCGAGACGCTGGATACTTCAATGGAAGTCATGAGCATCAGTGTCTTTTGAGATTTTGCTTCAGAAGGATCTTGATGAATGTGTGAAGTTGTGGAACACTCATCGGATTCGTCCCTCAAGAACAGCTTCATGTCCAGGAGGCGTGCCAAATGAACTGTACTACCTACCCCACAGGTAATGGATAATAATGATCAAATAATTACTTTGTGTAAACATATATTAATGCAATTGTCTTCCATTGACCACAGATACGGCTCCAGGGACTGTGGATTCCTGATTCAACAATCTGAACTGGACACTTTTCTTGAGTCTAGGCTGTCAGTAGTTGTATGTGGGGACTCAAACATACAGGAGTATCTGAATTTTGTAATGGAGCAAAATCATTTTCAAAAGCCAGTCTGCTGGGAGTCTGCCACTGAACTCTACATGAAGTTATTAGAAATTGCAAATTTCAAAAAAAAAAAAAAAAAAAAAAAAAACCCAAAAAAAACCCACCTTTTTTCTTTTTTTTTTTTTACCAAAACCTATAGCATATGCTGTATTTTTGTACTAGGCTACATGAGTTGGCTGAAGATGCCAAAAGTTTAAGTTAGTGTTTGTAAAAGCACATTCTTACTGCAATGTCTTGCTAATTGTGATCCTTGTTTAGCTGATGGAAGTTGAGATACAGTCCTGAAGATTTCGATAAATAATAAAATCAAATCTTGCACTGTATTGTGGGTTTATTACAACTTTTAAGAGTAGAACACGGTGCACTTTTAAATGCCTTTACTTTTAGCAGCACTGTCAAACATTTGAACAAATCAAGTCAAGCCATTGTATTTTAAATCCCCTTTGAACATATGTACCTACATTTTAGAATAAAAAAAAAACACACGCTCAAATACATAACTGATTTCTGGATAAGTCCTGTATCAAAAAACCTACAGAATTTACAATGTAATGCCAAGAAGAAGCAGCTGTAAGTGACTGGGTTATCTAATAAAATTACAATAAACCTGGTAAACCAAAATGGATTTGTGCTGTACCACTAGTATGTCCCACCTTCTCCTATTCATAACATATTTAAAAAAAATCTTGACTTAAAAACTTGAGAAACAAATCAACAGCAGGTTTGAAATACAAGGCCAGACATCCTAGAAACATCCAAATCCTGGGGAGTTTTGAATTCCAAAATCCATGTTGGATTTAAACACAGAATATGAGGTTGTCATGGGTAGTTTCAATGAGTTTAAGCATGTATTTGCCATCGGGAATAAAGAGTCATCCAGGAACTGTAGGCTTGGTAGTGGATCTAATCCAGAAGGTGGCAGTGATGTTAGCCCAGTTGCAAACATCAGAACATCGCCCACCGACACAGCAGTTTGTGATTCTGCAAAGAATAAAAAATAAATTAAAAAAATTATATATGTATATGTGAATTCAACACATTGTCTTGTAATGAGTACTAAAAGAAATACTGGTACAGTGGGGCAAAAAAGTATTTAGTCATTGTGCAAGTTCCCCCACCTAAAATGATGACAGAGGTCAGTAATTTGCACCAGAGGTACATTTCAACTGTGAGAGACAGAATGTGAAAAAAAAATCCATGAATCCACATGGTAGGATTTGTAAAGAATTTATTCGTAAATTAGGGTGGAAAATAAGTATTTGGTCAATAACAAAAATACAACTCAATACTTTGTAACATAACCTTTGTTGGCAATAACAGAGGTCAAACGTTTACTATAGGTCTTTACCAGGTTTGCACACACAGTAGCTGGTATTTTGGCCCATTCCTCCATGCAGATCTTCTCGAGAGCAGTGATGTTTTGGGGCTGTCGCCGAGCAACACGGACTTTCAACTCCCGCCACAGATTTTCTATGGGGTTGAGGTCTGGAGACTGGCTAGGCCACTCCAGGACTTTCAAATGCTTCTTATGGAGCCACTCCTTTGTTGCCCGGGCGGTGTGTTTTGGATCATTGTCATGTTGGAAGACCCAGCCTCGTTTCATCTTCAAAGTTCTCACTGATGGAAGGAGGTTTAGGCTCAAAATCTCACGATACATGGCCCCATTCATTCTGTCCTTAACACGGATCAGTCGTCCTGTCCCCTTGGCAGAAAAACAGCCCCATAGCATGATGTTTCCACCCCCATGCTTCACAGTAGGTATGGTGTTCTTGGGATGCAACTCAGTATTCTTCGTCCTCCAAACACGACGAGTTGAGTTTATACCAAAAAGTTCTACTTTGGTTTCATCTGACCACATGACATTCTCCCAATCCTCTGCTGTATCATCCATGTGCTCTCTGGCAAACTTCAGACGGGCCTGGACATGCACTGGCTTCAGCAGCGGAACACGTCTGGCACTGCGGGATTTGATTCCCTGTCGTTGTAGTGTGTTACTGATGGTGACCTTTGTTACTTTGGTCCCAGCTCTCTGCAGGTCATTCACCAGGTCCCCCCGTGTGGTTCTGGGATCTTTGCTCACCGTTCTCATGATCATTTTGACCCCACGGGATGAGATCTTGCATGGAGCCCCAGATCGAGGGAGATTATCAGTGGTCTTGTATGTCTTCCATTTTCTGATGATTGCTCCCACAGTTGATTTTTTCACACCAAGCTGCTTGCCTATTGTAGATTCACTCTTCTCAGTCTGGTGCAGGTCTACAATACTTTTCCTGGTGTCCTTCGAAAGCTCTTTGGTCTTGGCCATGGCGGAGTTTGGAGTCTGACTGTTTGAGGCTGTGGACAGGTGTCTTTTATACAGATGATGAGTTCAAACAGGTGCCATTCATACAGGTAACGAGTGGGGGACAGAAAAGCTTCTTACAGAAGACGTTACAGGTCTGTGAGAGCCAGAGATTTTCCTTGTTTGAGGTGACCAAATACTTTTTTTCCACCCTGATTTACGGATAAATTCTTTACAAATCCTACCATGTGAATTCATGGATTTTTTTTTCACATTCTGTCTCTCACAGTTGAAGTGTACCTCTGGTGAAAATTACTGACCTCTGTCATCATTTTAGGTGGAGGAACTTGCACAATTGGTGGCTGACTAAATACTTTTTTGCCCCACTGTATGTCCTCGTCTTGTGCTACTGTTGCTACTGTTACAATACAGACAGAGCGACATAGAGCTGAAGTCAGGGAGAAGAGCTCTATAACATACAGTCTTTTAGCTCCAGGCAGAAAGACACAAGATGAAGGATTTTCCTTATGGATTGTTGGCCAGTTGCTTTACATCGTCGAGCTTTCAAATGGAGCTCAGGAAGAATGTGAACAGAAATGATCTGGTGTTGGATTTTAATAAAGAGATGCAGCATCAAGATCCTGATGTCACATGATCATAGCAAAGGGAATTTTTTGGATGTTTGTATGTGTAGATGGAAATAAAAGGAAACAGAACCTGAATGTAAAGGGAAACCAACAGAACATTTAGCACAAAGACTCATGAAACAGCATTTCTATAGTGACAGCTGCAGAGCGGCCCACCTTAATTTGATCTTGCAGGGTTTTTTTCAGCAAAACAAATGCTGCAGACAACCTCAATCATTCTGTTGTGCTTTATTGCTCCAGCCGTCCTGTAAACGAGTCCCATCTTGCGGCCACATTTGGTAATGTTTCTGGAAACTAGCTTTACTATGAGCCAGTGATGATTATTTTTAATGAGACTGTAAGTGTCAGGGCTCTGTGTGCGGGCAGGCGGAGAGGAGGATCCAAACGCAGGACTCAGACACTAACTTGAAACTCAAAGAGCTCAGCTTTATTGCTGGTACGAAAGCAAAACATGAAGTGAACATGGAATATGGAGAACCGAAACACACAGGCATAATCTGATGGCACGACGCGACACCTAGCATGGGAAAACACAGGGCTTAAATACACAGGGTAGTAATGAGGGAATGGGCCACAGAAGGGAGACACAGCTGGGGGAGATCAGGGCTAACGAGACGGGGGAGCTAGGCTGCACACACACTAACATAAGACAAAGACTTTCACAATAAGACAGGAAACAAGAAGTACTAAACCAGATGCAGACATGACACTGAACAGAAACTGCAATACACATGAGAACCCAAAACCTAAGAACTGATCCCTCACCAAGAATAACAGAAATAGATCCATAATGATAATAATAAACAAAGCACCAGAACATCAGAAAACAATCCATAATGCAAAAATAAACCAAAACATACTAAACTCAAAATACTGAACTGAATACTGAATACAGAACCGTGACAGTAAGGTTGTATAGTGCAGATGCAGGCACTGTGGGGTTACCCTTATCAGTGCAGAGGCTGCAGCACTTGTAAACAATCATCCAGTTATTACTATTATTATCATAAACTGTTAGATCTGTTACTACTCCTTCAAGGAGAGGTCTGGACCTTTACCAGGCGTTACCACTGCAGTTCTTTCATTCTTTTGTCAACCATTCTACTGTAGGTATGATGGTGTGCTTGAGAAGTAAACAGTGCAGTCAATATATTTGGTACAACTGCGGTAACAGTTTTATTAATAATAGAATTTTTTTTAATGCAAGTAATGTAATAAAAACATCCATTAGTTCTAGTAAAAATAGAGCTGGCAGACCTCAGTCTAAGTCCTTATTTTCCACCCTGATTTACGGATAAATTCTTTACAAATCCTACCATGTGAATTCATGGATTTTTTTTTCACATTCTGTCTCTCACAGTTGAAGTGTACCTCTGGTGAAAATTACTGACCTCTGTCATCATTTTAAGTGGAGGAACTTGCACAATTGGTGGCTGACTAAATACTTTTTTGCCCCACTGTATGTCCTCGTCTTGTGCTACTGTTGTTAAAAATAAAAAACTAAACAAAAACAAAGTAAGCTAAATATACTATGGGAGCAGTAATTAGGCCTTGGTTACAATATAAAGTGTAACCAAAATCAATTACATAGTATTATTATAACCATAAAACTATCACATTTTCTGTGGTCGGCAATTATCAGAAGCCCAATTCCACACACCTGCAAGTCTGTGATTCCTGAGAAAGTGCTTGGACATTAGTCCAGCTCCAACTTATCTTCAAAGAACGTGTAGAATCCTTTAACACACTCACTTTACTGCAGCAAGTGTGAAAGCATTTAGGTTGGACAAAACCCAGAGTATAGCTACCAACGGTACATTTACTACACTTCACACATCTGTCTAGAATGTGCCTCCATTGTTGAACAAGAGGAAGTGACCTACTGTGCATGTACAATTTTATTTACATTGCAAACACCTCATGTGTCACGGGTAATGGGGAAATACAGACTCAGTCGCGGAGCTCTGGATGCGAAGCAAACAGTGCGTTTATTTACAGTGCTCAAAAACAGTCTCAAAACACAAAGCGAAGTGCAAAAATTCAACGGTGATCATCTCCAAATTCCCAGTGGTGTGCAGGTGAGTCTCCCAAGTGATTATCCAAGTGTGTTTCTCCTCCGAGAGCTTAATCCAGCGGGCTCCTTCTCTCCAACCTTCTGCTCCGTATCACTTCCTCCTACAAACGAGTGACGACAACAACAGGTGAGAAGGGTAGCCGGCTAAAGCTATGTTACAAGTAACAAACACTGTTTACTACCAAGCTTCCAGTACAATCCAGCATCGACTGCCATCCGGACACACAGTTAAATACCTCAGCCCACAACGAAGGATGATCAGTGACAGCTGGGTGGCAAATTAGGTGCAGGTGTGTCAGCCACTGGGTGGAGGAGGAGAGAGAGAGAGAGAAGCACACACATACACACACAGGCAGGTCGCCCCGGGAAGGACCGTCCGACCATGACATCATGTGTCCAAAGACAGCAAAGTCATGTCCAAAATCATATGAAGCTGAACAGACATCAGATCGGAAAGAAATGAAAGGAACTTGTGTGGGTCAGTCTTTTTCTGCAATCACCTGCAGTGAAGTGACAATGAAATTAAAGAATTTGGAGCTTTTTGTCACTGCTGTTTATTGCACTGTATGTTTTAATGCAGTTAGCACTAAACTGAAATTAGACCACACAAATCCACTGTTGGCTTAATAAAATCAGTAACCTACACAGAAGGTTCACTGTGGCTCCAGCACTTATTCAACAGAATAAGTAACAAGGTATTAGTCTTCAGGCTGAAGGTCAAACAGATGTTTAAAAAATTTTTTTTGCTGTCCTTCTGCAATCCACTCTCTTCATCCACTCACTGCAATATGAAGCGATAGACTTTTTCATTTCGTCATCCATATGTGTCGTTATATCGAACAGCCCTATTTTGAACTCTCCTTGTCCTTTGAGTGCGCAGTTGCCTTTGTTATATAGCAAGGTATTTAAAATGAATAAATAAATATCCCGTTCATTTCAATACGCATGATCTGAGCATGCGCGGAATGACACGGAGCTATTCTTTGATCCTTTGATCTTCTCAAAGGGGAGACTGTGACGTGACGGTCGACGTCACCATCTCTGCCACATGAGTCCATAAATAGAGGTGCTTTAACACAGTTTTCCTTGGTGCTTTTCAGACATGGCCCTGCAGCAGTTCCAAAGTGAGTCAATGGAGAGAATAGCTCAGCGTTTAGAGCTTCTCATAGAGCAAAATAGAAGGCTTAATGGATGGACAACATTCAAAGGGAGTTGAATGAACTAAATGAAGAGACTGAGAATGTGAGGCATGAGAAAGTACCACAGAGTGCTGTTGCAAACTTCGTGCGTTTCGTAGGTCTAGGTCTAGGTCTAGGTCTTGCCATAACGGGCACTATTCTCGGTGCAGTTTGGGGCAAGTTGTCTCATCAACTTTGGGGCAAGTCGTCACATGTGACGTCGTCGTCACGTCGTCACAGCCTCGCTGCCCATGCCCTCCCAGGCTAAAACTCCGCTGTCAACATTATTGGAACCTGAGATCGCTGCGGCGGGTTTCTGGACCTCCTGAACCCCGAGCGCCAACTCCAGCTCCCGCTAGGATTGGCCTGGTGAATGCCAGATCACTTTTAAACAAAACTTTTATTCTTCGGGACTTCTTCAGTTCCTGTGATCTGGATTTTCTGTGTGTGACTGAGACATGGCTGAGTGTTGGTGAGTCCAGTGTTCTATCTGAACTTTTACCTGTGGATTGTTGCTATTTTAACTCGCCACGGACGTCAGGCAGAGGTGGAGGCACAGTGACTGTTTACAAGAAGGATTTTAAATGTAAGCAGTGTTCGTTCTCCAGCTTTGAACTTACCTCGTTTGAGGTGAGTCGTACAAACCCGATTTTCTGAGCTGTCATCTATCACCCCCCGAAATACAATAAGAACTTCATAAACGACTTTTCTGATTTTTTTTTAGCTAGGATTATGCCCAACTATGATAGAGTTCGTATTGTTGGAGATTTTAATATACACGTACTGTATGTTGTCCTGATAAGCCACTGGTAAAGGACTTTTTAAGCCTTATTGACTCTTTTAGCCTGGTACAGTCCGTACGTGGCCCTACACATGAGCACGGACACACATTGGACCTTGTTCTGTCATATGGTGTGCCTGTCACTGACTTGGAGATTTGTGACTGTGCACTCTCAGATCATATGCCTGTCTTATTCAACGTTGGTTTGACATATACCGCAGTTAAATCTGGCGCTGCTACTCGGTGCTGTCGGGTTATTAACCCCGCCACTGCTGCGCAGTTTTCTGCTCGGCGGCCCTTCTGACTTTGTCTCCTCTGATACAGAAGAGCTAAATTCCTGGTTTTATTCTTGCTGTCAAAAAATCATGGACTCTGTGGCTCCTTTAAAAACCAGGCAGCCTAAGGCTAAACCTGAGCCTTGGTTTAATGAGAGCAGTCGTGCTGTTAAGAGGGAATGTCGTTGAGCAGAACGGAGGTGGAAAAAGGATAAACTGCATGCATCATTTCCTCTTTTTTTTAAACTTTTTATTTTGTACTTTTTCCAATTTTATAGTACATGCAAACCAAAACACGAAAAAAAGAACACAAAAGAAACAAACCAAAAAAATAAATAAAGGACACCCAATCTGTGGAAGAGGGGAAAAGGGAAAAAAACCCAACAACAACAACAACAACAACGAGGAGAGGTCCCTGCCCTATGGGGCTGAGTGAGTCTTATAAACTATCCATTTTGTCCACCGTTTTCGGTGTTTGTCAGATTTCAGTCTCAAAGTGTAGCTCATTTTCTCCATTATATATATGTCATCGATTACATCAGTCCATTCTTCCAATTTTAAAGGGTCACTTTTCAGCCAGTTTTTTGTTATTACCTTTTTGCTTGACAACAACATAATTTTAAACAAGTAATGGTCCTCCTTTCTTACATTTTCCCATATTCCAAAATACATTACTTGTGCCTCACACAGCACGTCATACCCCAGCACTTTCGTCATTGTTACCGCAATGCTTTCCCAGTAAGGTTTGATATTTTTACACTTCCAAAACACATGAGAATGATTGGCGTCCCAGTCTCCACATAATCTCCAGCATTGTTGGGGTGTTTTCAGCTGCTTGCTTTTGATATAAGGAGTAATAAAGAACCTAATCACATTTTTCCAGCCATATTCTCTCCATCGTCTAGAGCTAGTGGAATTATGCTGTGTGAGCCAGTCATCCTCTGACAACTCAAGATGTAATTCCGATTCTCACTTTTGTTTGATATATAATGTAGATGAAATAAGTACACTATACGAGGCAAATTATGTAAAGATTAGTAATACAATCCAAAAAGATTTGATTAAATGGGTTCCTATTCAAATTTTGCAGGCCATTATATAATTTCGATAAAATTCTTGATGGAGGATTTTTATATGCACCTTTTATTATTTCTATTATATGGCTTCCTTCTCTCAAGAACTTCTTCCTAATTTCTGTATTGTAAAAATGTCTTAATTGAAAATACCTAAATAAATCTGATTTATCCAGTCCAAATTGTCTCTGTAGATTCTCGAAGGATTTGAATGTTGTCCCGTCTATTAATGTACACATTGCTGTAATTCCTTTATTGACCCATCTTAAAAATGTACTGTCCCATTGTCCACTTTGGAATTTTCGAGAATATGCAGGCCAAATCAGCAATTTACAGTCTTCTATAATTCTATATTTCTTCACTATAATCCACCAGAGTTTAATAGTGAATTCAGTAATAAGATTTGTGTTCGTAGACTGGATAGTTTCTTCTCCCAATCTTGCTTGTGGATGACATGATAAGCAATAATTTATCTCCATATGCTTCCATTTTGAGGTGTAATCCGGTGAACACCAGTAAACAATATATCTCAGCTGGGCTGCATAGAAATATTCCTTGAAATTCGGGAGGGCAACTCCTCCTTTTTCTTTTCTTAATTGGAGTATTTTAAATCTTATTCTTGGCTTTGTCCCTTTCCAAATAAATCTACTAACTAATTTATCCCATCTACCAAATTGTGCATCTGGTATATGGACTGGCAATGAAGTGAACAGATACAGTAGTCGGGGAAGGACATTCATTTTTATTACCTCTATTCTTGAGCTAAGGTCCATGACAAGCGGAGCCCATTTAATCAAATCTTTTTGGATTGTATTACTAATCTTTACATAATTTGCCTCGTATAGTGTACTTATTTCACTAGTTAGATAGACACCTAAATATTTGATCTTATTTGAGTCCCATTTTAGTTTATTGTGTGGATGCTTTAAGAGAGGCATATTCGAATCGTCATATCTCCTTAACGAAGCAAAGTTAAGACATGAGGCTTGTCCCAGTATATCTTCAGACACTCCTGACGCTCACAATTCAAGAATTTCTTTCTCACCTATTACCGTTCTGAAATGAGTTGGACTTGTTTGAGGGTACGAAATTTGTCCTTCGCTCAGATTTCTTCAGATTTCAAACTCTGGAAATGAACCACTTTTTTCTCTCGTCATAACTTTTTGTTGGATTTCCACAGAGACCTGAAAATTTCCATGAGTGTTCACCAAAGCCTGCTGTCTCTTACGGTGAAAGAATGATATCGATACTCCAAATAGATTTAGAGTTACAAAGCGTTGTTTGAGGGCAAGTCAAGGCAGTTTTTGCTTCGCTCTACTCAGTTATGGTGCATTAGAAGTCAAATATCTTTAATAATTCATATTTTAATGATAAATTGTCAACAGTGGAAGATTCCCCCATCTCTTCTGAACAAAATGGTGTAAGAATGACCGCTCTAGCCCCTGCGGTTAGGAAATTATAGTCATTTGTTTGAAGGGAGTCCTCACTATGAGAAATAGACTGCAAAAATCCTGTGTCTCTCTGTACATGCACCTGTTTTGGCGGGAAAAAGTACACAGGCTCTCTGATTGGTGGATTCAAATTCAGCAGCTCCCAGGCTGACCTAGAAACTTACTTCTCTCTCCGTGTCTGTGTGTGTGTGTGTGACAGAGAAAGAGAGAGCCTTTTTATGGGATGATTTGTGCTTAATATAGTATTTCTGCTTTTTATAGGATTTGTGCTTAATATAATATTTCTGCTTTTTATAGGATTTGTGCTTAATATAATATTTCTGCTTTTTATAGGATTTGTGCTTAATATAATATTTCTGCTTTTTATAGGATTTGTGCTTAATATAGGATTTCTGCTTTTTATAGGATTTGTGCTTAATATAGTATTTCTGCTTTTCATAGGATTTCTGCTTTTTATAGGATTTGTGCTTAATATAGTATTTCTGCTTTTTATAGGATTTGTGCTTAATATAGTATTTCTGCTTTTTATAGGATTTGTGCTTAATATAGTATTTCTGCTTTTCATAGGATTTGTGCTTAATATAGGATTTGTGCTTAATATAATATTTCTGCTTTTTATAGGATTTGTGCTTAATATAGTATTTCTGCTTTTTATAGGATTTGTGCTTAATATAGTATTTCTGCTTTTTATAGGATTTGTGCTTAATATAGGATTTCTGCTTTTTATAGGATTTGTGCTTTTCATAGGATTTGTGCTTAATATAATATTTCTGCTTTTTATAGGATTTGTGCTTAATATAGGATTTCTGCTTTTTATAGGATTTGTGCTTAATATAGGATTTGTGCTTAATATAATATTTCTGCTTTTCATAGGATTTGTGCTTAATATAGTATTTCTGCTTTTTATAGGATTTGTGCTTAATATAATATTTCTGCTTTTCATAGGATTTGTGCTTAATATAGGATTTGTGCTTAATATAATATTTCTGCTTTTTATAGGATTTCTGCTTTTCGTAGGATTTGTGCTTAATATAGTATTTCTGCTTTTTATAGGATTTGTGCTTAATATAGTATTTCTGCTTTTTATAGGATTTGTGCTTAATCATAATATTTCTGCTTTTTATAGGATTTGTGCTTAATATAGTATTTCTGCTTTTCATAAGATTTGTGCTTAATATAGTATTTCTGCTTTTCATAGGATTTGTGCTTAATATAATATTTCTGCTTTTTATAAGATTTGTGCTTAATATAGTATTTCTGCTTTTCATAGGATTTGTGCTTAATATAGGATTTGTGCTTAATATAATATTTCTGCTTTTTATAGGATTTGTGCTTAATATAGTATTTCTGCTTTTCATAAGATTTGTGCTTAATATAGTATTTCTGCTTTTCATAGGATTTGTGCTTAATATAATATTTCTGCTTTTTATAAGATTTGTGCTTAATATAGTATTTCTGCTTTTCATAGGATTTGTGCTTAATATAGGATTTGTGCTTAATATAATATTTCTGCTTTTTATAGGATTTGTGCTTAATATAATATTTCTGCTTTTCATAGGATTTGTGCTTAATATAGGATTTGTGCTTAATATAATATTTCTGCTTTTTATAGGATTTGTGCTTAATATAATATTTCTGCTTTTCATAAGATTTGTGCTTAATATAGTATTTCTGCTTTTCATAGGATTTGTGCTTAATATAATATTTCTGCTTTTTATAAGATTTGTGCTTAATATAGTATTTCTGCTTTTCATAGGATTTGTGCTTAATATAATATTTCTGCTTTTTATAGGATTTCTGCTTTTCATAGGATTTGTGCTTAATATAGTATTTCTGCTTTTTATAGGATTTGTGCTTAATATAGTATTTCTGCTAAATGTAGTATTTATGCTTAATCATAATATTTTTGCCAAATCATGGTTTTTGTGCCAAATCATAACATTTGTCTTATGTTATAGTATTACTACTAAGTGGAGGAATTTCTGTCATGTTACAGTATATGTGCTGATTACAGTATTTCTGCTAAATCATAGTATTTCTACTATATTATATTTTTCTTTCTAAATACAGCATTTCTGCTATATAATTGTATTTCTGCTATGTTATAATATTTGTGCTAAACCAGAGTATTTGTGCTGAAACATAGTATTTCTGCCAAATTATAGTATTTCTGTCAAATGATAGTATTTGTGCTAAAACATAGTATTAATTTAAAATTACAATATTCATAGTTCATCACAGTGTCTCTGGTAAATCACAGTATTTCTGCTATGTTGTTCTATTTTTCTAAATCATAGTGTTTCCGTAATGTTTAAGTATTTTTGGCTAAATATATAGTTTCTGTTGTCTTATACTATTTCTCCTAAATTCTTGTATTTTTGAGAAGTTATCATGTTTCTGGTAAGTTACAATATTTCTGCTAAGTTCTGCTATGCTATCGCATTTCTGCCAAGTATTATGTTTCCTCTAAGATATTGCAGTTCTGCTAAGTTATTCCATTTTAGCAAAGTTCCTTTGCTTCTGCAAAGTTTTTACAATTTCTGCAACTTTTCAGCTTTAAAGCATCCACACTGCATTTTCGCAGGAAATGCAAATTTTTCTAGTATTCGTTTTGAATTGATTCTTTGAAGAAATAATTCAGACAGAGTACTTGAGTCTTTACGATATTTAATTTATATCCTGAGTTTTTGCCAAAATATTTTAATGCTTTAATCAACCGAGGAAAGGTCGTGTCAGGATCCTGTAGGTATATAATTATATCATCTGCAAAGAGACCTATTCGTTGTTCAATTTTAGAAACTAAAACCCCTTTTAAGTCTGCACTTTGCCGTATATACTGAGCCAAAGGCTTGATATACAGAGCAAAAAGGGCTGGACTCAGGGCTGGACTCAGGCAGCAACCCTGCCTGGTTCCTCTGAAGAGCTCAAAACTGTCTGTCAGGTCCCCATTTATTTTAACTCTAGCCAATGGCCTGTGGTACAAGGATTGTATATACTCGATGAAGATACTGTTAAAGCCCATTCTCTTCAAAACAGCAAAAAGAAATATCCAAGAGACTCTATCGAAGGCCTGTTGTCAGCAATACAGACTTGTAATTGGGTGGATGCCGTAGGCATCCACACTATTGAGATCCTGTTTCTCTTTATTCTTTATCCTTTATTATTCTAGTTGCTCCGTTTCTTTGCCGCTTAACTACTCCCTCAGTTTTCAGCCGATTTTTACCATTCAAACTCTAAACTGTTCTGCTATTTCTGCTTTCGACTGCTATATCTTTTGGTACTTATTACTATTATACTTTTTAAAATATTACACTTTTTTCCTTTAATTTGTCCCATTGAAATGAATGGGAAACTTCTACAATTCTGCTAAAACTTGCTTGTCTTTGAAACTTAACTACTTCCTCATACTTTCACCTAGAAACTCCATTCAAACTTTAAAACGTTCTCAGATGATTGGGCTATTCCTGTGTGATTCAGCTTTTTCATATCTGTTACCGTTTTCATGTAATGACTCTTTAAGTTTTCAGTTACAACTTTGTGATTTTTCAGAAAATACATGTGTTGCTATGGTTGCTATGCAATTAACTCCCACTGCACACTCGTCCGTTCTGAATTTTCTCTTCATGTCTGAACAACTCCTTGCTACTCGCTCAATTTCCACTCAACTTCCACAAATTATACATCAAAACGTAGGTATTTTTGCTGGCTTTAAGACAGTGTCACTATAATTATTGTGAGAGTTACGTTTTTTTCACAATTTGCCTCGAAGTGACACATGGTCTAAAAACTCCCCATTCAAAGTCTATGGGGAGGTTGTGAAACTCAGAGCTGAACTAGAAAAAATTGCATTTCCTGCGAAAATGCTGTGTGGATGCCTTACGCTGAAGATTTCTGCTGAAAAAAGCAGAAAAAGTTGAAAAAACAAAAAACATTGCCCTGAGCGAGATTCGAACCTGGCCTTTCTGATCTATAGGCGGCGTCTCACCTTACTGGACCAAACTGATTCTTACAAAGAAGAGGTGGAGAGACTGACAATTCTGGTGAAATTAGCAGAAGCTGCTTAGTATTGTGCTAATAAGAGGTGAAAAGGCTAAACATTTAGCAGAAAAGAGGTGAATCAGAAGAAGTTCTGCTGAAAAGAGGTAAAGAAGCAAAAAGATGAGTTGAAAAGAGGTGTAGAAGTGCTTGCTGAAGATGGCTGTATGTGTAATGACACACTGGAGAGTGTCAAGAAAGCAGAGCGCATGCAAGCAGGGAACATGTGTAGCAACTGTCACAGGTAGGATTCGAAACTCTGCCCCCGGGTCTCACGGCAGCTGCCCTACCCTCTGAGCCAAATGAGTTCTGGTCTCAAGCAAATATATGATGAGAGAGAAAATGTGCACTGTGGAGCAGAAGCTCAAATTAGCAGAAAAGAGGTGAAGAGGAAGAACTTTGTTGTGAAATGAGGTAAAGAAACTGAAATTTGTGCTTAAAACAAGTGAAAAAGCTGAACTCTGAAATCCTGCTAAAACAGTAGTAGAGGCTGATATTTTTCAGCTACTCACTGAGCCAAACTGGTTCTCACGTAACTGAAAAAAGGTGGAAAAGCTTAAAATTCTAATGAAAACAGCAGAAGAGGCTAAGTGCACTGTGGAGCAGGAGCTCTAATTAGCAGAAAAGAGGTGAAGAGGAATAATTTCTGCTGAAAAGAGGTAAAGAAGCAAAAAGCCGAGTTGAAAAGAAGTGTAGAAGCAGAAGTGCTTGCTGAAGATGGCTGTATGTGTAATGACACACTGGAGAGTGTCAAGAAAGCAGAGCGCATGCAAGCAGTGAACATGTGTAGCAGCTGTCACAGGTAGGATTCGAACCTCTGCCACCGGGTCTCACGACAGATGCCCTACCCTCTGAGCCAAATGAGTTCTGGTCACAAGCAAAGATATGATGAGAGGGAAAATGTGCACTGTGGAGCAGCAGCTCAAATTAGCAGAAAAGAGGTGAAGAGGAAGAACTTTGTTGTGAAATGAGGTAAAGAAACTGAAATTTGTGCTTAAAACAAGTGAAAAAGCTGAACTCTGAAATCCTGCTAAAACAGCAGAAGAGGCTGATATTTTTCAGCTACTCATTGAGCCAAACTGGTTCTCACGTAACTGAAAAAAGGTGGAAAAGCTTAAAATTCTAATGAAAACAGCAGAAGAGGCTGAGTGCACTGTGGAACAGAAGCTCAAATTAGCAGAAAAGAGGTGAAAACAGCAGAAGAGGGTGAGATTTGTGCTGATAAGAGGTGAAACTGCGGAACCAATCAGAGGTACTGCTTCTGTCTGCTTCATCAGGCTGTGTACTTGTATGTATTTCTGCCATAGACTGTTAACCAGAATCTGAGGTCCATATTAGAAAAGCTGCTAAAATCATTAAACTTTGCAGAATTGTAATAAATTATCAATATGAATTACCGGTCTGTGATAGTGTATAAATTTGTAGTTAAAAAAAAAACATGTGGGCCAAGGTGGAATCGAACCCACGACCTCTGGTCTGAAGAGCGGTGTCATTACCAATCGCGCCACCTCTAAGGGGGCGGGCGCTTTGAAAAAAAGGGTGATGAGGAGTCAGAATTAGATCGCGGTGAGACGCGAAAAACGCCGTTTTTTGGAGTTACAAAACGTCGTGTAACTCAAAAACTAGGTGGGATAGAAGCATAATTCTTGCACTGGGTGAATCAGCGGACTTTGGTGTACTTTGACTGCGATTTACATAGCTCTTTGTATCTCCGTCGCGGAGATATGACGAGAGAAGAAACGGCTTCATTTTCGGAATTTGAAAAATGAGAGGAGGACAGATTTCCACCCCTCAAACAAGTCTAACTCATCTCAGAACGGTAATAGGTGAGAAAATAATTCTTGAATTGTGAGTGTCAGGAGTGTCTGAAGATATACAGGGACAAGCCTCATGTCTTAACTTTGCTTCGTTAAGGAGATATGACGATTTGAAAATGCCTTCAGTTTCAGTATTTCAGCTCTGAGTTTCACAACCTCCCCATAGACTTTGAATGGGGAGTTTTTAGACCATGTGTCACTTCGAGGCAAATTGTGAAAAAAACGTAACTCTCACAATAATTATAGTGACACTGTCTTAAAGCCAGCAAAAATACCTACGTTTTGATGTATAATTTGTGGAAGTTGAGTGGAAATTGAGCGAGTAGCAAGGAGTTGTTCAGACATGAAGAGAAAATTCAGAACGGACGAGTGTGCAGTGGGAGTTAATTGCATAGCAACCATAGCAACACATGTATTTTCTGAAAAATCACAAAGTTGTAACTGAAAACTTAAAGAGTCATTACATGAAAACGGTAACAGATATGAAAAAGCTGAATCACACAGGAATAGCCCAATCATCTGAGAACGTTTTAAAGTTTGAATGGAGTTTCTAGGTGAAAGTATGAGGAAGTAGTTAAGTTTCAAAGACAAGCAAGTTTTAGCAGAATTGTAGAAGTTTCCCATTCATTTCAATGGGACAAATTAAAGGAAAAAAGTGTAATATTTTAAAAAGTATAATAGTAATAAGTACCAAAAGATATAGCAGTCGAAAGCAGAAATAGCAGAACAGTTTAGAGTTTGAATGGTAAAAATCGGCTGAAAACTGAGGGAGTAGTTAAGCGGCAAAGAAACGGAGCAACTAGAATAATAAAGGATAAAGAATAAAGAGAAACAGGATCTCAATAGTGTGGATGCCTACGGCATCCACCCAACTAGAAAAAATTGCATTTCCTGCGAAAATGCTGTGTGGATGCCTTACGCTGAAGATTTCTGCTGAAAAAAGCAGAAAAAGTTGAAAAAACAAAAAACATTGCCCTGAGCGAGATTCGAACCTGGCCTTTCTGATCTATAGGCGGCGTCTCACCTTACTGGACCAAACTGATTCTTACAAAGAAGAGGTGGAGAGACTGACAATTCTGGTGAAATTAGCAGAAGCTGCTTAGTATTGTGCTAATAAGAGGTGAAAAGGCTAAACATTTAGCAGAAAAGAGGTGAATCAGAAGAAGTTCTGCTGAAAAGAGGTAAAGAAGCAAAAAGATGAGTTGAAAAGAGGTGTAGAAGTGCTTGCTGAAGATGGCTGTATGTGTAATGACACACTGGAGAGTGTCAAGAAAGCAGAGCGCATGCAAGCAGGGAACATGTGTAGCAACTGTCACAGGTAGGATTCGAAACTCTGCCCCCGGGTCTCACGGCAGCTGCCCTACCCTCTGAGCCAAATGAGTTCTGGTCTCAAGCAAATATATGATGAGAGAGAAAATGTGCACTGTGGAGCAGAAGCTCAAATTAGCAGAAAAGAGGTGAAGAGGAAGAACTTTGTTGTGAAATGAGGTAAAGAAACTGAAATTTGTGCTTAAAACAAGTGAAAAAGCTGAACTCTGAAATCCTGCTAAAACAGTAGTAGAGGCTGATATTTTTCAGCTACTCACTGAGCCAAACTGGTTCTCACGTAACTGAAAAAAGGTGGAAAAGCTTAAAATTCTAATGAAAACAGCAGAAGAGGCTAAGTGCACTGTGGAGCAGGAGCTCTAATTAGCAGAAAAGAGGTGAAGAGGAATAATTTCTGCTGAAAAGAGGTAAAGAAGCAAAAAGCCGAGTTGAAAAGAAGTGTAGAAGCAGAAGTGCTTGCTGAAGATGGCTGTATGTGTAATGACACACTGGAGAGTGTCAAGAAAGCAGAGCGCATGCAAGCAGTGAACATGTGTAGCAGCTGTCACAGGTAGGATTCGAACCTCTGCCACCGGGTCTCACGACAGATGCCCTACCCTCTGAGCCAAATGAGTTCTGGTCACAAGCAAAGATATGATGAGAGGGAAAATGTGCACTGTGGAGCAGCAGCTCAAATTAGCAGAAAAGAGGTGAAGAGGAAGAACTTTGTTGTGAAATGAGGTAAAGAAACTGAAATTTGTGCTTAAAACAAGTGAAAAAGCTGAACTCTGAAATCCTGCTAAAACAGCAGAAGAGGCTGATATTTTTCAGCTACTCATTGAGCCAAACTGGTTCTCACGTAACTGAAAAAAGGTGGAAAAGCTTAAAATTCTAATGAAAACAGCAGAAGAGGCTGAGTGCACTGTGGAACAGAAGCTCAAATTAGCAGAAAAGAGGTGAAAACAGCAGAAGAGGGTGAGATTTGTGCTGATAAGAGGTGAAACTGCGGAACCAATCAGAGGTACTGCTTCTGTCTGCTTCATCAGGCTGTGTACTTGTATGTATTTCTGCCATAGACTGTTAACCAGAATCTGAGGTCCATATTAGAAAAGCTGCTAAAATCATTAAACTTTGCAGAATTGTAATAAATTATCAATATGAATTACCGGTCTGTGATAGTGTATAAATTTGTAGTTAAAAAAAAAACATGTGGGCCAAGGTGGAATCGAACCCACGACCTCTGGTCTGAAGAGCGGTGTCATTACCAATCGCGCCACCTCTAAGGGGGCGGGCGCTTTGAAAAAAAGGGTGATGAGGAGTCAGAATTAGATCGCGGTGAGACGCGAAAAACGCCGTTTTTTGGAGTTACAAAACGTCGTGTAACTCAAAAACTAGGTGGGATAGAAGCATAATTCTTGCACTGGGTGAATCAGCGGACTTTGGTGTACTTTGACTGCGATTTACATAGCTCTTTGTATCTCCGTCGCGGAGATATGACGAGAGAAGAAACGGCTTCATTTTCGGAATTTGAAAAATGAGAGGAGGACAGATTTCCACCCCTCAAACAAGTCTAACTCATCTCAGAACGGTAATAGGTGAGAAAATAATTCTTGAATTGTGAGTGTCAGGAGTGTCTGAAGATATACAGGGACAAGCCTCATGTCTTAACTTTGCTTCGTTAAGGAGATATGACGATTTGAAAATGCCTTCAGTTTCAGTATTTCAGCTCTGAGTTTCACAACCTCCCCATAGACTTTGAATGGGGAGTTTTTAGACCATGTGTCACTTCGAGGCAAATTGTGAAAAAAACGTAACTCTCACAATAATTATAGTGACACTGTCTTAAAGCCAGCAAAAATACCTACGTTTTGATGTATAATTTGTGGAAGTTGAGTGGAAATTGAGCGAGTAGCAAGGAGTTGTTCAGACATGAAGAGAAAATTCAGAACGGACGAGTGTGCAGTGGGAGTTAATTGCATAGCAACCATAGCAACACATGTATTTTCTGAAAAATCACAAAGTTGTAACTGAAAACTTAAAGAGTCATTACATGAAAACGGTAACAGATATGAAAAAGCTGAATCACACAGGAATAGCCCAATCATCTGAGAACGTTTTAAAGTTTGAATGGAGTTTCTAGGTGAAAGTATGAGGAAGTAGTTAAGTTTCAAAGACAAGCAAGTTTTAGCAGAATTGTAGAAGTTTCCCATTCATTTCAATGGGACAAATTAAAGGAAAAAAGTGTAATATTTTAAAAAGTATAATAGTAATAAGTACCAAAAGATATAGCAGTCGAAAGCAGAAATAGCAGAACAGTTTAGAGTTTGAATGGTAAAAATCGGCTGAAAACTGAGGGAGTAGTTAAGCGGCAAAGAAACGGAGCAACTAGAATAATAAAGGATAAAGAATAAAGAGAAACAGGATCTCAATAGTGTGGATGCCTACGGCATCCACCCAATTTGCATTTCCTGCGAAAATGCAGTGTGGATGCTTAAAGCTGAAGCTGTATGCAAAAAGTAGCTGAAAAAGCTGAAAAGTTGCAGAAATTGTAAAAACTTTGCAGAAGCAAAAGAACTTTTCTAAAATGTAATAACTTAGCAGAACTGCAATCACTTAGAGGAAACTGTAAAGCTGAAGCTGTCTGCTGAAAATACTTGAAAATAGCTGAAGAAGCTGAAGAAATCAAAGTCAGTGTTTAAAAAGTTGTTGAAATTTTAATAACTTTGCAGAACAACATCAAGTTAGCAAAAATGTAATAACTTAGCAGAAATGCAATAACTTAGAAGAAACATAACAATTCAGCAGAAATGTTGTAATTTACCAGAAGCTACAACTTAGCAGAAATGTAATAATTTAGTCAAAAATTAATAACTTGGCAGAAATATTACAACTTACCAGAACTGCTATAATTTTGCAGAAATGTAATTATTAGGAAAAAAATGTATACAGATAACAGCTGAAAACGATGACGTAACCTCAAAGTTACTTGTTTAACTGTGAAAAATGACCAGAAACATTAGAAAAGAAAGAAAACCAATTCAATTCAATTTATATAGCACCAAATCACAACAAAAGTCACCTTAAGGCGCTTCATAGATACAGAGAAAAACCCAACAATCATATGACATATGACCCCCCCTATGAGCAAGCACTTTGGCGACAGTGGGAAGGAAAAACTCCCTATTAACAGGAAGAAACCTCCAGCAGAACCAGGCTCAGGGAGGGGCGGCCATCTGCTGCGACCGGTTGGGGTGAGAGAAGGAAGACAGGAATACCAGCCAGCAGATAAACTGATGTGAAACAAAACCAAGGTAAAATTGCAGAATTTACACAGTTGGTGAAAGGTAAAAATGGCAACAACAACCCCCAAACAAACAAACAAAAAAACAAAAACAAACAACATTTAGTTAATAAGTGCACAAGATGATTCGATGATAAATATGGTACCAATCTACAAAATACTGTCGAAATGAAGTCCACATTGTGATATATTTCAGGTGTGGAGAGTCACAGAGCTAAAACAATCGATGTGCATATTTAAAGAATCAAATAAAGAACATTGTTGTGGAATAAATTACAGTGAATAATAATCACTGCCCTGCGTTAGAGAGTGACTTATGATGATGTATTAATTGGCTTAACTTTACCTCTAACAGCTTTTCACATAGTGCTGTGACCAGGGTGAAATCCATCATAAAGTAACTGTAAACAGTAGAACCATTAGCATGAATGTTATGGTTCTACTCTGATCAAAACTCAAGTCAGCTGTGTGACCTGATATAAAATGATAAAGAGGAACACATATAAATGACCTTTATGAACTTTTCAAAATGACTTTATATGTCTGACCCATTATCTATATATATTAGAGCAGATGTGGAAAACCATTGTTAGACCTACTCTATACTAACACAAACAAAGTCAAAAATTCATTGCTAGTGTGACATGTGGTCCTTTTTGCCTTTGACCAATGATATGCTGGTTACTTGGACCAGTTTAGTATTTGCTGTCACAGAGGAATGTTAACCATAAATCCAAAAGACAAAACTGAAAAAACATGTTAATTGCAAACATGTTTTTGCTTAGTAAAAGGATTGAAATTACATGGAAACTGTCACCTTAAAGCCTCATTGTAAATATCATCACAAACAGATGTTTTCCACACGGTTAACAAAGCTCCACCACAGCCAATCACTGCATATAAATCTAAAAGAAAACAACAACAAATAAAATGTAATTAACACAAGTGAAGTCTAAGGAGCTTGGAAAGAAAAGCGTCTGGACTTCTTTGAGTTCCTTGAAGACGTTTCACCTCTCATCCGAGAAGCTTCTTCAGTTCTAAGGGTCAATGGTGGAGAGTCCCAGATTTAAACCCAGTGGGAGTTTCCCCCCAAAGAGGGACAAAGAACCCCCTGATGATCCTCTACCTAATCACATGAGCCAAGGTGTGAAAGTGGGTGTGGGTCCCAATCAGCCAGGGTTTCGGGTGAGCTCATTGTGAAACCTGGCCCCACCCTATCATGTGATTTCCTGAGGTCAGGAAATCACCCACGCCCACTCCCAGGATGTGAGTGGACGTTACGGTGTCTGGAGAGGGAACTCAAAACTGGATTATAGATGGCAGACAGTTGGTGTCGTAAACCACCGCCTCTGTTCAAAGATGGTCGCTCACAGTGGACGTAAATGGCTTCTTTCACTCCTCCATCTGTCCAAAATGTGAACATTGGCATCCTCAAAGAGTGACCTTTGTCCTTTAGATGCAGATGAACTGCTGAGTCTTGTCCTGTGGAGGTGGCTCTTCTATGTTGTGCCATGCGCTGGTGAAGTGGCTGTTTGGTCTCTCCGATGTAGAAGTCTGGGCATTCCTCGCTGCACTGTACAGCGTACACCACATTGTTAAGTTTGTGTTTAGGAGTTTTGTCTTTCGGGTGAACCAGTTTCTGTCTGAGTGTGTTACTGGGTCTGAAGTACACTGGGATGTCGTATTTGGAGAAAACTCTCCTGAGTTTTTCTGATACACCGGCTACATAGGGGATGACAATGTTGTTGTGTCTGTCTTTCTTATCCTCCCTCGCTGGTGTCTGATGTTCTTTTCTGTGAAGCTGGAATGCAGGCACACTGGACGAGCTTGTTCTAAAAAATACAGAAAAAGGAACATTTTATTTGTGTTAAGGCCTAAAAACTACAAATAAGTTATACAATGAACAATATTGAAATACCTTATAGGTGCTGTGGGCCACATAACCAGAATCCAGAGCAATCTCACACTCCCATGATGGTGAGGAAAGACATGAGCTCTGCAGGGAGGTTTGAATGTCTCAGTTGGGACACTGAAGAACTCAGAAGACAGCAATACCTGCACAGAGAGACAGAGTAGAAAAAGCATAGATATGTAATCTATAATGTCAATTAAAACTCAAAAAGTGTCAACAAGTATAATCATTTGAGTGTGGAATTATTTATGCAATAAACAGGATTTTAATTAATTGAATTAAAAACACTGACATTTTTTATCAAAGATAAAGAATCATACCTCTCTCTGCTCTGAGGATCACTGAGCATCTCTGACAGGAAATACAGTTTCCTCAGTATGAGTCATCATTGATGGTCTCAGAGGTTGTAGTGTGGCAGCATGATGATGGTCTCCAGATCAGGCAGGAGGTCAGGTAATGGGTGTGTCATCTTCTCCATTGAAGACACACTGGTATGGCAGTTCATAACACAGCAGTCTCCTTGTGGCATGTGGTTATCTGTGCAGTCCAGCACTGATGGATCAGGTTTGGCTCAGCAGTTTATGAAGATGGTGTTAAGATGTTGTTGTTTCAGCTGAGGATGGTGAAGTTTGAAGGTTTTGCCACAAAGGAGACTGTGCCGTTTCTGAAAAAATATATCTAACAAAACAAGTGCTTTTAACACCACCCACCCAGCTCAGCCCCCAAGTGTCTATGTAATGCTGGTATGGGGTGTCGGTTACTAAGTCTAATTAGTACATGGGGGATGACAATGTTGTTGCATCTGTCTTTCTTATCCTCCCTCGCTGGTATCTGATGTTCTTTTCTGTGCATCTTTGCTGACTTTATAAACGCCCAATTAGGATAGCCACATGTTTTAAGTGCTTCATTTACATGTTTGTGTTCCTTCTTTTTCCCTTCAGGCTTAGAGGGAACATGTTCTGCCCGGGGGGGTGTCCTAATTACTCCAAGTTTGTGTTCCAGAGGGTGATGGGAGTCAAAGAGGAGGTACTGGTCCGTGTGTGTGGGCTTCCAATAAACTTCAATGTTGAGGTTGCCGTTCTCTTCAATGTGCACAGCACAGTCCAGGAAAAGCAAACAGTCGTCCTTTGTGTCTTCCCTGGTGAACTTGATGTTTTTATCCACGGCGTTAATGTGCGCAGTGAAGGATTCCACTTCTTGAGTTTTGATTTTGACCCAGGTGTCGTCTACATATCTGTACCAGTGGCTGGGTACTCTTCCTTTGAAAGAGCCAAGAGCCTTCCTTTCCACTTCCTCCATGCAAAGGTTGGCTACAATAGGTGACACGGGGGAGCCCATGACACAGCCATGTTTTTGTCTGTAGAAACCCTCGTTGTATTTGAAATATGTAGTGGTAAGGCAGAGGTCTAACAGTGTGCAAATCTGATCGGGTGTGAAGTTGGTCCTGTCTTCCAAGGAGCTGTCTTCTTGTAGTCGTTTTCTGACAGTCTCCACGGCCTCCGTAGTGGGTATGCAAGTAAAGAGAGAGACTACATCAAAGGACACCATGAGAACCTTCACAGACATAACACAAGAGAAGACTTTTGATTTAATAACTAAGCTTAAAATAAATGTTACCTTTGAATATTTGTGGGAAAAATCTGATGCTACCCCAAGAATACAAAGCCACACTGGAAATGATGACAGGCTTGCAGCCCTCTGTCTTCCTGGATGAAGTGCCTGATCAGTAGCAGTGAGTTGACAGAAGTCAGTGTCTGTAAGAGTGGTCAAACACTGATACTCTGTCCACTTGCGTAGAGTCTAAGAAGCTGGAATGCAGGCACACTGGACGAGCTTGTTCTAAAAAATACAGAAAAAGGAACATTTTATTTGTCTGTACAAACCCTAAAAACTACAAATAAGTTATACAATGAACAATATTGAAATACCTTATAGGTGCTGTGGGCCACATAACCAGAATCCAGAGCAATCTCACACTCGCATGATGGTGAGGAAAGACATGAGCTCTGCAATGAGGTTTGAATGTCTCAGTTGGGACACTGAAGAACTCAGAAGACAGCAATACCTGCACAGAGAGACAGAGTAGAAAAAGCATAGATTTGTAATCCATAATGTCAATTAAAACTCAAAAAGTGTCAACAAGTATAATCATTTGAGTGTGGAATTATTTATGCAATAAACAAGATTTTAATTAATTAATTGAATTAAAAACACTGACATTTTTTATCAAAGATAAAGAATCATACCTCTCTCTGCTCTGAGGATCACTGAGCATCTCTGACAGGAAATACAGTTTCCTCAGTATGAGTCATCATTGATGGTCTCAGAGGTTGTAGTGTGGCAGCATGATCAGGCAGGAGGTCAGGTGATGGGTGTGTCATCTTCTCCATTGAAGACACACTGGTATGGCAGTTCATAACACAGCAGTCTCCTTGTGGCATGTAGTTATCTGTGCAGTCCAGCACTGATGGATCAGGTTTGGCTCAGCAGTTCATGAAGATGGTGTTAAGATGTTGTTGTTTCAGCTGAGGATGGTGAAGTTTGAAGGTTTTCCCACAAAGGAGACTGTGCCCTATCTGAAAAAATATATCTAACAAAACACGTGCTTATAACACCACCCACCCAGCTCAGCCCCCAAGTGTCTATGTAATGCTGGTATGGGGTGTCGGTTACTAAGTTTAATTAGTGCATCAGAAAGCGGGGGCTACACCTAAAGCCCACACTTTATGATGTCTTTGTTTATTAGCAGCTTTTTCCAGCTGCTCAGAGAATTCTGACTTGGCCTTTATCCACCCAAACCCAAACCCACCCGGATAAAGGCCAAGTCAAACTCACACACCATACCAGCATTACATAGACACTTGGGGGCTGAGCTGGGTGGGTGGTGTTAAACTGTAGTCGGGAACTTTCAGAAAACTATCCATTTACTTCTACATCAGTTTTTATACACATTCTGTAAGCTGTACTAATGTTTTTCTCTACATAATGTATCATTATAGACATCTCTGGTAGCCTAAAGATAGTTTAAAACTTTTGACATTTTTTACCTGTAAAACATGATAAGCAAAAACTCATTCATCACAAAAACTTTTGATTCTACAAAATCTACTATAATCAAGAAAATATAATTGTCTGTATTTATTCGTGTATGTCATCATAATATATACCTGCATTTATCTGGGATTTATTTATTTACTATTTCATATTTTAAAGCCCTTGGAGGGGAAGATCTCGTTTGTTGAGCTACATACGTCATAGTAAAAAGATTTAGTCATTTAAAACATGATGTTGGTTTATCAAATGTTGCAGCACATTTCAGATCAGAGGTGCATGATAGCAGATGTTCTCTGCTCTGCATGAAGTTCAGCAATAATTTGGTGAAATGATTAATAACATTGCAATAAGAAAGGGTCTTCTGACAGACAGAGTAGGGAAGACCCTTTTTTCAATGAAAAATCTTTTTCATGCTCTACAATCAGTAAACTCTGTAACAAACATGATCTGTAATTGTTTCAAAACTCACCAGACGACTTCATGATTGGCTCGAGGACAGGACACAAAAGACAGGGTTGTGGTAACTGTAATATGATCTCAGAACACCTGAATACAGACATTTCTGTGGCTGAGAAATAAAAATGAGGTCAAGCAGGGTGTTCTTGTCTGTAGTGGCAGAAGTGATCAGCTGTGAATACCCTCTCGACTGAAACTGCTCCAGAATCTGTTTTCTTCCACTCTGCAACTGGTTCTCATTAAAATCTCCACACACAATTATTGGGTGACAGTCCATTATTTCAAGTGAATCTAAAAGACTTACCAGGTTTTGCATGAATGGTGTCAAACTGTAGTCAGGGGGTCTGTACACAACAGCAATGAGTGCAGGGAATGGAGCCTGAACCTTCAACACTAAAAACTCAAGATCAGTGACATTATGCAGATACTGTTTTACCTGAACCTGAAAATGATTCCTCAAATACACAACAACTCCCCCACCACTTCTGCTGGCCATGTGAGGAAAGTTTGTGTAGGACACATGTCTGTTGCGTTTGAACATGGTGTAGCCGTCCAAATGAAGACTGTCTGCAACAAAGGAGCCTTGAAGGTGAGACTCAGTGAGACACAAAACATCTGCTAAACACATTTCATGATGACTCTTGATGTCACTGATGTGAGATGGCAAACCCTCTGTATTGTGATGGATCAGTGTAAGAGTGTCAAGTCTGCTGGCTGTTTCTCTGACCTGAAGAAGAGGCATCATTTCCTCAACACTGGCTTGTCTCATGGTTTGGAGCGCTGCAGTTACCTCGGGATTGGCGTAAATCTTTTTCTCATCCAAGTCCTGCAAATAGAGTCCACTGAGAGACGTCACCCTGCTGAGAGCAACGTAAGCCATACCTGGTTCAAAAATGTTCTTCATTGAAACTACAGCTGTCTGTGTTGTAAGACCCTGAGTTTTGTGAATTGTGCAGGCGAATGCTAGCTTTACAGGAAACTGTCTGCGTACTGCTCCTTTAAACTTCAGACTCTCCTCTGCTCTCTCAATGTAAACAAGATCATCAGATGCTGCATTAGCACTGCGGTTGTGTCTCATAGGCTGCCGGTTGTCCATCCTGAGCCCCAGTTTAATTATGTGTCCATCATTTTCAGATCTCACCACCTTTACCAGTATACCAAAAGCACCGTTGACTAAACCGTTTAGTGTGTCCAAGTTTCTGGTCAGCATGACTCGAGCTCCTTCAGCAACATTCAGAGTGTCAGGTAAATCATTTCGCCCACCTGTAAATGGTTTGTCTCTTCGTTCCATTCTGCCTGTACATTTATCCTTCTGGAAATCGTCTGCATTGATTATTATGATGTTTGAATGAAGCTTCTTCAGGGTATCTATGTTGTGGGATTCCACATTCTTGTTGGTGGCATAAATGTGTAAGACCTCAGTTGGACATTCTTCTGGTGCAGTCACAGCCTGTGACAACAAATCTCTGTCGCACTGAGAAAGTTCATCCGTCTTTTCTTTGACTCTAATCCTGTTCAGCATCTCTGCAAAGGCCACATCATCTTTCTGACGCATGATCTCGGTTAGAGTGATCATCTGAAAATGTTCCTGCCATAGGTCAATCTGTTCTGGATCGTAAACACAGAGAGGTTTAGACTGTCGCACTGGTGGCAGCTGGTAAAAATCTCCAACAGCTAAAACTGACATTCCACCAAAAGGTCTCTGAGTGCCTTTGATTTGTTTCAGTCTTGCATCCACATAAGCAAAAAGGGGTTTTGAAACCATTGAAATCTCATCAATAACAATAATTTCAGCATTCATCAGCTCAGATCTGACTTCATCCAGTTGGTTACCAAGTCCTTGAATGGGTGGTTTCAGACTCCTGGGTAGTTTCAGTAGAGAATGTAACGTAGAGCCACTGATAGAAAAAGCTGCTGTACCGGTAAATGAAGTCAGTAAAACAGTTGGATTTGATATGTCAGCTTCTTCTGCATTAGCAGGCAGTCTGCTCAGGATCTTTGATGCTTCAGAATGAATACACTTAATCAGATGTGACTTTCCAGTTCCTGCACCACCGTTGATATAGAAGAAAAATGGATCTGGGTTCAAACCACAAACTCGCTGAATACACCAGTCTCTTATGGCATAGAACACGCAGGCCTGCTTCTGGTTCAGATTCTGATACATTACACGTACCACGGCTGGATCTACTGCAGGTTGTTCTCTGACGGCTCTGATCTTTGTTACAGCATCAGACTGACGACTGTAGTCGGGAACATTCTCCTGTTCGTTCTCATCATCAGAATGTCTCTCAGGAAGATTCTCATCACATTGCAGCCTCACAACTTCAGATTCAGGAGCAAGATTACACCATTCATCAATCACAACATCCCTATTTTGTTCAAACTCTTCCAGTGCACTCTCAATATCCTCAGAGTTCTTCTCATACTTGTCTTTATTTCTTTTCACAACCCTTTTCACAGACTCACTGTGGTCTGAACATGGAAGTCGTACAAAACCTGAGTTGTAGAAGGACTGATAGGTTTGGAACCCTTGTGGTTTCAGTTCCTGCTCTGATCTGTGTGGAAGGTAAAGTCTCAACAGTCGACCATAATATTGCTCAGGATCTTTTTCCTGTGAACAGTGGTAATACCTGATTATAGCTGGTTTATCATTCTTTCGCCTTTGTACAAATCCAAGCTGGTTTAGAAGAGGAAGCACATCTTTTCCTTCATTTGGACCACTCACCAACCTGCACAAGGCAGCAAAATCAGCCAGTGACATTTCCTCATATTCTGGGGTCTCAGGTCTGCATTTGTATTTATCACTCAAACTTGTCATCCAAATATTACAACTGTCATGTGTTGTGCTTTCCAGGAAGCTCATGGGGCGACTCATTTTTACTGGGTTATCATCTGTTGGTACAAATACAACACTGCGGGAACATTTTTTCATTTTTAGGCCACAGACTCGAGTCACACACTCCTGTGCGCTGATTTCTCTCTTTTTTGAGTAAGCCTGCATCACAGCTCTCATTTCATCACATTCATTGACGGTGTTCTTATCAGAGTTGTCAATAACTGTCTTCAGGTATTCAGAGAGGCCAGATTCTTTCTTTGTTATATATTTACAGAGGTATTCTATACATGAATAGGCATTCAAAATGAATGAGACATCTAAATTAGAGTTCCAGGCTTCAAGCAGGTCTGGGTTGTAATTGTTGATCCAACACTCATTTGGGTCACGTTTCAGAATCAGAGCTGTTTTCTTGTTTATGTCTTGGAGGCATTGTTCATACTCATTCATTGTCAAGTTGCATCGTGACAGAATCTGCTCTATGGTGAGGGAAGCAGCTTCAGGTTCCTTCAGCAGGTTCAACAAAGGTCTGAGTTTGGCTTTTGCAGCTTCAGTGTCTGAATCCTCATCCTGTCTCACAATCATTGTTCTTGTGGCTGGTGGTTTGGGAAACCCAAATCTACAACCAGAGTTCACACTCTTAAAGCATGTCTTTGTGTGGTTTTTGCTGTGCTTTTGTAGCTCAGTGACTTTTTTGTGCAGTTCAGGTTGTTTTTCTGGATCAGGGAGTTGAGCTGAGATGTATCTGTCCACAAAGTCACAGACAGTTTGGTCATCATCCACATCTGCTTCTACCTTTTCTCGAATCCACAGCAACATGTGTATATGTGGACTACCTCTGTGCTGGAACTCAACTCTGTAAAAGTAATCAATGATCTCACCAAGGGGCTGTGCAGGAGAAAAAAGCAAATCTCTGAACAAAGCCTCAACACGTTTATCAAACATTCGCATGGTGGTTACTGGATTTGATCTTAGAATTTCACACTTTTCTGACCAGTCCAGGGCTTCAAAATCAACCTCTTCACCTTGCTGTCTCTTTATTGCTTGAATCACTTCAGGCCATCTCATCTCAGCAGCAGAGAAAGTGACAAAGAACTGAGGTGTTCCTATTTGGCGAACCATGCTGAATAGATCTCTGGTAGTTTTCTGCCAGTAAGCTGGAGTTCCTCTGAGTGGCTGCATAAATCTGATTGCATCTTTATTTCTTACCAGCTTCTCTACTTCTGTCTTACTTTGTAACATTCCTGATGTGATTTTGCGTCCATCTTTGGTCATAGTTTTACCTTTCCTTAGCTGTATTGTCATGCTGGAATTAGCCAAATGTATTTCAGTGACAAACTGTGAGAAAAACAGGTAATTTGTGTCTTTAGCAAATCTTGCATCAATGTTGAAAAGCCTTGACTTGAAGTAAGCACTTGGTGTGAGTTTAAGACGTCTCTTTTCATCCAGTGTATTCTGACCAGTAGGAAACTGCACAGGAAATGCCATGGCTTCCAAATGAGGAGTTCTGAAGAAGCTAACAGGATTGTTTCTTTCTGCAGGAGCCACACAATATGTGTTATCAGTGAAACAGAGAATCTCTTCTGAAATGTCTACAGGCTGCAGACAACTTTCTAGAGCAAAACCTCCATTGTTCAAATCACTTTCTGGTTCATCTGGATTTTGTTCCTCTGGTTGTTCATCACAGGATTGCATATTAATATCTTGGTCACTTTGAGACTCACTTTCACACAAAAGGGCATCTTTTTCATAGTTGTCAATTTCCATTAAATCTGCTTCATTATAATCATCACTTGCCATGCTGGCTTCATCACTGCTGTCATCATCAGGTAACGTTGGATCACAAAGCAATGCATCATCTCTGATAACAATATCTGTGTACTGTGGATGAATTTGTTTCAGTTTACGCAGAGCTTGAATGAGTTTAGACCAGGTGACAGTCTGGAACAGCTGATGGCCTTTGTAGCACAGTCGTCTTTTCAGCTTTATCCTCATGATCTGTGATTGGCTTCTGATCCTCGGTAAACTGTCAACTGTTTGTTGGACCTCAGATGGTACACACACCACATTACCACGTATAAGTCTCTGTCTCCCCTTTGGAAGAGGAATAATCTTAGCAAATGGTATGCATTTGGCAATCAGATGTCTCTCCAGAATGTTGAGATCACAAAGTTCAGCTGGAATATCCTGCAGTTCTAAACCATTAACAGCAGCAAGCCTGGGCATGCATCCACTTTTGAGGGAACTGTGACACGTGTGACAGATATACTCTTTTTTTCTCTCAACAGGAAAGCTGCAGTGATCATTACATGCTTCATCACACACATGAACATATTTACCAGTTAGACACTGATGAGCTACAGTCTGGTGTTTTGAGTAATTTTGTCTTTTGCAGATTTTTACCTGATTAGGAAAAGAAGCTTTTAGACAAACAGTACAAACATAAGATGGTGCTGACTTAATGTTTGATCTGAAACGAGATATGGCCTCATTCATTAAAGTGTTCTCTGGATGACACTGTAAAGTCTCAGCTGGTCGATGCATCTGGCGATATTTCCGTTTTATGTTCATTGCACATCTGATATTATGCATCTGTCTGAAAGAAAAACTGTTCCAATATTTTACTCTCATTCGTTCTCTCATATTGTCCTTGTGTTGTTGCTGAAATTGTTTTTCTTCTCCATACCGCTTAGTCATATAAGATCGTTTTTTCTGTTTAAAATCTTCGCTTTTTTTATATAGGTTATATACATATGACCTCATGTAAGCTTTATGTTTCTCTCTGAATCCAGCACAAGTTCTGTATATTCTTCTTATACGCTCTTTCTGCTTATCTCTGAATATGGGAGATTCTCTATACGTTCTTGTTATACGTTCCTTCTGCTTATCTCTGAATAGGGGATTGTCTCTATATGTCCTTATGACACGTTCTCTTTTTCTCTCTCTAATTTTAGCACTTTCTCTATACATCTTTCTCAAATGTTCTCTGTGTTTCTCCTTATAGGTAGCATTTAATTTATACAGCTCATTTTTGTACAGACTCTTTTTCTGTCTGTGATCAGGATCATTACACTTCTTAGTTGAGTTTTTTTTCTTTGTCTTGAAGCTTTCATCAAACCTGTACATCTGCCTTTCTTTCGTCTTCTGATTTTCCTTTCTCTGTGGTAGCTTTTGTTGGGTCAATAATCTTCTCCTCATTTTTTGCCTTTCATGTTTACTATATTTCAGCAGTTTATCTGAGAGTTCCTCTGTTATCTTAGTTGAACTGGAGGCACTGTTTGAATCATTCTGAGGAACAGAATCTGATGTTACCTGAGTGTCTCTTACAGAAGATGCAGAGGTTTCTATTTCTAAATACTCAGAAGGAAGATGGTTGTTTTCAGTAGCAGCTGTCTCATTTGAATAATCCACTCTGGATGATGTCACTTCAGTCGTTAAAGTGTCTCTCACAGTCTTCTGTGTCTGGTCAGTAGATCTTTGGGAGTTTATTTCATGAACGGCTTCATTTAAAGCTGGTGCTGTAATAGTTGTAGCTGTTGGTCTGTATTCGGTGGTTTGATTAGCATCTCTTTGGTCAGCAGCGTTTTCACTGTGAAACTCGATGGGCTGTAGTTCATAAGTGCAGCTTGGTGCGATGCTGAACATTCTGTACAAACGTTTGATCCTGTCAATCATGTCATTAAGACGTGTGAATTTCAACATAACTGCAGTTCCACCACTTACACTTAGCGACAATGGCATACCAGTAGACTTACGTGGGTGAGGGTCAAAATATGCATATTCACCTGAAGTCAGCCTGCTAACAGCGATGACTGTTCCTCCCATGACTAGCAAAGCATAGCGAACGTCTGAAGCCAAACACTGTAATCCCTGTTCAAGGCTCGGAAAGTGATCTGTACCATCAAATGTGCCGTAATGAGCAAACTGAGACATGTCGACTTGATACTCGTGTCTGCGGCTGGTAACAACTGAGGGAAGTTCATCGCAGGCTAGAAACACACTGTTCACAAACCTCAGTCTGGCATCTGAATAGACGGCATGGCCTTTGTCCAACACACGGTTTAGATCTGCTCTGGTAATAAATTCATCCTCATGTAAGAATGACAGGAAAACCAAACTGTTAGCCATGCATTGCTGATTCCGGTACTTTCCATACCTAGGAGCGGCCTGGCTTCGGGAAGCACAGACGCTACTCACTCGTGGACTTTCACTGTTTGTAACCTGTACATGAGACTGTACTGGAGCGTGTCCATCATGCTGTGTTTGTACAGTTAGCTGGGGTTTAGTCTGGATTACCTGCATAACTTCAGGCTCTGGGACAGACACTGAGGGAACACTTCTCTTTACCACATCTGCATAAGACACTGTGGCTGTCTCTTCATCATGCTGTGTTTGTACAGTTAGCTGGGGTTCAGTCTGGATTAGCTGCATAACTTCAGGCTCTGGGACAGACACTGAGGGAACACCTTTCTTTACCACATCTGCATAAGACACTGTGGCTGTCTGAACACTGCTCTGCACTTCAGTGCTGGGAAAAGTTGAAACACACACCTTTACCTGCTCACTGCTCTGAGAAACATTCAGCTGTTCTTTCTCCTTCTGACGTCTAAGCTTCTGAGACTGAGACCTTTGACCTTTTCTTGGCATTTTGCTGAAGTACAACCTGGAGCTTATATGTGGTTATACACAAATGTAAACAAAACTGAACCTTGAAACACAGAAAAACGTATAACTCCTCAAATTACTGTTAAATCTGAGAAATGTACTATTATATATAAAAAGCTGATTTTCTACTCCAAACTCAAAATAAAGGAAATTCAAAGTTCTCTGGAAACAATTTGATCCGTTTTATTGTAGCTCTTTTTGAAACTGTATAATTTTACTTATATTTTTTTAACCAGACTGATAAATAATTACAACTTCTGTAAAATGATATGCAGAATAAATCTCAACAATCAACAGGCTATATTAAAAGTCTTAGCTCTTAGGGGAGTTTATGTAAATCTTTCAGATATCTAAAATTGAAATCAAATATATGGAGCTTTGGTGGTGTGGTGATAAGATGACTGGTGATGAGGATTCTCCAGCTGGATTTTCTGCAGCAGTCAGGAAACAGGAAGTCCTCAGGCGCTTCTCGATGACAATACTAACTGAATACTTACACTGAGTGACAAAATGGGTTTGTCCTTAAATAATAGTACTATAAACTTGCAGTCAAATGTTATAGCCAATGAAACAGACTAACAGACTGGATCTAATTTATTATTTATCTGAATGTATGTATTACAAAATAACCAGATTATCTTATTACAAATAAACTTATAAAAAGGTGATATTTTATACAATTGATCAAAGTAAGCCAAACTAGCAGTCCAAACTAAAGTCTAATGCAAAATTAAAATGACAAATGTAGGGCTGTGTAAGTAGTTTCTACTATAAGTTCTACTGTACTGTAATTCTACTACTGTATATTCAACTTGTAATTTCCAGCAAAATGACTGAATGTGAGAGAGTTTAAAGACAGGAAAGAAAGAGCAGTGAGAGCAGAGATCTCTCAGAATTCTGTAACAGATAGATTGGATTCTGAAAAGGATTTCTGAAAACTTGGATTCTCAAATTAGATAGAGCAGTAGAGATAGAGGGATACAAGATGGAATGGCTTTCAAATTAGATAGAGCGGTAGAGATAGAGGGATACAAGATAGAATGGCTTTCAAATTAGATAGAGCGGTAGAGATAGAGGGATACAAGATAGAATGGCTTTCAAATTAGATAGAGTTGGGAGAGTGATAGGATAGACAGAATTGCTTATAATGATAGAGAGAGAGAGGATCTTCTGCAGCAGGTCACCTGTAAGACACAAAAGGACTGGAATTAGTCGTATTTCCAATATGCTTGGATTTACCATATTCTTCAGACTATATGGCACACCTAAAATCCTGTCATTTTCTCAAAAATATACAATGTGCCTAGTGTATCGATTCTGGTTATGCTTACTGACCTCAAACGGGATTTCTGTGGTACACAGCGCTCAAAATTCTGTGAAATATTTTAGTAATACTTCGGTAAGCTACAAAGCTGCGCTGCTTGATGTATTGTCAGAGCATTATGGCTACCATAGTCAGGACCCTCGCAGAGTAATTCGTACGGTGCTTCAACATAACATTATGGTGTGTGTACAAGGACCTGGCACGTGCTAAGAGACATGCTTATGAAGCAGATTTCAAACTGATCAACCCATGAAGAGTTTGATGGATTTGTAGATGAGGAATGAACTGAAAAAGTGAGTGTATTGTTCTGTATTTTATGTGTTACAACTGAACAGTGTTGAGAGTTGTTGTGAATGACTTGAATAAAGTTGGACTTATCTGACTGTTTGTTCGGCTTAATCTGCCTTAAAAACAGGCTTGTTTATTGACATTATGCCTTATAATCTCAAAAATACAGTACATGTAGGGCTTTAAATACTAAAGAGTTCTACAGTAAATTATTGGAGTGAACAGAATGACAATGTTTAACAAATGATGGTGGAACTGTTATAAGGACATTTTTACGTTCTATTAAAACAATAAACTAAGTCTATAAACTCAAACCAAGATGTGCTGCTACAGTAACTTACTGTAAATATTATATGGTCCAACAAAACCAACACACTGAGGTTAGAGCAGACAGTTTCAGGCCACTCTGTATGAATTTTGGCAAAATGAGAAATTTGGAGACAGCTAGTTTCTACACAGCAGTTTCTACATATTTCAGTCACATTTGGGGCATGTTTGATACACAGCAATAAGCACTACACTAAATCTATAATAAACTTATCATAGCTGATATAAAGGCCTAATTACCATAATTTAGTATGATGATAATTTCTTTGTAGATCATTTCATGATAAAAAGAACAGAAGTGAGTGCTGTATCTGAGCTGTTGCATGTAAGATCTTTGCTGGAGATTCCCACATTTCTTAAACAAACAAACAAACAAACATGACTTTCAGACAGTTCATCTTTTGTAAATTAGGGCAGGATTATTTTCAAAAAACAGCCTTGATAAAAATATCAGGCCACTATAAAATGTCTTATGTTTATGTTTTCATCCCACCTATATTTTGCAAGTCATTATGACAAATTACAAAAAGCAGTTTTTAGGCAGTGATTTAAGGGAAGAAGCTTTTGAAATCCACCATGCCCTACCACCAGTGGTCTCAAACTCTGGTCGTTAAGGCCTGGTGTCCAGAAACTTTTCTATGTGTCCCTGTTGCAACACACCTGAATAACATTAGTAGGTCATTAGCAAAACTCTACAGAACGTGACTGCATGCTGAGGTGGTAATTCAGCCATTTGATTCATGTTATAGCAGCTCATGAGTGAATGAACATGATGCAATGAAAGTACTTTTAGAAGTACATTTTTCCAAACACTTAAATTACTTAAATTTGAACAGTCTTCGGGGATGCCACTTCAACACAGTCAAATTCTATACTCTCACTAATGACCTACAAATGTTATTCAGGTGTTTTGTAACAGGGACACGTGGAAAAGCTTCAGGACACCGGCCCTTGAAGAGTGGAGTTTGAGACCCCTGCCCTATGTGAATATTTAATTGTCCCTAAACTGCTAGTCGTGAGCTGCTCTAATGTGAAACAAACACATATAGTTCTGTAAAGGTTTACAAAGAGATTTCTAAGGATCTGGAGACCCCAGAAAACAGAAACCCTCCCAGACGTTGTAGCTGAACAGGCAAAAACAAGTTGCCTAATAATATCTCAATGATAACCAAGAGCTGTGCTGACTAACTGCACTAAACTGAATCATCTATAGTGAGAGAAAAACACCAGCATTAAAGTCAAACATGGTGCTGTTACTGTGATGTCCCAGAGTTCCTTTACTACTTCAGGACCTACATCAACTCATCAGGTCCTGGGCTTAAGTTTAATCACACTTAGGATCTGAAGCACACAAGCAAGTCCAATTGAATGAATGAAACAAAACACTTGGTGTAAACGAATCAGTCTGGACTTTAATGAAATTAAGATACTTGGTATGACTTGAAAACCCTATCCATCCATCCATCCATCCATCCATTCGCTTCCGCTTATCCTTTTCAGGGGGCACTGGAGCCTATCCCACCTGTCATAGGGCGAGAGGCAGGGTACACCCTGGACAGGTCGCCAGTCTGTCGCAGGGCCAACACACAGGGACAGACAACCATTCGCACTCACATTCATTCGCAGATACACACCTAGTGACAATTTGGATTATTCAATTAACCTATCCCCACAAGCTGCATGTCTTTGGACGGTGGGAGGAAGCCGGAGTACCCGGAGGGAACCCACGCAAACACCGGGAGAACATGCAAACTCCACACAGAAAGACCCCGGCCTGGTGTTGGAATTGAACTCAGGACCTTCTTGCTGTGCGGCAACAGTGCTAACCACCGTGGTACTTGGTATGACTTGAAAACCCTATATTGGGCCTTAATTAAGACTTTTTTCTTTTCTTTTTTTGCCTGTCCTGTTTGGATCTAATTAAGACAATTCTGAAATTATAGTGGACCAAAATCAACCAGTGATGTAAACCAGTCATTACCAGTTACTGTAAATGCTTGATGGTAATTGTTGCTATCAGGGCATCCACAGCTGGGTATTAGAGACCAATATGTTTTTACATTAGACCAGGTTGTTCTGGTTCAAAAATGAAATCATCACTTTAAAACTGCTTTTTGTATTTATCCAGGTCATCCTTGTTAGATGATTTGAAACATGTGAAAAAAAGCATAAACAAAATAAATCTGCAAAGAAGAAAGACCTTTCTCAGCACTGTACCGCAGACAAAACCTTTACTTACCAGACTTGCGACGATCAGATCAGTATCCTAGAGAAAGGAAACAACACATCAGATCACTGTTTAATGACTTACACTGTTGAACCTCTTCACACACAATCCAATTTACTGTGACATGAAATAACTAGTAAGATCCTCAATTTCTTCAAGCCTTTATGAACTCACTGTAGTCTAAAGAGGACAAACTTCAGTTACAGAGTCTCACAAGACGATAACATGTGTAATAAAGGCATGCATACTACAGAAGTGCAAAGAAGAGGCACCAATATTTGTTGGTACAGATTATGGCTTTTTAGCTCCATCATTTTCTATCACAAGTCAGTGCTTAATAAAGTGTGGAAAAACCACAACTGTTAGAATCAACGGAAAACCTCATTAGGTTTTAGTTCTGATCTGAATATGTAAATCCTAAAATACATGTCAATTCTGACATGTTATAGTAACAACAGTGGCACGCCATTTTTGCAATTAATTTCTTAAAAATTATAATAAAAAGTCCTTCCATTGTACCTGTTGGCAGGAATCTTTTTGTATTTTGCAATATTTCCCTTTTATATATAATTTTCAAACACATTGTATCAAGCAACTTATTAAGAAACTGATTTAAACTTAGTGTACATAAATTACACACAGGCTTTAACATACACAACATTGCCTACTCACAACTCTGGTTCTCTTAGTCTTTTATTATTGCTTAAATGTTTAACCTACCACTTCTGTTCACTCAGGCAAAAATACTTCTATAGTGGTCTGACTTTAATGTAATACATAAGCAGAATATGAGTGAAGATATAAATCAACAACTGTGGTGCTCTTAAGTGTTTAAGCTACCACTTACACTAACTCACCTAAAATGCGTTCATAGTTATGTCTGCTAGGTAAATCCATAAACAAACGGAGAACATGAACAACTGTATAAAAACAGTTGTTTGTGTTCAAACATAAAAATCAGACACAAATGGCCTGTTAAACTTCAGGGACAGTCAGAGGTCATGTGTGGGGCCTTTGCTGCTACAAGGTATAAATTCTGACCATTTGTTTTTGCCCATCAGTAAATGGTAATGTCACAAAAACCAAACTACGTTAGGTAAGTTGCTAAACATGTTACACAGTGACAATGTCATATTACTGCAGTTACAATTGCTGCTTACTTACCAGCAAAGGCAAAACCGAAGTTCTGTTTCACTCTGTAACAAAAGAACAAAAATACAGAATCAGACAACTGAAATCAGCATCAGAGTCAATACTGCATCACAATCTGTAGTGAAAAAAAAAATCTGTTAAATTCTTTGTTTACAACAGCTTTACTATAAACACCCCATCTTCTCTTTCTGCACCTTATTAAAGATTTCTGTCTTTATTAAGGTGATGTGTCGTTTTATCCATCTGCAATTCCACAGAAATTCCTCATGAACGTAAAGCTCTAATACTTTGGTGCTATTACATAACACAGCAGATACCACAAGCAATGATTTGCTCGCACTGCACACTTGATCAAATGATAACATCACAGTTTCAAAGCGTGCAACAATCACAAATAATACTTGATACTATAAATGCTTGATGGTAGTTCTTCGTATCAGGGCTTCCACAGCTGGGTATTAGAGACCAGCATGTTCTCACATTAGAACAGATAGCTCTGGTTTGGTTTTCTCTGCTTCATACGTGAAATCATCACTTTAAAATGCTTTTTTGTATTTATTCATATCATCCCTGTTAGATGATTTGAAACATGTGACAAAAAAGCATGAACAAAATAAATCTGCAAGGAAGAAAGACTTTTCCCAGCACTGTACCTCAGACAAAATGAACTCACTTTAGTCTAAAGAGGGCAAAATTTAATTGCAGAGTCTCAAATGGCCTTAACATGTGTAATAAAAACAATAATTACTACAGAAATGCTTTGATAAGCCTTTAAAATTAGACATAAATGGCCTATTAAACTTCAGGGACATTTTTAGGGACACTCAGAGATCTAGTGGGGGGGGGGCTTTACTGCTTATAAATCCTAAATGTGTTTTTGCCCATGAGCAAATGGCAAGATATCACAAAAAGCCAAACTATTGTATGTAAATTGCTAAAAATGTTACACAATCCCAATTTCATATTGCTTCAGTTACAATCACTGTTTACTTACCAGCAAAGGCAAAACCAAGCTTTATTTCACTCTGTGTAACAAAAGACAAAGAACAAAAATACAGGATCAGAAAACTCAAATCAGCATCAATACTGCATCACTCTCTGTTGTCAAAAAGATTCACTAAACTTCTTTGTTTACTACAGCTGGAATACAAACAACAACTCTCCTCTGTTTTCTTTGGTCTACATCTCATTTAAGATTGCAAAACACTCATACATGAAAAACTGCACGACATATTTTTAAGGCTTTAATATTTGAGGTGGTCTGCATTCAAATTCTACTTCCTAAAATATTACCAACTGCACATAGTATCATAGTAAATATGCTGTAGTTTTAAAATAAATATCTATGTACCATACTAATAATAATATACTGCCATATTTTATTTATGTGAAGGTGGGCTGTTGTTTATTTCATTAATTTCCCACAAAGTGAGAATTTAAACTGTGCTGCAGATTTAGGTTGGCACAAACAAGCCTTTGTTAAACAGTTCTTAAAAATTAAAGTCTACATATTAGGAGTTCTTATTATTCTTGGGCTATGTCCACACGTACACAGGTACTTTTGAAAATGGAGATTTTTCTATGCGTTTGCACCTTTCGTCCACACTTAAACGGCGTTTTCGGTCACTGAAAAACTAAAAACGCTTGCCAGAATATTTTCGAAAACTCCGTTTTTGCATTTATGTGTGGACAGGGAAACGGAGAAAACGCAGCGCCTTTTTTGACGTCACACTGTGCGCCACGTTATTGTTTCGGTGAAATGCATTTCTACAATACGGTTACTGTTAATTGTTCTCTCTGCAGTGTTTAAATGCTTACATATGCGCACACAGTTACTGTCCCCCCACAGATATGACTCGGTTCTGCTTCTATGCCCCATCTTTGTTTACCATTTCCCACCGAGGCTTCTAGACTTCTGATTGGCCAACATTTCTACACGGTTAGGAATATAGCGCCACCTGCTGCTTTGGCATGTTCCTAGCAGCGTTCTCCTTCATTTCTGCATTTATGTGTGGACGGGATTGTTTTTTAAAACAGAAACGGAAAATCTCCGTTTTCAAAAATACCCGTGTATGTGGGGACATAGCCTATGTTTAATCCTCAGTTTCTCCCCCCCTCCTTTGTCTTAATTAACCCACAAGACCTGCACACACGTGACTCTTTTTCTCCCGTGTTCGGTCAGAGGCGGTAAAATGGCTCCTTTGATCTTGCCGACAGCTGACACTGAATCTAAGATGGCGGTTCGTTAAAAACTTTACAGCATAAAGAATGAGGCTGTTTTAACCAACTGATTTGTGAAGAGAACTAACTGCACCTTATGTAACAGACTGACAAACACGAACACACCAAATGTAATTAATAAAACAACACAATAACCGTGGTTTACCGTCAAATCTTCATTTCACACTGGGCTCAAAGGAGCGCTAGGCATTAGCATCGGGTTGTTAGCTCATCAAACACTCCTTTTACATACAAAAATGACAAAGTTTCACTAAGAAAAAGCAACCACTGTGTTACTCTAATATGAGTTATACCTCGGTTGGCTTTATAAATCACTAAAAGAACTCGTTAAATCGCACAAACAGACTATAAACATTTAGGAGAGAAGAGGAGAAGCAGAGCAGCTGCACTCACCCAGAGCGGACTCAGCGAAGTGTGCGGAAAGGCGGATGTCCGGCAGTCAGGTAAAAGATGAGGCGTTCACGGGTAGTAGGAAATTCCAGTATTACACACAATGGGCATTGTAAACATCAAAAATGTAGGTGATTTTAAATATTCTATACAATATTTATTTGCTACAGAAAAAACTCGCAGAACTTTAAATCTATAACTTGAATAAATATTATTAGAAGGCTCTACTCCTGAACACCAACACCAAAGAGCTGAGTTCACCAGACCTGAAAAAAACAAAACAACAGCCAGTCCAGGACAGTCAGTCTGCAAAGATGTTTTAAAGACAAATATATATATATAAACATTATCCATTAAGGATTCCCCTCAAAACAAATGACTATAATTTCCTAACCGTAAGGGCTAGAACGGTCACTGCACCGTTTTGTTCAGAAGAGATGGGGGAATCTTCAAGCGTTGACAATTTATCATTAAAATGTGAATTTTTAGAGATATATGACATGGATGACTTGTTGACTTAGAAGCCACGAATTCCCCAATATGCAAATAGTATGATTAAGCATTAGTAGAAATACTATGTTTTAGCACAAATAGTATAAAAAGCAGAAATACTGTAATTTAGCAGAAATACTATATTAGGCACAAATTCTATGAAAAGCAGAAATAGTATGATTTAGCAGAATAGTAATATATAGAAATAGTATGATTAAGCATAAATACTACATTTAGTAGAAATACTATGTTTTAGCACAAATCCTATAAAAAGCAGAAATACTATAATTTAGCAGAAATACTATATTAAAATTAAAAATGCAAAAGACAATAAATGTCCCTAAGGACCTCTGAAGGTTAAACACAAATCCTATAAAAAGCAGAAATACTATATTAGGCACAAACAGTATAAAAAGCAGAAATACTATAATTTAGCAGAAATACTATGTTAGGCACAAATAGTATAAAAAGCAGAAATACAATTATATAGCAGAAATGCTGTATTTAGAAAGAAAAATGTAACATAGTAGAAATAGTATGATTTGGCAGAAATACTATATTTAGCACATATACTGTAACATGACAGAAATTCCTCCAATTAGTAGTAATACTTTAACATAACACAAATGTTATGATTTGGCACAAAAATCATGATTTGGCAAAAATACTATGATTTAGCAGAAATACTATGATTGAGCAGAAGTACTAAGATGTAGTAAAAGTACTTTGATTGAACAGAAATACAATTATGGAGGAGTAATACTTTAAAATGGGAGAAATATTGATACACACACACACATACACAGAGCCTAAAGGGAAGAGTATTTGTGCCATGGAGTGTTAACAAGAATGTGAGGTCCATATTATCAAAAGCTGGTAAAATCATAAAAGTTTGCAGAATTGTAATAAATGATGAATATGAATTACTGGTCTGTGACAGTGTATTAATTTGTAGGGAAAAAAAACATGTTGACCAAGGTGGAATCGAACCCACGATCTTTGGCTTGCAGAGCCGTGTCATTACCAACTGCGCCACTGGGAAAGAGAGCGGCCGCTTTGGAAAAACAGGCTGATGAGGAGTCAGAATTAGATCGCGGTGAGAGGCGAAAAACACCGTTTTTTGGAGTTACAAAACGTTGTGTAACTCAAAAACTAGGTGGACTAGAAGCATAATTCTTCTACTGGCTGAATCAGCGGTGTACTTTGAGTGCGATTTTCATTGCTCTCTGTACATCTATCGCTGAGATATGACGAGAGAGGAAACGGGAGACCTCAGATATGATTGGCTGGCTGGGAAGTGAAGAAAATATAATCTGATCAAACATTATTCAGCTTTAAATATTGTTCAGCTTTAAAGTTACTGTGCAACTGTGTAATAAAAATGTGCTCACGACTTTGGCCTTGAGAGCGATAAGAAGCGATCGCCTCATCCTGCAGGTGCAAGATATCTGCAAGCGAAGAGACTAGAACACCCAAGGCCGATTTCCTTTTATGGAGTTGTTTTTCTGCTAATGCAGCACTTTCCTCACAACCCCCTCCTGTAAGTTTTAGAGAATATATACCCATCCTCACAGCAAATCTTAGGAATCTCCTGATGTGAGCTGTGTTGAGAGGTTGTCTCTGTCTCAATAAAAGTTCACTGATTCCCCATCTGCCGCAGGTGTCCGGTTGTCTTCATTCTCCGCCAGCCTGGTTAAGTCAATTCCTCCTTAACATCTAAAAGAACCTATTTAATGAAGGAAGACGGGTTCACTTTGTGTTTAATATTATTCTATTGCTGTTGTTGTTTTTTTGTATCCTTCAATTGGCGTCACGAACAGGATCCGCTCCAGGTCAACTGGAACGGATGGGAGGACTTCGGCCGTGGTCTGAGTGAACGGAGTTTGGACAAAAGCTGTGTGCACACAAAAACAAGGTAAGCAGACCTTTTATTTCTGCTATATTGAACATTATAAAAATACTTAGTGTCCAAACTCCTAGTAATTCATAACCAAAATTGTCTGGCTTACTTAAGGCTTGTTGAGAATCAGACAAGTGAATAAGAAATAAGTGAATAAGAGATAAGTGAATAAGAAATAAGTGAATAAGTGAATAAAGATAAGAGTGAACTGAGGTCTGACCACGGTTGCAGCCGACGGGTTGCTCTCCGGTGTCGGATACATACCTCAGTGCAGGTCTGGGACCTTGAAAGGGTTTATTAGTAACGCCTTTCTAAACAAATTAAAAGGTTAAAGGCCTTGAGAATATTTTTTAGTAATATTCTCTAAACTACAGAAGGGTTAGGAAGGCCCAGAGGACTTTATTAGAAAAGATCCTCTAAAACTTAAAAAGGAGAAGTACTGGTTGGAGTCCAAAGGAGGGGTCCCTTTGATCAATAGGAGAAAACGGATCTCTTCTTAAAACCCCGATGATTTTAGTGTTTTAAATGTTTTGATGTTCTGTTTGATATTGGACACACATAAATACACGCTGAATGCTTGCTGTGGAACACTGGGCAGGACAGTTTGGTTCTCCGTTGTTCACAGATTACACAATTAAAGGAACTAGGTTCCTCTTTTGGTTAAAATAATACACCACACATAGAATTTTTTTTACACATTTATTACATACATAAGGAGGGTAATGAGTGACTGCAGGTAATGTATGAAGTGTGAATGAGACGTGTGAACAAGGTGACAACCAACTAGCACCCCTATCAGGAAGCTCTAGGCAAGGTTACCCGCCAGACTCCGGTTTGGTAGAAGCTTGGTAACACCTGAAGGGATATTTCAGTGCTGACTCACCTTTAAAGCAGCGCCCCAGCTGTTAGTGCCTAACAGAGGCAGAAACCCAGCTGGCCCAAATTCTCCTTTAAAATCAATAAAAGAACACTCCTCCATTGACAGTAAAATGGATGGAGAATTAGATCGAGAAACTAATGATGATGGTTGGGGTCCCGGTGTTATTCTTAGCACATTGGGAGAACAATTAACATGTGTTGAGACAGTCATCAACTCCACACACCAGCCTAAAGAAGCAAAAAAGCAGAAAGAGTCATTGAGGAAAACAGCTGAAAGGTTAATGAAAGAAAAGGGAAAGGACGAGGGGAGTAGTGGTAACTGGGGAATAATTTGGCAGAATAAGGCTATGCAGGCAAAAGAGAAAGAGGAAGAAGCCAACTCAGCAGCAGCAGGTGCAGGTGTGATGAGCGGGGTGAGACACAGAAAGGAAGCAGATAAGCACGCAGGCCGCAAAGCTAAATTTAATCACTGGGTGTGTTTATGGGAAACTGCAAAACCACACATGAAGAAAAATAGGTCTCAGCCACCTCCCTATTCTGCCTCAACTCCTCCCTCAGCAGGCATATATCCGGTACTTAATATCTCTGGTGGAATAATGACTATTGGAGAAGAACCGCCCGTAGCTCCAACTCCCATAGATACCAAGCATTTTTGCCCAGGAAGCTCCTCTCTGTCGGCGACATCCTCAGCTAGTAGTAGAGCCCCCTCTTCTATGTCCCATTGTTTTGGAACCGGATCTGAGGGCCTAACTGACCCCCCTGCGAGCGCACCATTTGCGGTTCGAATGAACAGACAGGAACCCACTGAACAACAATTAACTGATCAAGAAGCAGCATTACGCAGCTGCTTAAATGAACATAGGTCAGTGGTCCAGGTGAATAATCGTGTTGCGTCAGCCCCTCTTTCCCGGTCCAACCCCTTTGCCAGCACTCCTGTCGCTGTTAAAGGGGATCTGACCGCTACTGCAAAAACTGAGCCTGGCACTTCACCAAATGTCACAGTTACCATGTCTTTGGTGGGCCGTCAGGATCCGGAAACACAGATGAGTTTAGCCCACGTTTTTGCTGACACTGCTACCCCACCAGGCGGGGAAGAAACTGAGGATACTGATGATGAACTCAGTGACCTTAACAATACACCCCCCTCTACCCCTCCCAGTTTAGGATATCAGACTAGATCTAAGGGCCCTGTGCCTCAGCCTCCAGGCATATTTCCCCTGGTCCAGACTAAAGCGCAACGTAGACCAGTGTATCAACCTTATTCATTCGGAGATGTCCAGGCCCTAGTGGACAAACTCCCTGACATAACGGAGGGAGGGAATGCCTGGTTGGCTGGTTTGGATAAATACACAGCTGGACAGGACCTCGCACTGGGAGATTTTAGAGCTATTATAACTAGGTGCACATCCCGATCTCAGGCAGCGGACCTGGAACAAAATGCGGGTACTACCATGCATGAGAACGAGGTGCCACTAATGCAGGCCTTGAGGTTTATTGGACCGGCCCTGCGCAAACAATTCCCACCCAAAAATCAAGGCACCTTACAGAAATTTAAATGGGAGGGAAAGCAAAATCCCACCCATTATCTAAATCAGGCTGTTGAAGACTGGGTGAACCATACAGGTCATCACCCCAGTAGGACTTGTTCACAGAGCATGTGGTTTAGAAGGGCGGTGCTGAGGGGCATTCCGGAGTCAGTAAGCCAGAAAATGGAGGATAATCCTGATTTGCAGGACTGTGACTTTGCAATCTGGAAGAAACATTTGATTTTTAATCTTAACAAAGTGCAGATTAAGTCTGATGATAAAGCGGAGAGCGTCGAAGATTTACAGTTGCAACTGTTGAAGGTTCAGCTGCAGAAAGCTAAAAACGACCTGGGTGGAAAAGGTGACAAGCCTAAAAAGCAGCTTGTGGCCGCTGCGGCTCCCCCTCCTGGTCCAGTTGCCCCTGATTTGTATCCGAACCCATGGCCAACTGATCCACAGCCCCCCCAGTATGGTGCTTATCACTCCCCGGCCCCTTATGGGCAGAGAGGTTCCCCATTTGGAGGAAACAGAGGTGGTTTCAGGGGAAGGGGTCAGATGGGAGGTGGTAGGGGAGGCCAGATGTATGTTTGTTTCCGGTGTGGACAACCTGGACACTGGGCTAAAGCGTGCCCTTTGAACCCGGCTGCTGGAAGAGGCAGGGGAGCCCGTGGTGGGCCCTATCAGCATCCTGGCCACAGAGGTGGACCTCGTGGTGCTGTAGTTGGAGTGCCCCCGGCCCCACAGATGCCTGTGATGGGGTGGGAGTACTACGAGGGTGGTCCCCAGCTATAGGACACCCCACAGACTGCCCAGGACGGTGAAGGGACAACGGCGGACCCTATGCTGTCCATAACTGTAGATAGAAGAAGAAGCAGCTTTTTAGTGGACACTGGAGCTACGTACTCCACCATTAAGGATGTTGCTCGTGAAAGACTTACTGACAGAGTGATTACAGTGGTGGGCATATCTGGGGAACCTAAAACTCTGCCTTACACCGTGCCCCTCCCCACAACGGTTGGAGATCAGACCTTGTTACACAGCTATGTTTGTTCAAAACAGGCGCCTGTGAATTTACTGGGAAGAGACTTGTTGATTAAATTAGGAGCCACAATACTCTGCTCTTCACAAGGCCTAACTGTGACTCTCCCTACTGGGGTTGTACTTCCCTGCTCTGATGGGCCAGAGGGAGGTGGTCAGTTTCTGCTGCAACCCTCCTCCTGTTTGGCGGACTCTGCTGACATCTACTGGGCATTATTGGAAGTTGAAACACCTGCTGAACCAGGAGTTTGGACTGCTTTTCAGCAATGGCGGCCGTGGCTCTCACTCCTACATCCTTATGTCCCTCCCCCTGACCCACCTCATGTTACACTGTTTTATGACAGGCATGACACCACCTGGTACCAGCACATGTTCCAAAAGCAGTGTGAGGGGCGGGCTTGGTCTCTGAACATGTCGTGCATTTTTGCGGCACCGGAGGGAGTGGCAGCAGCGGTTACTTTTACAACAGATCAATTACAGTGGTACATGATGTCTGATGAGGCAGCTCCCCATGTGTCACTGGCCTTACATCCTGGACACCAGGCTAAGGAGCTGGGTGGAATGGTTAAACGTTCCCTTGCGGCCACTGACTGGACACCTACAAAACTCCCACAGGTTTTGTTTTCTCCATCTACCAAGACATACCAAATTTTAAATGATTGCTTTAATTCCTCAACACTGCAACATGGAGTGGTCAGCGGGTCACATGGAAGAGAACACACAGACCACTGTGATGCTGCGCCTTTACTCGACTCTCTTCCAGATTGTTTGTGGTCCCTTGGACCCACAGATGTAGGTTTAGTTGATGTGGAGCCAGTCTCTTTTCAACTGTCATCTGCTACCCCTTTGTGGCAGCCTCAGTACCCACACAGACCGGAGGCTGAGGCTGGGATTGCAGAAACAATTTCTGGTTTGGTCACTGCCGGTGTCTTGGAGCCCTCCTGCTCTAAGTGGAACACGCCCATCCTACCCGTTGAGAAAAAAGGCACGGGGAAGTTCAGAATGGCACATGATTTGAGAAGGATTAATGCCTTACTTGGCACTCCTACTTTGCCTGTGCCTAATCCTTATGTTGCCTTGACCAACCTCCCACCATCTCATGCCTGGTTCACCTGCATTGACTTGGCTAATGCCTTTTTCTGCCTCCCACTTCGTGAGTCACTGCGTGACATTTTCTCATTTACATTTAGAGGCCGACAATGGCGTTACACTCGCTTACCACAGGGATTTGCCCTCTCCCCAGGACTGTTTAATCAGTGTTTGAAAGAACTTTTACAAACCAGCCCACTACCATCTGACTGTATGTTAATACAATATGTGGATGACCTTTTGCTGTCTGCCCCCACGGCTGACATCTGTTTGGAGGCCACCAGAGTGGTACTTCACCACCTGGCCAACACAGGTTTTAAAGTGAGCAAAAACAAACTACAGATTGCAAGAAAACAGGTTTCTTTTCTAGGCCGCATGGTCTCACAGTCCGGTATTTCCTTGTCCCCAGAACACAGGAACTCCATTTTGCACCATCCAAAACCTCTAACTGTAAAAGACATGTTGTCATTTTTGGGCCTGACTGGTTACAGCAGGACCTATGTCCCAGACTATGTTGGCCTTACTTCCCCTTTGCGCGTTTTGGTAAATGAACAAGGCATGAGAAACCTCTCTGCTCCCCTCTCATGGACTACAGAAACAGAACAGGCGTTTATAAAGTTAAAACAACAGCTTTCTGTCGCCTCTGACCTTGCTGTGCCAGATTATGCTTTGCCTTTTCATCTTGATGTTTCTGGAACTGGAACCCATATCAATGGTATCCTGTTCCAGAAAAAAGGGGGAGAGAGAAAAGTGTTGACATATGTAAGCGTAATGCTTGACAACACTGAAAAACGCCACCCACCGTGCACACAACACGTTTCTGGACTTGCAAAAATCATTCAGAAAACAGCACACATAGTGATGAACCACCCACTAAAAATTTTGACATCACACAGTGTGGTGGCCTACGTCTCCTCACAGGCCTTCACACTCACTTCACTCAGGCAGAGACGCCTCAGTACCATTTTGGAAGCACCACACATCACCTACTCACATGAAGGCATAAACATGGCTGATCACATGGGATCAGGGGAACCACATATGTGTGAAGAGGTTGTGCAGGTACAGGAGAAAATCAGGCCAGATTTGCAGGCAGAACCTCTAATGGATGCAGAAAAAGATTGGTTCACAGATGGATGTTGTTTCAGAACTGAAAGTGGAATGTTGAAGGCTGCATGGGCAATAGTGGAACAGACAGACATGAGATGGAAAACAGTGAAAGCAGAGCAGTTGACAGGACAACAGTCTGCACAGAGAGCTGAACTGAGAGCGGTGATTGAAGCCTTAAGGATGGGAAAGGGACAGAAAGTGAATATATACAGTGATTCAGCTTATGCTGTGGGAGCAGTGCATGTGGAGCTCAAGCAGTGGCTAAGAGCTGGTTTTTTGACAGCCAGCGGAAAGCCTATTAAACATGAGATAGAAATGAGGGAATTAGCGGAAGCACTGTTGTTACCTGTTAAGGTGGCAGTGGTAAAATGCAAAGGACACAGTGCCGGATTGGACTTAGTGGCATTAGGTAACAAACAGGCCGACTTAGTAGCTAAGCAGACAGCTGGTTACTTACCCTCCCTGATTATGGTAATGGACCCAGAAGCCACACCCCCTCCAGAAAGACCACCCATACAACTAGGCCTAGCCACAATCAGAGAGTTACAGGACAAAGCCAGCCCCCAGGAAAAATCATTATGGGTAACAAGAGGGGCCACAAACACAGATGTTTGGCGTGGCCCAGATGGAAGGCCCATTCTACCGCCAGGGGTCAGACAGACAGCAATGGAAGAGGCACATGGAGTGGGGCATGTGGGACCTGCACAAATGATGAGGAACTTAGCCGCCTGGTGGCACCCTTATCTAAAAGACATGACAAAATACATGGTTAAAACCTGTAAGGAGTGCAACCAATTTGGAATCAAGCCCGCCTTCAAGCCAATAGCAGGGTACTTCCCCATCCCACTTTGCCCAGGGAAAGAAATAATCATTGATTACACAGACATGGTGGACAGAGTAGGTAGTTACAGGTACCTGCTGGTGGCTGTGGATGCATTTTCAGGTTGGCCAGAAGCCTGGCCGACAGCAAGTGAAAACAGTGGAACTGTGGTGAAGTGTCTGATTAATCATTATATACCACAGCATGGGTTTCCCGAGGTCATAAGGTCGGACAATGGTTCACATTTCAGGAACCACGACCTGCAGAGGGTTGAAGCCGCATTAGGTTTGAAACATAAGTTTGGCTCAGTTTACCACCCCCAATCCCAGGGGAAAGTGGAAAGGATGAATCAAACTCTAAAAACTAAATTGGCTAAAATCTGTGCACAGACCAAATTAGATTGGGTTAAGGCATTGCCTCTTGCATTAATGTCCATAAGATGCTCAGTAAATCAAACCTCTGGTTACACTCCATTTGAGTTGGAGCATGGCAGGCCTTTTCCTGGCCCCTCCTCTCGCCTGTTAATGTCGGATGAAGCTGATTCAGACCTCGATCCGAGGACATATTATAACATGCTCCGCAGTTTTGTTGCCCAGTATTCCTCACAGGTCGCTGAAAGAAACCAGCAAGAGCTGAAAGAGGCGGCTACACCTGGAATGGACTACGTCCTCCTGAAAGTCACAAAGAGAAAGTGGGCTGAGCCTCGCTGGACAGGCCCTTACCGCATAACAGAGCGGACCTCCCACGCTGTCAGGCTCGAAGGGAAAGGTGACACCTGGTTTCATTACACACAGTGCGCTGCTGCCACCGAACCAGGAAGAACCTTGAGAGAGGTGCAGAAGGACCTGTCAGAAGGAGCTGCAACAGCATCACCAACCACTTGAGGGAGCCAAAACTCAACCTACAAGCCGGCTGGTTACAAAAGGGGGTGTTCTTCATACTGAACTAAACATTTTTATTTTTCTATTTTTAACATCTTTTATGACTTTGCTTTTATATTGGCTTGAGTTTTTAAGATTTACATTTTACATTGCAATAGTTTTAACCGCTGAAAGCTCATTTAAAGTTGTGTCACTGATACTTTTTGTTGCTCTTTAACTCCTAGAACACGCCCTTGGCGAGGTGGGGGGAACTGGACCACCTTTCTGTGCCCCATCATCCTCTATTAGAAGACATCCAAGCTAAGTAAACATGTCTTGGCCCTTTCCCCCTGAAATGACAGGCAGGCAAAGATGTTGCGTCTTTGTTTGCTTCCTGGCCCTGGGTCTCATTCCCATTGGCATAATCCTGATCTGTGAAGGGCCCCCGACACTTCTGACACCTTCAAGTTCAAAAGCTTCGCCCCCTTCTGACAGTCCCAATCTGACAAATGTAGCCCCTAGGGTCTTGCCCACCACTTCCTCTCCAGTTTTGCCCACGCCCGATCCATTTAGAAAGAAACGAGACACGGTTACCTCCTGTACCCCAAGTACGACTAGAATGATTACTCTCTGTGTCCCCAACAATAAAAGTTGGGTAGTCGAAATAGATTTCGCTAGCTTCCCAGTCACTCCCGTCACCAAAGACCAAGGGGGGGATCTTTTTAACCTTGCAGTACATCTCTCCTCCTCAGTGTGGTATATAACCCTGGGAGGTTGGCATCAGTGGAAGTGGTCCAGTTTAGTGTCAGAAACGGACCTCGATTGGTCCAAGCACTCTAGGGGTCAGGCTTTGCACTGGAGAAACCAAAATATGCTCAGAATAGCAAAAAAACCGGATCTTTCAGGCTTAATTTTTACCCTAAAGGATCTGGCCTTGACCTCCTGTCAACAATTTATACTTGCCCCTTGGACTGATCGCACCGCCCTGTATTGGCAAATGGAAATATGCCCTAGCGTTGGTGCAGCTCCAAGCTCTGTAGTTAAAGATGATAACCCCACCTTTAATGGCCCTCCGGTGACATATACAAACGGGGGGAGAAACGGCCGAATACGCATTGTAGACACAAATAAAATGTCTAAAGATGACCTCTTCCAAATTCTAACCGGTATTTCTGGAGCAACAAACAACTGGTTACTACTAGCTGAACAAGCTGCTGACAAGACGGCTTCCGACTGCATAGTGTGTATGGGAGCCCGCCCCACTTTAAGAGTGGTACCGGCGCCAGTCAATAGTGCATGCCTCCTGCATCTTATGAACAATACAAAACGAGGTCATTGCTCATATCTGGAAAACCACTTTCCTAAAACTCAACGCTCGGTCTCTAATAAACCACCTTTCTTTTCTTCAGATGTAGCTGTGAACAATTTCACTTGTATTAACCTGACTGGCAATGCAGTAAAACTAGGTAGCTTGAACTCTTCTTGGTGCACTGAGATGACGGTTATGAAACCAAACTTCCGACCTACGGCTAGGGCTGATTTGTGGTGGTGGTGTGGCAATAACAAGTTATATGATGGTTTCCCTCGGGATGCGTCAGGTCTTTGCGCTCTCATAACTCTTATTTTACCTGTTTTAGTCACTCCAGTAGATCTCTCTATAGAAGTACACGAAGTTGGCCTCCCATCCTCCTCTGAACGCCGCTCTAAACGTTCTCTAATCCCAGGTTCAGCTCATAATCCAACCTATATTGATGCTGTAGGTATACCCCGTGGGGTCCCCGATGAATATAAACTGCGAGACCAGGTTAAAGCAGGTTGGGCCTCGATACTTTGGATGGTTGAAATAAATGCGAATGTAGACAGAATTAACTACATTCACTTTAATGTGCAACTGTTGGCTAATTACACTCGAGATGGTTTTGAAGCTGTGCATGCACAGTTATCTGCCACTTCCCTAATGGCTTTCCAAAACAGGGTCGCAACGGATTTTCTCCTCGCAGAAAGAGGCGGAGTCTGCAGCCTTTTTGGTCAGGAGTGCTGTACCTATATCCCCAATAACACAGCTCCTGATGGTTCCCTCACTAAAGCTATTACTGGTCTCACAGCTCTTACTGTTAAAATGAAGGAACACTCGGGCGTTGATACTGCCATGTGGGACTCTTGGCTTAACATGTTTGGCAAATATAAGGCCCTTGTAGCTTCCATCCTAGTTTCCATCTCAGTTTTTGTTGCTGTCCTAGTCACCTGCGGTTGCTGTTGTATTCCATGCATTCGATCCCTCTTCCAGAGACTGATTGTTACAGCTCTCACTCCTGAGGATAAGGATCTCGCCCGGCAGATGCCTTTATTGGCTAGTCAACTTCCCACCTCCTCGCCAACGGATGATGAAAACTCTGATCGTGAGGGTGACGAACATTATCGTCTTTCTCTTGTTTAAATGCTTCTAGAATGGTTGTTTCTCTGTGGTGTTTTGTATTAGGCTTGTTATTAATTGTTTCCCTCACCCACTTCCTCTTGAAGGATATATCTGGTTGAACTGTGTCTGGTCGGGTTGTGAGGGTTAAGCGATGTTCTCAGGGTCTCCGGACTTAAGCCTGAGCGAATGTGTACTCCCACCACTGGATATAAATTGTTTTTTTCCACACCCCTTCCTCACATTTTACCATATTCACTTTTGAATGTCCTTAGCAGTTACCGTTCTGGGTTTATTTTACGGTTGATTTATTCTTTCACATTTTCACGTTTATATCTCTCATTATTATAGTATACTCTGTACTCTCCACATTTTTATCATTACTTATGCTTTTTGGTTGCTGGGTTACAGGAACTGTTAATTTTGTGTCACTACCCTGGTTGCACTGACTCGTTGTATCCTTGGGTGCAGGACAGCTGTTACTGCTTTCGTCGGGAACCGAGACTGCTTGCAGCCGACCCCTGGGCAGGGTGGTGCCTGGACTCTTTTCTCCTCATCTGCAATGACAGATAAAGACAAATGATAAGACCCGAGGAGTTTTTCGAGCCAGGCTTCGACACGTCTCTGTGTTCCTTTGAATGTTACTTATTTTTGTGTGTTGACCCATTTAAGATGGGTCAAAAGGGGGATTTGAAGAAAATATAATCTGATCAAACATTATTCAGCTTTAAATATTGTTCAGCTTTAAAGTTACTGTGCAACTGTGTAATAAAAATGTGCTCACGACTTTGGCCTTGAGAGCGATAAGAAGCGATCGCCTCATCCTGCAGGTGCAAGATATCTGCAAGCGAAGAGACTAGAACACCCAAGGCCGATTTCCTTTTATGGAGTTGTTTTTCTGCTAATGCAGCACTTTCCTCACAACCCCCTCCTGTAAGTTTTAGAGAATATATACCCATCCTCACAGCAAATCTTAGGAATCTCCTGATGTGAGCTGTGTTGAGAGGTTGTCTCTGTCTCAATAAAAGTTCACTGATTCCCCATCTGCCGCAGGTGTCCGGTTGTCTTCATTCTCCGCCAGCCTGGTTAAGTCAATTCCTCCTTAACATCTAAAAGAACCTATTTAATGAAGGAAGACGGGTTCACTTTGTGTTTAATATTATTCTATTGCTGTTGTTGTTTTTTTGTATCCTTCAGAAGCCGTGCAGGCTGTGATCTGTATACTTGAATGTCTGAGTCCTCACAGAGGATTGGCTGCCTGGGGACCTGGCAGAAATATATAGAAATAGTATGATTAAGCATAAATTCTATAAAAAGCAGAAATAGTATATTAAGCACAAATCCTATAAAAAGCAGAAATAGTATATTAAGCAGAAATCTTATGAAATAGCAGAAATTGTATGATTTAGCACAATAGTAATAAGTTAAACAGAAAAATTGGAAAAGCAAAATGGAAAGCTGAAAAAATGCTGAACATGCTGAGGGTCCCTCAAATATACTTGTTAAATGAAAAAAATCAGCAAAAAAACCTATAACAGCCACACAATCACAAATATGTACACATGAGGAAACACACATGCACAGAGAGACACACACATAAGATCCAATTCAGTCAACCAGTCTAAATATACTGAATTTGAAGCTTAGAATGAGGTCATGCCATAAAAAGGCTCTCTCTCTCTCTCTCTCTCTCTCTCTCTCTCTCTCTCTCTCTCTCTCTCTCTCTGTCACACACACACACACACACACACACACACACACACACACACACACACACACAGGGAGAGAGAAGTAAGTTTCTAGGTCAGCCTGGGAGCTGCTGAATTTGAATCCACCAATCAGAGAGGCTGTGCACTTTTTCCCGCCAAAACAGGTGCATCTTTTTACACACGCAGCACGGAGAGGCACAGGATTATTGCAGCCTATTTCTCATAGTGAGGACTCCCCTCAAACAAATGACCATAATTTCCAAACCGTAGGGGCTAGAGCGGTCATTCTTACACCGTTTTGTTCAGAAGAGATGGGGGAATCTTCCAGTGTTAACAATTTATCATTAAAATGTGAATTTTTAGAGATATACGACATGGATGACTTGTTGACTTAGAAGCCACGAATTCCCCCAATATGCAAATTTGAGTGCCTGAGGCCACATATATGATTGGCTGCCTGGGAAGCCGTGCAGGCCCTGATTTGTGGATTTGAATTCCTCAGCCCTCAGATATGATTGGCTGGCTTAGAAGCCATGAAGGCCCCAATATGCAAATTTGAATGCCTCAGGACACATATATGATTGGCTGGGAAACCGTGCAGGCCCTGATTTGAAAATTTGAATGTCTAAGTCCTCACAGAGGATTGGCTGCCTGGGGACCTGGCAGAAATATATAGAAATACTATGATTAAGCATAAATACTACATTTAGTAGAAATACTATGTTTTAGCACAAATACTATAAAAAGCAGAAATACTATAATTTAGCAGAAATACTATATTAAGCACAAATCCTATAAAAAGCAGAAATACTATATTAAGCACAAATTCTATAAAAAGCAGAAATACTATATTAAGCACAAATCCTATTAAAAGCAGAAATACTATATTAAGCACAAATCTTATAAAATAGCAGAAACAGTATGATTTAGCACAATAGTAATAAGTTAAACAGAAAAATTGGAAAAGCAAAATGGACAGCTGAAAAAATGCTGAACATGCTGAGGTTCCCTCAAATATACTTGTTAAATGAAAAAATCAGCAAAAAAATGCACAGGGAGAGAGAAGTAAGTTTCTAGGTCAGCCTGGGAGCTGCTGAATTTGAATCCACCAATCAGAGAGCCTGTGTACTTTTTCCCGCCAAAACATGTGCCTCTTTTTACACACGCAGCACAGAGAGGCACAGGATTATTGCAGCCTATTTCTCATAGTGAGGACTCCCCTCAAACAAATGACAATTATTTCCTAACCGTAGGGGCTAGAGCGGTCATTCTTACACCGTTTTGTTCAGAAGAGATGGGGGAATCTTCCAGTGTTAACAATTTATCATTAAAATGTGAATTTTTAGAGATATACGACATGGATGACTTGTTGACTTAGAAGCCACGAATTCCCCCAATATGCAAATTTGAATGCCTGAGGCCACATATATGATTGGCTGGCTGGGAAGCCGTGCAGGCCCTGATTTGTGGATTTGAATTCCTCAGCCCTCAGATATGATTGGCTGGCTTAGAAGCCATGAAGGCCCCAATATGCAAATTTGAATGCCTCAGGACACATATATGATTGGCTGGGAAACCGTGCAGGCCCTGATTTGAAAATTTGAATGTCTAAGTCCTCACAGAGGATTGGCTGCCTGGGGACCTGGCAGAAATATATAGAAATACTATGATTAAGCATAAATACTACATTTAGTAGAAATACTATGTTTTAGCACAAATAGTATAAAAAGCAGAAATATTATAATTTAGCAGAAATACTATATTAGGCACAAATCCTATAAAAAGCAGAAATAGTATGATTAAGCATAAATACTACATTTAGTAGAAATACTATGTTTTAGCACAAATAGTATAAAAAGCAGAAATATTATAATTTAGCAGAAATACTATATTAGGCACAAATCCTATAAAAAGCAGAAATAGTATGATTAAGCATAAATACTACATTTAGTAGAAATACTATGTTTTAGCACAAATAGTATAAAAAGCAGAAATACTATAATTTAGCAGAAATACTATATTAGGCACAAATCCTATAAAAAGCAGAAATAGTATGATTAAGCATAAATACTACATTTAGTAGAAATACTATGTTTTAGCACAAATAGTATAAAAAGCAGAAATATTATAATTTAGCACAAATAGTATAAAAAGCAGAAATATTATAATTTAGCACAAATAGTATAAAAAGCAGAAATATTATAATTTAGCACAAATAGTATAAAAAGCAGAAATACTACATTTAGTAGAAATACTATGTTTTAGCACAAATACTATAAAAAGCAGAAATACTATAATTTAGTAGAAATACTATATTAAGCACAAATCCTATAAAAAGCAGAAATACTATATTAGGCACAAATCCTATAAAAAGCAGAAATACTATATTAGGCACAAATCCTATAAAAAGCAGAAATACTATGTTAGGCACAAATCCTATAAAAAGCAGAAATACTATATTTAGCAGAAATACTATATTAGGCACAAATCCTATGAAAAGCAGAAATAGTATGATTTAGCAGAATAGTAATAACTTACAAAATTACAAATATGGAGGCATATTGGAACACAAATGCACAGAGGGACACACAAACACAAACACAGGCTCTAATCCAGTCAACCAGTCTAACTATATTCAATTTAAATCCTACAATGACATGCTGCCAAATAAGGGCAGGGTCCTCTCTCTCCCACTAAACACACACACACACACACACACACACACACACACACACACACACACACACACAGACAGACACAGAGGGAGAGAGCTGCTGAATTTAAATCCACCAATCAGAGTGGCTGTTTACGTTTTCCCGCCAAAACAGGTGCATCTTTTTACACACGCAGGACAGAGAGGCACAGGATTATTGCAGCCTATTTCTCATAGTGAGGACTCCCCTCAAACAAATGACCATAATTTCCTAACCGTAGGGGCTAGAGCGGTCATTCTTACACCGTTTTGTTCAGAAGAGATGGGGGAATCTTCCAGTGTTAACAATTTATCATTAAAATATGAATTATTAAAGATATTAGACTTCTAATGCACCATAACTGAGCAGAGCGAAGCAAAAACTGCCTTGACTTGCCCTCAAACAACGCTTTCTAACTCTAAATCTATTTGGAGTATCGATATCATTCTTTCACCGTAAGAGACAGCAGGCTTTGGTGAACAGTCATAGAAATTTTCAGGTCTCTGTGGAAATCCAACAAGAAGTTATGACGAGAGAAAAAAGTGGTTCATTTCCACAGTTTGAAATCTGAAGAAATCTGAGCGAAGGACAAATTTCCTACCCTCAAACAAGTCCAACTCATTTCAGAACAGTAATAGGTGAGAAAGAAATTCTTGAATTGTGAGCGTCAGGGGTGTCTGAAGATATTCGGGGACAAGCCTCATGTCTTAACTTTGCTTCGTTAAGGAGATATGACGATTCGAATATGCCTCTCATTACAGAAATCCAGCGGTGATTTTGAACAAGCTCTCCATTCACTTTATATGGAGAGTTTTCTGACATTGTGTTGGTCTGAGGAGATTTGCCAAAATTCTATAAATCCCACAACAATGATGGTGACATTTTCTGAAAGCCAGCAAAAATACCTACATTTTGATGTATAATTTGTGGAAGTTGAGTGAAAATTGAGCAAGTAGCAAACAGTTGTTCGGACATGAAGTGAAAATTGCAAAACCTTCAGTGGCACACTGGAAGCCAAGAGCATAGCAACCATAACAACGCATGTATTTTGTGAAAAATCACAATTTTGCAACTCAAAACTTTAAGAGGCATAAAAGTAAAACAGTAAAAGATTTGAAAAAGCTGAATTATACCTGAATAGCCCAATAATTTGTGAACATTTTAAAATTTGAATGGTTGTTCTAGGTGAAAGTATGAGGAAGTAGTTAAGTTTCAAAAACAAGCAAATTTTAGCAGAATTGCTGAAGTTTCCCATTCATTTCAATGGGACAAATTAAAGGAAAAAAGTGGAATATTTTAAAAAGTATAATAGTTAAAAATACCAAAAGATATAGCAGGAATTAGCAAAAATAGCTGAATAGTTTAAAGTTTGAACGGTGAAAATAGCACAAAAATTGTGGAAGTAGTTAAACGGCGAAAAGTGTACGGAAGTCCTAAGAATAATAATAAAGAACTAGAAAAAATTGCATTTCCTGCGAAAATGCTGTGTGGATGCCTTACGCTGAAGATTTCTGCTGAAAAAAGCAGAAAAAGTTGAAAAAAAAAAAAACATTGCCCTGAGCGAGATTCGAACCTGGCCTTTCTGATCTATAGGCGGCGTCTCACCTTACTGGACCAAACTGATTCTTACAAAGAAGAGGTGGAGAGACTGACAATTCTGGTGAAATTAGCAGAAGCTGCTTAGTATTGTGCTAATAAGAGGTGAAAAGGCTAAACATTTAGCAGAAAAGAGGTGAATCAGAAGAAGTTCTGCTGAAAAGAGGTAAAGAAGCAAAAAGATGAGTTGAAAAGAGGTGTAGAAGTGCTTGCTGAAGATGGCTGTATGTGTAATGACACACTGGAGAGTGTCAAGAAAGCAGAGCGCATGCAAGCAGGGAACATGTGTAGCAACTGTCACAGGTAGGATTCGAAACTCTGCCCCCGGGTCTCACGGCAGCTGCCCTACCCTCTGAGCCAAATGAGTTCTGGTCTCAAGCAAATATATGATGAGAGAGAAAATGTGCACTGTGGAGCAGAAGCTCAAATTAGCAGAAAAGAGGTGAAGAGGAAGAACTTTGTTGTGAAATGAGGTAAAGAAACTGAAATTTGTGCTTAAAACAAGTGAAAAAGCTGAACTCTGAAATCCTGCTAAAACAGTAGTAGAGGCTGATATTTTTCAGCTACTCACTGAGCCAAACTGGTTCTCACGTAACTGAAAAAAGGTGGAAAAGCTTAAAATTCTAATGAAAACAGCAGAAGAGGCTAAGTGCACTGTGGAGCAGGAGCTCTAATTAGCAGAAAAGAGGTGAAGAGGAATAATTTCTGCTGAAAAGAGGTAAAGAAGCAAAAAGCCGAGTTGAAAAGAAGTGTAGAAGCAGAAGTGCTTGCTGAAGATGGCTGTATGTGTAATGACACACTGGAGAGTGTCAAGAAAGCAGAGCGCATGCAAGCAGTGAACATGTGTAGCAGCTGTCACAGGTAGGATTCGAACCTCTGCCACCGGGTCTCACGACAGATGCCCTACCCTCTGAGCCAAATGAGTTCTGGTCACAAGCAAAGATATGATGAGAGGGAAAATGTGCACTGTGGAGCAGCAGCTCAAATTAGCAGAAAAGAGGTGAAGAGGAAGAACTTTGTTGTGAAATGAGGTAAAGAAACTGAAATTTGTGCTTAAAACAAGTGAAAAAGCTGAACTCTGAAATCCTGCTAAAACAGCAGAAGAGGCTGATATTTTTCAGCTACTCATTGAGCCAAACTGGTTCTCACGTAACTGAAAAAAGGTGGAAAAGCTTAAAATTCTAATGAAAACAGCAGAAGAGGCTGAGTGCACTGTGGAACAGAAGCTCAAATTAGCAGAAAAGAGGTGAAAACAGCAGAAGAGGGTGAGATTTGTGCTGATAAGAGGTGAAACTGCGGAACCAATCAGAGGTACTGCTTCTGTCTGCTTCATCAGGCTGTGTACTTGTATGTATTTCTGCCATAGACTGTTAACCAGAATCTGAGGTCCATATTAGAAAAGCTGCTAAAATCATTAAACTTTGCAGAATTGTAATAAATTATCAATATGAATTACCGGTCTGTGATAGTGTATAAATTTGTAGTTAAAAAAAAAACATGTGGGCCAAGGTGGAATCGAACCCACGACCTCTGGTCTGAAGAGCGGTGTCATTACCAATCGCGCCACCTCTAAGGGGGCGGGCGCTTTGAAAAAAAGGGTGATGAGGAGTCAGAATTAGATCGCGGTGAGACGCGAAAAACGCCGTTTTTTGGAGTTACAAAACGTCGTGTAACTCAAAAACTAGGTGGGATAGAAGCATAATTCTTGCACTGGGTGAATCAGCGGACTTTGGTGTACTTTGACTGCGATTTACATAGCTCTTTGTATCTCCGTCGCGGAGATATGACGAGAGAAGAAACGGCTTCATTTTCGGAATTTGAAAAATGAGAGGAGGACAGATTTCCACCCCTCAAACAAGTCTAACTCATCTCAGAACGGTAATAGGTGAGAAAATAATTCTTGAATTGTGAGTGTCAGGAGTGTCTGAAGATATACAGGGACAAGCCTCATGTCTTAACTTTGCTTCGTTAAGGAGATATGACGATTTGAAAATGCCTTCAGTTTCAGTATTTCAGCTCTGAGTTTCACAACCTCCCCATAGACTTTGAATGGGGAGTTTTTAGACCATGTGTCACTTCGAGGCAAATTGTGAAAAAAACGTAACTCTCACAATAATTATAGTGACACTGTCTTAAAGCCAGCAAAAATACCTACGTTTTGATGTATAATTTGTGGAAGTTGAGTGGAAATTGAGCGAGTAGCAAGGAGTTGTTCAGACATGAAGAGAAAATTCAGAACGGACGAGTGTGCAGTGGGAGTTAATTGCATAGCAACCATAGCAACACATGTATTTTCTGAAAAATCACAAAGTTGTAACTGAAAACTTAAAGAGTCATTACATGAAAACGGTAACAGATATGAAAAAGCTGAATCACACAGGAATAGCCCAATCATCTGAGAACGTTTTAAAGTTTGAATGGAGTTTCTAGGTGAAAGTATGAGGAAGTAGTTAAGTTTCAAAGACAAGCAAGTTTTAGCAGAATTGTAGAAGTTTCCCATTCATTTCAATGGGACAAATTAAAGGAAAAAAGTGTAATATTTTAAAAAGTATAATAGTAATAAGTACCAAAAGATATAGCAGTCGAAAGCAGAAATAGCAGAACAGTTTAGAGTTTGAATGGTAAAAATCGGCTGAAAACTGAGGGAGTAGTTAAGCGGCAAAGAAACGGAGCAACTAGAATAATAAAGGATAAAGAATAAAGAGAAACAGGATCTCAATAGTGTGGATGCCTACGGCATCCACCCAATAAAGAGAAACAGGAACTCAATAGTGTGGATGCTTAAAGCATCCACACAATAAAGGATAAAGAATAAAGAGAAACAGGATCTCAATAGTGTGGATGCCTACGGCATCCACCCAAATACTGAAACTGAAGGCATTTTCAAATCGTCATATCTCCTTAACGAAGCAAAGTTAAGACATGAGGCTTGTCCCTGTATATCTTCAGACACTCCTGACACTCACAATTCAAGAATTATTTTCTCACCTATTACCGTTCTGAGATGAGTTAGACTTGTTTGAGGGGTGGAAATCTGTCCTCCTCTCATTTTTCAAATTCCGAAAATGAAGCCGTTTCTTCTCTCGTCATATCTCCGCGACGGAGATACAAAGAGCTATGTAAATCGCAGTCAAAGTACACCAAAGTCCGCTGATTCACCCAGTGCAAGAATTATGCTTCTATCCCACCTAGTTTTTGAGTTACACGACGTTTTGTAACTCCAAAAAACGGCGTTTTTCGCGTCTCACCGCGATCTAATTCTGACTCCTCATCACCCTTTTTTTCAAAGCGCCCGCCCCCTTAGAGGTGGCGCGATTGGTAATGACACCGCTCTTCAGACCAGAGGTCGTGGGTTCGATTCCACCTTGGCCCACATGTTTTTTTTTTAACTACAAATTTATACACTATCACAGACCGGTAATTCATATTGATAATTTATTACAATTCTGCAAAGTTTAATGATTTTAGCAGCTTTTCTAATATGGACCTCAGATTCTGGTTAACAGTCTATGGCAGAAATACATACAAGTACACAGCCTGATGAAGCAGACAGAAGCAGTACCTCTGATTGGTTCCGCAGTTTCACCTCTTATCAGCACAAATCTCACCCTCTTCTGCTGTTTTCACCTCTTTTCTGCTAATTTGAGCTTCTGTTCCACAGTGCACTCAGCCTCTTCTGCTGTTTTCATTAGAATTTTAAGCTTTTCCACCTTTTTTCAGTTACGTGAGAACCAGTTTGGCTCAATGAGTAGCTGAAAAATATCAGCCTCTTCTGCTGTTTTAGCAGGATTTCAGAGTTCAGCTTTTTCACTTGTTTTAAGCACAAATTTCAGTTTCTTTACCTCATTTCACAACAAAGTTCTTCCTCTTCACCTCTTTTCTGCTAATTTGAGCTGCTGCTCCACAGTGCACATTTTCCCTCTCATCATATCTTTGCTTGTGACCAGAACTCATTTGGCTCAGAGGGTAGGGCATCTGTCGTGAGACCCGGTGGCAGAGGTTCGAATCCTACCTGTGACAGCTGCTACACATGTTCACTGCTTGCATGCGCTCTGCTTTCTTGACACTCTCCAGTGTGTCATTACACATACAGCCATCTTCAGCAAGCACTTCTGCTTCTACACTTCTTTTCAACTCGGCTTTTTGCTTCTTTACCTCTTTTCAGCAGAAATTATTCCTCTTCACCTCTTTTCTGCTAATTAGAGCTCCTGCTCCACAGTGCACTTAGCCTCTTCTGCTGTTTTCATTAGAATTTTAAGCTTTTCCACCTTTTTTCAGTTACGTGAGAACCAGTTTGGCTCAGTGAGTAGCTGAAAAATATCAGCCTCTACTACTGTTTTAGCAGGATTTCAGAGTTCAGCTTTTTCACTTGTTTTAAGCACAAATTTCAGTTTCTTTACCTCATTTCACAACAAAGTTCTTCCTCTTCACCTCTTTTCTGCTAATTTGAGCTTCTGCTCCACAGTGCACATTTTCTCTCTCATCATATATTTGCTTGAGACCAGAACTCATTTGGCTCAGAGGGTAGGGCAGCTGCCGTGAGACCCGGGGGCAGAGTTTCGAATCCTACCTGTGACAGTTGCTACACATGTTCCCTGCTTGCATGCGCTCTGCTTTCTTGACACTCTCCAGTGTGTCATTACACATACAGCCATCTTCAGCAAGCACTTCTACACCTCTTTTCAACTCATCTTTTTGCTTCTTTACCTCTTTTCAGCAGAACTTCTTCTGATTCACCTCTTTTCTGCTAAATGTTTAGCCTTTTCACCTCTTATTAGCACAATACTAAGCAGCTTCTGCTAATTTCACCAGAATTGTCAGTCTCTCCACCTCTTCTTTGTAAGAATCAGTTTGGTCCAGTAAGGTGAGACGCCGCCTATAGATCAGAAAGGCCAGGTTCGAATCTTGCTCAGGGCAATGTTTTTTGTTTTTTCAACTTTTTCTGCTTTTTTCAGCAGAAATCTTCAGCGTAAGGCATCCACACAGCATTTTCGCAGGAAATGCAATTTTTTCTAGTTCTTTTTTAATCTCTTGTACCACAGATTCATTGTTAAGAATACCAGTATTTAATTTCCACAATGATTTCTTATTCTGATTATATAAGTGAATAGTCAAGTGTATGGCGCTGTGATCCGACAGATCAGCTATACCGATATTACACTCTATGACTCTATGTTTATCGCTTCTATTTATCAAAAAGAAATCTACCCTTGAGTGTACCTTATGGGCTACTGAAAAATGTGTATAGTCCTTCTCCAGAGGGTGTAATTCTCTCCATACATCGCAAATCTGAACACGGACACGCTGTCGGAGCTTAGCGATTCTTCGGGTCCGCTCTGTGATAGAGCCATAAAAACCATGAAAAAATGTTGCCGTAATATGAAGCGATAGACTTTTTCATATCGTCATCCATATGTGTCGTTATATCGAACAGCCCTATTTTGAACTCTCCTTGTCCTTTGAGTGCGCAGTCGCCTTTGTTATATAGCAAGGTATTTAAAATGAATAAATAGATATCCCGTTCATTTCAATACGCATGATCTGAGCATGCGCGGAATGACACGGAGCTATTCTTTGATCCTTTGATCTTCTCAAAGGGGAGACTGTGACGTGACGGTCGACGTCACCATCTCTGCCACATGAGTCCATAAATAGAGGTGCTTTAACACAGTTTTCCTTGGTGCTTTTCAGACATGGCCCTGCAGCAGTTCCAAAGTGAGTCAATGGAGAGAATAGCTCAGCGTTTAGAGCTTCTCATAGAGCAAAATAGAAGGCTTAATGCTAGGATGGACAACATTCAAAGGGAGTTGAATGAACTAAATGAAGAGACTGAGAATGTGAGGCATGAGAAAGTACCACAGAGTGCTGTTGCAAACTTCGTGCGTTTCGTAGGTCTAGGTCTAGGTCTTGCCATAACGGGCACTATTCTCGGTGCAGTTTGGGGCAAGTTGTCTCATTAACTTTGGGGCAAGTCGTCACATGTGACAACTTGCCCCTGCTATGATCCTGGGCCATGTTGGCCCAGTATTCTTAGTTTCTTGTATTTTGTTCCTTATTTAGGCCATGTTTCCTGAGTTGCCCTGTTGTGTTGTTCCCTAAGTGTTTTCCCTTCGTGACTCTTACCCCCTGTGTGCCCCTCTGTGTATTTATGAGCCCTCGTCTCTCTTTGCGTTTATTCCATGTTTCCCCTGCCCGTTATGTCTATGTTCTCCCTGTGCTCTCTCTCTCTCCTCCTGTCTGAACCCCCGTGTACTTCCTGTTTTACTTTGTGACTCTCGCGCCTGTATACGTCATGTTATGTTCACCCCGCCCTGTCTCGTTATGGTTATCTGTGTCAGCTGTGTCCCCGTGTGTTCCCATTTCCCTCGTTAACCCTCTGTGTATTTATGTGCATGTCTCCCCCAGTCCAGTGTTGCGTCGTCAATGTCTCCTCCCCAAACCTGTGTGGCTTTCTGTTCCCTCGGTCTTCTGTTAATATTTCCGCTTTGGTTCTGTTTCATTACAAGTCCTGCAATAAAGCAGTCTTTTGAGTTCAGTTCCTGTCTCCATGAGTTTTGCGTTTGGGTCCTCTTCTGCCTCCACACAGCCAGTTCATGACAGACATGGCCCCTGCAGCAGTTCCAAAGTGAGTCAATGGAGAGAATAGCTCAGCGTTTAGAGCTTCTCATAGAGCAAAATAGAAGGCTTAATGCTACACTGAAAAAAGAAAATAGTTGAACCAACTTAATTTAATTATTTCAATTGGTAACACCAAATTTAATTAAGTTCTTTGAAATGAAGTTAATACATTAGATTAACACAACTGATTTAACTCATTCACTGCCAGCCATTGGCAGTGAATGAGTTAAACCCATTGACTCATTCACTGCCATTGACGGCTATAGACGTCAATGGCAGTGAATGAGTTAAGTTACATGTACTTAATCAATTAATTGTTGTCAAATAAACATTTTGCATTAATCCAACTTAAAATTAAGACATTTCAACTTAAAGTTTTCAGTTTTTCCAACCCAATAATTTGCATAACCCAAAAGTAAAATATTGCTCTTTGCTAACCTAATCAATCAATCAATCAATCTTTATTTATAAAGCACTTTTCATACAGAAAATGTAGCACAAAGTGCTTTACATAGTTAAAAGCAGCCCACCCCACCCTCCAACTCACTCCCCACACTCTCATTAACATAAATGATGTGAATACACACATCTTCCCCCACCCCCCACCCACACACACACACACACACGCGCGCACACTTAAAGAGTAAAAATTGGGCTGGGTTCACATGAGCCAAGTGAGGAAACACTATAACAGGGAGCCGTCTGCACCGGGAGCCGGTCACAGACCGCAGCCTCCAGGCTGGGCACACAGCAGGAGGGAGGCAAAGGAGCCCCCCAGCCAGGCTGAGAGGACCCCCAGAGACCCAGCAGCCACGGTCGATCACAGCCCCGGTGCAGAGAGCCCCCTCCGAGGAAACACTGGAGATATGACACAATAGGCTATATACAGGGTAAAATGATAAAATAAATAAGAACGGGATACAATATAAATATAAATATAAATAGAGTAAGAAGATTAAAAAAATGGATAAGAATAAAATCAATAAATATTAGGTAAAGCCTAAATTAATAATAAAATAACAGGATAGAATAAATAAGCATAAAATAAATAAACGTTAAGTAAAAGCTAAATTAAAAAGGTGGGTCTTGAGCCTGTTCTTAAAAACATGTACGTTCTCTGCGGCCCAGGGCCCTGTGCTTCGTACGTCGCTTACTACATCCAAGATCAAATGAAACATCCAAGACCAAACCATCGCGCTAACCGTGAGCGCGCTAATCCGGTTCCCCGAACACACCTGCTGTTGACGATTAGTACAGCTGGACGCAGTAATGTGACATCACTGGGTGTCGTAAAAGGGGCTACGCATCGATAGTAGAAACATTGATCGGCAACCCTCTGATTGGTCGGCGAAAATGTCGACGGAGCGCGCTCGGCTCAGTATTTTTATATACCTTATACCAGAGGACCTCAGGGTCCGCGAGGGTTCATATGGTAAAAGCAGATCTGAGAGATAAGAAGGCCCAAGACCATTAAGACATTTAAAAACCAATAAAAGAACTTTAAAATCGATCCTGAAACACACGGGGAGCCAATGCAGCGATTCTAAAACCGGTGTAATGTGGGCCCGCCCTCTGGTCTTCGTCAGCACACGAGCTGCCGAGTTTTGCAAAAGTTGTAAAGTTGAAATATTCTTCTTAGGAAGACCAGAGAGCAGGGCATTACAGTAATCAATGCGACTGGTAATAAAAGCATGCATCAGCATCTCCGTGTTGGCCCGAGAGAGAATAGGGCGGACTCTGGCTATATTTTTTAGATGATAAAATCCAATTTTGGTTACATGTTTAATATGTGGGATAAAACCAAGCTCAGAGTCAAAAATAACACCCAGGTTTTTCACTTGTAGTGAAGGACATAGTGAAAATGCCTCTAATTTAGACAAGAGTTTCTCTCTCTGAGCCTCAGGACCGACGATTAAAACTTCAGTTTTGTCCTGGTTAAGCTGTAAAAAGTTTTCTGCCATCCAAGATTTTATATCTAAAATACAGTTAAAAAGGGCATCCATTGGTCCGGTGTCATCAGGAGACACAGAGATGTACAGCTGCGTGTCATCAGCGTAACTGTGGAAGTTCACTCCATGCCTCCTGATGACACCGCCGAGAGGGAGCATATACAAATTAAAAAGTACAGGGCCTAGAACCGACCCTTGAGGCACACCACATGTCATTTTATGGATCTTAGAGGAGCATGTATCCATGCTCACCATAAAAGTTCTGTCTGAGAGATAGGAAGTGAACCAGTTGTGTACAGCACCAGAGAGGCCCACCATGTGTTTCAGTCTGTTTAAAAGAATAGCGTGGTCTACTGTATCAAAGGCTGCGCTTAGATCCAGTAGCACCAGGACTGAGAGCTTTTGGGCGTCCCAGTTATATCTAAGATCATTTAAAACCTTTAGGAGAGCCGTCTCTGTGCTGTGGTTCACCCTAAATCCAGACTGGAATATCTCCAGGATCTGTCTATCATTTAGAAAGTCATTAATCTGAGTAAAAACAAGTTTTTCTAAGATTTTACTTAAAAATGGTAAGTTGGATACAGGTCTGTAGTTATTAAAATCATTACAATCCAAATTGCTCTTCTTCAGAAGGGGCCTCACCACCGCCGTTTTAAAGGCAGCAGGGAAGACACCCAACTGAAGAGAGCAATTCATCATGTATAAAAGCTCAGCCTCAAAAAATCCATAAAGTGTTTTAAAGAGTGAAGAAGGGATTGGATCTAAAAGACATGTGGTGGGTCTCACTGTGGAGAAAACTTTCTGAAGGTTCTCAGCATTAACCAGGACAAAGCTGTCCAGTGTCTCCTCAGGTACAATCGAGCCCTCAGATGTGTTTACAAACATATCGCATATTGCCACACAGCAAGAAGGTCCTGAGTTCAATTCCAACATCAGGCCGGGGTCTTTCTGTGTGGAGTTTGCATGTTCTCCCCGTGTTTGCGTGGGTTCCCTCCGGGTACTCCGGCTTCCTCCCACCGTCCAAAGACATGCAGCTTGAGGGGATAGGTTAATTGGAAAATCCAAATTGCCATTGTGTGAATGGTATGAATGTGCGAGTGAATGTGAGTGCGAATGGTTGTCTGTCCCTGTGTGTTGGCCCTGCGACAGACTGGCGACCTGTCCAGGGTGTACCCCGCCTCTCGCCCTATGACAGCTGGGATAGGCTCCAGCGCCCCCCGCGACCCTGAAAAGGATAAGCAGAAGCGAATGGATGTATGGATGGAAGAAGGGATTGGATCTAAAAGACATGTGGTGGGTCTCACTGTGGAGAAAACTTTCTGAAGGTTCTCAGCATTAACCAGGACAAAGCTGTCCAGTGTCTCCTCAGGTACAATCGAGCCCTCAGATGTGTTTACAAACATATCACGATTAGATAAAATATCAGATCTGATGGCGCTGACCTTTCCCCTGAAGTGGTCTGCAAACTGCTCACAGAGTGAGTCTGTGGGGCTTCTTTGGGAGCTGTTAAAATCAGGGTTAAATAAATGATCTATGGTGGAAAAGAGGACCTTGGGATTATTTTTGTTATTACTGATTATTTTGGCGAAGTATGAATTTCTTGAGTTCCTTAATGTATTATTGTACACTTTAAGTTGCTCGCAAATTATTTGATGGTTGATAGCATTTTTATTTTTCCTCCACCTCCTTTCTGCTGCCCTGCAATTTCTTTTGAGTTTTTTGACTTCTTCGTTCCTCCAGGGTGATACATGTTTTACGTTAATCTTTTTGGTGGTGAGTGGAGCAACGGAGTCAAGGCTTTTCTTCAGTTTGCTGTTGAAATGATTAAAAATCAAATCGCAGGGTGCAGGTAAAATCACAGGGGGGCATTCGTCTAAAACCCTGGTAAAATTTGCAGCCACTTCAGAGGTTAGATAGCGCCTCCTCACAGTTCGCACTGAGGTCTCCCACTGAATAAAACCGGTGATGTTAAAAAACACACAGTAGTGGTCAGAGACAGCCAAGTCAACAACAGAGGACACGCTGGTGGACAGCCCATGGGTGATGACCAGGTCCAGAGTGTGTCCACTGTTGTGAGTCGGCTGTGTGACGTGCTGGGTAAAATCCAAACAGTGAAGAATGTTTAAGAATTCTTTTGATGCAGAGTCAGAAGGATTATCTATGTGCAGGTTAAAATCACCGGTTAAAATTATCATATTATAGTTTGAATGTATGTTTGTTAAAAATTCTGAGAATTCCTTGATAAAAGCAGCGCTGTCTTTAGGTGGTCTATAAACTGTGACAGATAAAACTGAAGGGCTGCTGAAAACAATAGCGTGGAATTCAAAAGTGGTAAAATGATCAAATAAAATTTGTTTGGAGGTGAGTGTGTTGTTGGCTAAAGATGCAGTCCCACCACCTCTCTCACCACTTCTAATAGAAAAAGAGAAATTAAAATTTGGTGGGGAGGCCTCAGTGAGAACAACTGGTGCATCCGAACCCAGCCATGTTTCAGTTAAAAATAAACAGTCAAGTTTATTATCTAAAATTAAATCATTAATAATAAAAGACTTGTTCAACAGAGAGCGGACATTTAAAAGTGCCATACTGATTGAGACTGGTGGATTTTTGACAATAGAGTTGAATGGATGTTGATATTTTTGAAGAGGCCGGAGGTTATTAATGTTTTTGGAGTTACTGGATTTCTGATAATTCTGTTGCTCTCTGTTTGTGATTATGACGGGTATTGTGTTGACTGTGGGAAAGAGAGGTCCGAGTCCAGAGTTTTGTGTATTACTGTTAATGAATAAATATCTGAACAGTGTAGCTGACCAATGGGGATGAAAAAATATAAACACTCCTTTAGAGTTTTAGAATGTCACAACAGTTTGTTGTATAACTGAGCACATCAAACCTGAAATGCAACCTTTCCCTTGAAACGAAGGCAAATATGTCTGAAAAAAATTTTAAAAATAAATAAAAATACCATACAAAGTATGTATAAAAGCACATTAAATTGGGGTTTGAGGTCTCTTGGAGCATAAAAAAGGCCCAACATCCAAAAGAGACTACATATTTTACATGCTATATGTCCAAACACAGTTGTTCCTTCGCATTATCCCAGCCAACATCTTTCCAGTTTTTGTGGGTACCATGTGGGCATCACATAGGCTAAAAAGTGGGTTTTAAGTGGGATTGTCCACGGGTTCCATAATGGCCCCATTTTATAAGCCCATCTTGGTGTTATATTGGTAAAATCTGGGAACTAAATGGACCCCAACTGGGCAAAGTACTCATAAACCCACCCGGGCCCCATTTTTCAAGTTCTTAGTGTGTACAACATGAGGAAAACATGAGCTAAAAAGTTGGAATGGCATTATCAGTGGGTTCTGTAGTTGCATCTTACTACCTGTTTGAATTAGCTAATTTCTGGCACTGGGTGGGTCCCATGTAGAAAAACAGCCACAAAATCAATTTAACAGACAGCCAATACGGCTTCTGTGACACAAAGACACTAAATATATTAAAGCTGACTGCAAATAGAAATCAAGAGGGGACACAAAACACATTTTGTTCACATTAATTTTGTCACACAACTGTGGGTTTAAGTAACTATTCCAAGGAGTGTGAACTTAAAAAACTCGAAATATCAAACTACATTCAAATTGCTTAGAGTTGGAACTGTAGCAACATGGGAAAAAATAAGAAGGGAAACTCAGAACCTTGACTTGAATCAGCAGAGGTGTCTGTTATGTTTTTTACAGAGCCGTTAGTCTATTTTGTCCCCTAGCAGCCCTCAGTCCTCCTCTGTCTCTAGCTTCAGTGAACCATTTGGAGAGAGCTTTCTCTGCTTCTTGCAGGTTGACTTTTGCAGTCAAAGAATTCTTCTTCAGTGCCTCTGCAAATGAAGAGGAAAAATGGGTAAGCCAAAGTAAAGGTAACCGTAGCTTACTTCCTTTCGGAAAGATTTACAAAGAACAATGTTTATTTCACTTTCTTGCCTCAAATATATAAGATGGCACAATAACCAATCTCACTTACACTTTCAAACACTTTATTAAAAAAAGTGTCTCAAGTGAAATTAACTTACCATACACAACATTAAAGAGGCGCAAATCTCGGAACTTTTTCTTCCCATGTCGGCCAAGCAAGTTGTACTCCACGGCAAGCTCGGGTGATATGAGGAATTTCATCATTCTCCTTGTAGCATCATCTACGCTTGTTCCCCCTATATCTGCTACCATGGCAACCTGAGGGGAACATACAAAAAGGACAGATTAGATCATAAGTGTCAAACTCTGGCCCGCGGGCCAAATTTGGCCCGCAGCCTACTTACATTTGGCCCGCGAAGCCATACCAAATTACTATTAGAGCTGGCCTACTGGTATTATACAGCTAATATATATATATATATATATATATATATATATATATATTGTTTAGTATTAAGCTTTGCTTGTTCCATATTCAGTTTTTCAGCAAAATGTGTTTGAGTCCATAAGAAAAGATTCATTCCTATATCTGGAGGAATAAATATATTTCAATAAAAATTAACGTTAGCCCGGGACTTTGTTCCAGTTTTGAATTTTGGCCCACTGTGTATTTGAGTTTAACACCCCTGGATTAGATACTGGCATCTGGGTAGGATGCCTCCCTGAGGAGGCGTTTTGGGCACATCCAACCAGGAAGAGACCCAGAGGAACACCCAGGACATGCTAAAGGGACTATGTTTCTCTGCTGGCCTGGAAATGCCTTGGGATTCCGCTGGAGGAGCAGGGCCAAGAGACTGGAGAAAGCGAAGTCTGGGCCTCTCTACTTAGTACCGGATTGGGTCACAGGGGGAGCAGCCTAAGCTTAAGATAATGGACCAGGAATGGAGGATAAATGGACGCTTTACATATTACTTAATGTTAATTGTGTGGAGATAAGAAATACTACACAGCAAAATCTCCAGTGTTAAATTAACACTGGAGAGTGTCTATATGGGTCCACATCTCTGAGTGTTAAATACAACACTGTTGAGTGTTAAATTAACACTTTTGACAGTGTTATATGTTTAAAAGTAACCTAGTCAGTTTTGAAGATTAACAATGGTTAACACTGAGCAGTGCTGATTTTCTAATACTGGAAAATAACTCAAAATGTTAGAAATATTCCAGTACCGTCATGGAAAACCACCATGGTGGACAACCAAAACAGCAAAAGTAAGAGGGAATTCATGACGATGTTTACGTGAAGCGAAATTTTCAGTGTAGTTTGGATCTTCTTTTGCTGCTGGTTCAGTCAATATTGTTTTGAGAAAGATAAAACCTGCAGCTTCAGAATCTAGCACAAAAAACACAAAGTGCCGTCGGCTGAGAAAGGCCACATCTCACTGATTCTGATCTGTCGGCGGGTCCGCGCTTTGTGTTTACATCTTTGTGCAGAATGCGTGTCTGCTCTCATTTACTTTCTCCAAACTAAAATAGGTTTTATTTGATAAATATATAATCAAAACCCACCCCTATTCCTTACCCCTTTATCATTTATCCATAATGTTAAGCAGGACACCTGTGAATATTTTGTTGTTTTAGCTGTAAAAGTGTCATAAAATCAGCTGTGAGTGTGTGTGCTTTTATCCCAGACAAATCTTTTTTTACACACACACAAATTCTTTTTACACATACAAATCCTGATTTACAAATACAAAATATTTATGACCACATTTTGAGCCCATACAGTGCACCTAAAACAAAAAATCTGCAGTGATTTACATTTGTTGAATGATCAATTTTGTAAATTAACAGTCTGTTTGTGTGCACAGCTTACAAAACTGTACTGTAAGGCTGATTGCATGGGATGATTGATTTTGATTGCATCTGATCTGATTGCATTCTAAAATGTTGTTGCTTAAAAATAAAATCTGCAATACATGATAATTAAGAACATCAGCATAAAGACTTATTAAAAAGTAGATACACAATTTCTATAGAATGGAAAACAACTCAGTTAATTTTTGTTCCCATGAATACCAGCATCTTAAACAACTCCAACAACTATGACGAAAAGTGCTTTCCTGCTCCCCTCACCATCCGCTGATTAACACTGAGCTGCTGCTGTCAACACCATCAAACTTATTTAATGTTTACTGTTATGTTATTTTTAAATCTTTACCAAAGCTTAACGACTATGGATGCTCACACCTGGTGTTAAAAAAAACTGTTAGAAATTACAGGAGTAATTTCTTTTTTTTTTTAAAGCGGCACTGCATTTTTATTGGTTACCATGTTTATTACCACTTTTATCAGTAAAAACCTTCCTATAAAGTATAGATTTCAATTCAATTCACCTTAATGAGCTGCACTACTTACAGTCCTGTGAGCTCTGGTTACTGACAGCAGGTGTGAATGTTTGGAGTCCTAAACTCAGATAGAGATTAGAATAACAAGGGAATGTAAAATGTTTTGATGCACCTGACAGCAGCAGCTCAGAGAGAACTCCAATTGTGAGGGGAGGAGCAAAACTGTCAGAGTTGTGGGACATGTGAAGAGAGCACTGTTGGCATTATGTTAGCACAAAACATTGAAATTTCAATAGATGTCTAATTGTGAAATTGGTCATTGACTCCTGCAGCTAAATAAACATTTATACCGATTACCAGAAGAAAAAAAATAGTAATGCACTCCTTTCACAGATGTCCCATTAACCATCACTTTTCAAAATAATCCGTGCAAGCTAATGAATAAGTAATACAAATAATATGAAAATGACTTACATGTCAAAGATGGTGTTTGAGATCCCAAAGAATCTAAATGTCGTAAGGAAATAAAAGAAAGTACATGAGAAAGAAAAAGTTGCAAACGTTTCCATTTTTTCCAGGATAATTCAATATAGGAGATTTACTTACTAATCCACAAAATGAACAGTGTAATTATAAGTTTGAAATGCACTGCAAGTGTTTATATGGTAAACTGATCAACTCCAACAGCAAACACTGGCAGTGCAAAAATGTACCTAACTAGCTGACAGACTTTAAAGTCACGGGAAGATATATATATAAATGGTGACATATCCCAGAACAAATCTGAACATAAAAATATTATTAATTGTCTATCTTCAGCAACTGTGTGCTGTACAAGCACTATAAAATTTTAACATGTTTCATTTACAGTTGAATGACACAAAATCACTTAGGGGGGCACATATGACCTGCAGGCTGCACTTTGGACATCCCTGCAGTAGACTGCTACATAGACTACTTAACTATGCATAGGGGGATATTTAGTGAAAGACTTAATTTTATTAAATAGTTAATTAAGCCATCAATGGGAGTTAGATTTAATACTAGTGTTTTACACAGCATTCAGCTATAGTAAGATGTTCTGCATTTTCCTACATCACCATCTGATCTGAACAGCTGCACTTATTTATTAAATTAATAACTGCCTTGGACATTTTTCAGTAACCAATAACTAGATGGAACAGCACAGTATTTAAGGCTACGTCCACACGTACACCAGTATTTGAAAGCGGAGACTTTTTTGAAACTCATGCAAGGGTGGAGATTTTCAAAAAACGTTTTTGCGTTTAGGTGTGGATGAGGGAAACAGAGGAAACGCAGCATCAAAGGTCTGTGCCTTTTTTGACATCACACCATGTGCCAGGTTATTGCTTCGGTGAAATGAATTTCTACAATGACTTAGAAAAAATACCATTACTGTTAATTTTACTCTATGCAGTGTTAATATGCTTACATACACACAGTTACTGTCCCTCCACACATAGGACTCAGTTCTGCTTCTATGCACCATCTTTGTTTACTCTTTCCCACCCAGGCTTCATGACTTCTGATTGGCCAACATTTCTACACATTAGGAATATATCGCCACCTGCTGCTTTAGCAGCAGCGTTTTGGCTTTTACAAGTGGATGGGATTTTTTTTTTTTTTTTTTAAGGAAAACAGAAAATGTCCGTTTTCAAAATTACCCATGTACGTGTGGACGTAGCCTAAGAGAGTGATCCAGGCAGTGTTTAGGCTGAAAAAGCTGTGTTTGTTCCCCCCCCCCCGCCCCCTTCTTTTTGCATACCATAAATGCATCTGATAACATTACCATTTAAGCTGCAGGCATCTACTGCAGTAATTTAAACAATCATCTCATATTTTACACCCCTATAAAGTGAGCTTGCCACATTGCACATGTATGTCACGTGGTACTGTACGACTAACTGCCATTTTGTTTACTGAGTAGTGCATAATGGCCGCATTACCTGAGCGGGAATCCACTAAAGCACAGTACTAAAAAATAAAAAAATCATTACTTTTTGAATTAATTAAAAATAGCTGGTTGCAGATGCACAGAGGGAGAAAAAACGCGGTGTACATTATATTACGTAAATTCACAAACTGCATAGAGATATTGGTGCGATGGAAACAGAATAAGATAAGATAAAATGTACTTTACTGAGTAGAATATAGGCAGTAGGAGTTTTGTGAGTAACTTTTAATTATATTCGCCAAAGACAATGACAGTAAATTAACCCAGTTTCACCTGCTAGCTAAGGATGTTATATGCCTCTCTCCCTTATACCGTTTAGGACAAGTATAGAAAGCAACTAAAATAACCATTGATGATAACTTATCAAACCTTCAGTATTTACCTTGGTGTTAGTTTTAAATTCCTTTAAATAATCGATGTCCTCCAGGAACCAGCAAGTCAAAAATCTGCTCGCAACTGAGGACAGACCACACTAGTCCATAGGCGGCGCAATCTGCTCCTCCCTCATTTCAACAAAAAAGACTGCGAAGACTGGTTGCCGCTCACTTTAAAAAACAACTTTATTTAAAAAGTTGTTTTTTTCATAGGCGGCGCAATCCGCTCCTCCCTCATTTAAACAAAAAATACCGCGAAGGGCTTTGGAGTTGACGTCACGCCGCAATGCATTGTGGGAGCGCAGCGCCATTTTCGGGGTCTACGAATCAAAACAAACACGCTGGTCGTGTCCAAATTCATGGGCTGCATTCTCCTGAGGACCCGGCCTTCGCGGTCTATGTGGGCCGGGTCCTCAGAAGATCGGGTAGGCCGGAAGTAAACGGCCGTGAAATTGGACGGTCTAGCCTTCTCGATCTACTCCCGCCCTTAATTCAAAGTATTTCCGGTCGTCAGCGCCAGGGCACGAAAATGGACCCCGAAATCTTTCTCCGTTTTTTGTGTTCATTTTTAATTATCAACGATCTAAAAAAACTGTGTCGCGGTCGTCATCGCCGGCATGTTTTGTACTCCAGGCTCATCAGAGAAAATCATATCCAGGTAAAACTAGACGCATTTAGGAATTACTTAGCTAGTTTTATGGATAATTTCAGTGACTGAATGACGGCGGTCATTCAAAATATATGAACAAAATCTCTTAGAAAATGTTCTTCTATAAGTTTACATTTATTTTCAGTTATTCATATGATCTGTTACTTATTTTTGTACATAAAATTGCAGTAAAATTGTCAGAAAGCCAAAAACAGCGTTATTTTTGAGTTCACAAAAAAGCTTAGCTACACAGATGAAATGTATAAAATGTTATTTCTCAGTGTTAGTATATTTTACTCAAGCTTAGTAATCAGAATAATGCTTTGATGTCATAAAATAAATGAAGTCATACCTTTCTATTAAAACTGTTTATGCTGTTCTCCACCTTTTCCTTAACCAGAAAAGGCCGTTGTACTGCAGGATTAACCAAAGTGTACCAGTCCTGGACCATTTTTTTAGCCAGGAGGATCCAAGGCCTGATTTTCGGCTAAGCAGGGAGTCTCTGGCAGTGTTGTTAAATCTCCTGAACCAGGATCGGCGGCATGGATGGGGTGCCACAATTGAGATCCTGGTGTTTCTTTTCTGGTTGGCAAGTGGAGCATCCTACAGGGTGGTCTCAAGAGTGTTTGGGATGCCGCGTTCTACTGTCCACTACATCGTCCACCGAGTCACGAAAGAGGTGTTGGCCATTTGCTACCAGGTCATCCACCTCCCAACAACTCCAGAGGACCTGGAGGTAGTGTCCCGTGGGTTTGCAGGGCTGGCACGCCACAGAGCCTTTATGAAAGCGGTGGGTGCAATCGACGGCTGCCACATACGCATCAAGTGTCCAAGTGGCCCTGATGGTCAGTGCTATAGGAACAGAAAACTGTTTCCATCAATCATCTTGCAGGCGGTTTGTGACCATCGGGGCCGCTTCATCGACACATACGTGGGCTGGCCTGGGTCGGTGCATGATTCCAGGGTGCTCCGCCACAGCCCACTGTACAGACAGTCCGTCTACCCTCCTCCAGGGCATTTCATCCTCGCAGATGGAGGGTACCCATGCCTCGGGCGTCCACTCCCCCTCATCACACCCTACAAGAGGCCAGTCCAAGGTGTGGGAGCCCAGCGCTTTAACAGCCATCATTCCAGGGCACGCTCCATAATAGAGCGTGCTTTTGGGATGATGAAGAACAGGTTCAGGGCCATCTTCCTGCAAGCGCTGGAGGTGCACCACACCTTTGTACCTCATGTAAGTGACCACCCAATGTCAAATTAATTGTGTGTGTGTATATATGTATGTATGTGTGTGTGTATGAAAGAATAATGTGTATATGTATATCACTACAGGTAGTAACAGCATGTGCCATCCTCCACAACATTTGCCTCAGTGCTGGTGACATTGTGGCTCCTGAGGATGAACCTGAGGAAGATGGAGCAGAGGATGATGAGGGGGAGGCTGGATTGGAGGCAGTCAGTGGTGCTCTGTGGCGGGACCAGCTGTCTGCCGAGGTGTCTGCCCTGGAGGAGGTACCACCAGACCATGACTACTGTTAACAGGCAAGTAAACATTTATCTAAGCATCTTTTTTAATACCACTTTTTCAAACTGTTGTCTGCTACAGAGTCACAAGTATTATACTAGTAGTGAATCCACTTTCTCTGGTTTGCATATTTCTGAAAAACCTCTTAGTGGTGTGGCAGCCATCGATTGAGTCAGCCCTGCAAACCCATGGATGGACGATGCAGTGGACAGAGGGAGGAAGCATCCTAAAACTATTTGCACACCACCCTGTGCCATTCTCCACTTTCTGACCAGAAAAGACAAACCACGGGTCACAGTCGCAGCACCCCATCCATGTCTGATCTTCTTTCGGCAAATCCAGCAACACTGCCAGAGATTTTCTGTTTGTGTGATCTTTAAAGTATATTTGAAAAAAAAAAAAACGGTCCAGGAACAGGTCACTTTGGTTAATCCTGTGTGAAAATTTGTAAATATTTGTATATATTTATCCTTCTCTGACTAAAATTCATGTTTTAGAAATATTCTTGTTTTATTATTATTTACCTTTGAAGAGTTTTAAATTGACAAATTGACAAGTAAGAACATATCAAAATATATTTTTAACTTATTTCGGAACTAATCTTTCTAGTATGGAAAAAAGTCTGTCCATCCTGTCCCTGCTCTCCCGTTCTCTCCTCTCCTCAGCCTCCCTTTGGTACTGCATGTCCTCTTTGATGAGCTCAAGGAGCTCATCCTGTCTTTCCCTTCTCCTCTTCCTTCCCGTTGCTGCTGGCTGACCTCCTTCCTCATCCGTCTCCCCTACCATCTCGCTTTGGTCATCCACTGCTGTACTTGGCCCTGGAGTGTCCTCAGGGAGAGAGGAAATAAGGACAGGGGGCCTAATGGAAGGCCTCTGTCCCATCACCTCATCCATGAGGCCAAACCAGGGCCAAGTAGCAGCAGTGGGCTTCCCACTGACTCCCTCACCTGACCCTGGACACTTGCAATCCTAAAGGCAGAGGAAATCAGAAATGACAGACAAATGTAAACAATACAACTTTTAGTAAATGTACATTTATTAAATTTCATTCTTAAAAATTATCTTCTTGACAGCACACATACTTTGTATCTTTTCTTTAAGTTGTCCCACTTCTTTTTGGCCTGTAAGGGGGTGACTTTCCCTTGCAGGCCCATCTTCTCAAGAATAGTCCTGATCGCACACAAAAAAATAAGAGAAGAGAGAAAACCATAACAACTATGATAATCCCTAAATCCAAAAGTTTTCACAGCAGAACACAAGAGGAATACGTCTGGACATCACAGGTTCTGTACAGAATGAGGGTTATTGAAACCGTACTCAGATGAATATGATGTGTAAATTGATTTATTCGTGTACCTCCATCCCACAGTCACTGAATTTTTTACCCCGGTGAAGAGGTGATCATTTTCTCCTCTAGTTTTAATAAAGTCTGCCGTTTGCTCTTTGCTCCCTATAAACATATCACAAAAACGTTGATTGGGAAAAATGTAAGCGCCAATGAAAAACCGTGGGACCCACCATACAAGCTAGTTTACGGACACTTTTTATGAAGATTGTTTAAATAAATATTACAAGTCTATGCAAATTCACAACCCTAACAACATAACCGCTATAAAAATTTAATTTTTGTACCACCATATTTTCACATACTTACATTTAAAAGTGTATTCGTCTCCCGGTTTATCTTGTGCCGCCATCGTTACGTGAATGAAGTTGTTCTGGGCTGGCAAGCTATCGAGCCGGTGGGGTGACAGACGTCACCGAAAACGTTCCATGCACTTTTGCAAATATGCAATATCTTGACAAACAAAGCAGATATTTGAAGTTTACACACCCACATTCTCGCCTGAAAATATGTTAAAAGTTTATTTTGTGACCCAGAAAGATTAATAAGAGTAATTTTAAAACTTAGTAGCGGCCGCCATTAGCCGGAAACTGGAGCTTGGCTGGGCCGCGCTATGAATTCTGGGATATGGTGGGCCACGAAGGACACACCCGACCCATCCTTCAAATTCGGAAAAAGGAGCACGCATTTGTCGGCTGCATTCGGAGGGGTCTACGAATTTGGACAGCCTTCGGCGCGTCGCTGTGACGTAATCTGTCTACAAATGCGGCCTCAGGAGGATGCAGCCCATGAATTTGGACACGACAACTGTGTTGGAACGACAACTACAAGAAAGATGCTTAAAAGCAGCTCAAAAGAGAATGGACTGTATAGAGACCGATTGCGTCAAGAGGCAAAGCAGCGGTACTTGCAGAAAATAGCGTGCATAGGAAATGTGGAGTCAGCGCGTACAAGTCGTCATTCAAACAAAGGTAAGTCAGCTCGAGTACTGCGTGTGAAATGCGTTTGATTTCCCTGCAAACATTCACATTAGTGCAGCATAAATTCATTCATGAGGGGAAATTACAGTGAGAACATGTGGAGGCTGTTAGAGGGATAACATAGTGAGTTCAGTGCATTGATGAGACATTGTCCTGAAGGATTTAGTTATTCTTTATGGTTAAAGAAATTGCACTAATTTATTCATAAATAATCCTAATTATACATCTTGCTTCCATGTTTGTATCCTGTGTCACTAAAAATACATTTTATTTTAATTTTATACATTGATTAATGACCTGCAGAATCTCCTTATCATATTAAGTGATTCATAATTGTCACTTTATGCTTTCTACATCGCTAAAGTGATGACATCCTTGCATTACATACTTTAGGTTCATTTTCTGCAGCCAGGTTTCTGACAGAGAACAGACAGATTTACACTATAACATGCAGCGTTCTATAGATGGACACATAAAGAAATGAAAAATTACATGTATGTGCTAACTTTCTATACACTTTGTTACATTTATGATAAAGTAGATAAAACACATTTGTGTCGGCCTTGGCTCATAGTTCTTGTCTTTAAATGAACTTTGTGTGTGTTTCAGGTCCTGCACTCTCAAAGACTGAATGAACCAGCATTGCAGCCATGAGTCACTGTGAGCATCACAGGGAAGGTTGAAGCCGCCCACTGCAGCTGTAAGGCCGGAGTCGCAGAGACCTGCAGCCATGTCGCTGCTCTTCTGTTTAATGTAGAAGCAACAGTGTTGATCCGTGGCACAAGGACTGTTACAGATGAACCTGCATACTGGGTTTTGCTGGGTAATAATACCAAGATACAGCCAGAGGTTGGCCATAAGATAGACTTCTCCTCTTCAGCTGCCTAAAAAAAGACTCTTGATCAAAACATAAACAGACCATCCGTATTGAAAGGTAAAAGGAGCCGTCCTCAAAAAAGAAAAATCCCACCTGCTACTGTGGAGGAGTTGTCACTGCTATTGGATACTTTGCTGGAACACAGTAAAGCTGTGGGTTGTGGGAATGACCCATAATGTTTTATCTAGGGGTCTAGATTTATGCCTGTAGTGCACTGCCGTGTAAATAATTTGCATTTACTGAATATCTACTGACTGAGTCCCACTGTTCAAAAGTTGAATAAAGAAACAAACTAATTTTGCCTCTTTTTTTATTAAAACCACTTTATAGAACATCACATCAGTTACAGTGTAGAATCCATGTCATTTATAGTTTACAAATGACAAAATGTTTACACAAATCATGAGTGTTTACATGATATCACCCACTACTAACATTACTTTATTTACTGTATCTTTTGAAAAAATACAGCAATTTTAACAGCACAAGACTTAAGAATATTTAACAGGAGCAGGCTTCATTCTTCCCTGGTTTTATTATCACACTGTTCACCAAACGCAGCAAACCTTCACCATCTTATCCAGGAGGGTCACCTCTTCACCCTCAGAAGAAGTAATCTGATTGGCATGGTGGTATGTTTGAAGCAGGTCCCTTGTGTAGCGCTGGAACCCAGTCACGATGTTTCTCCAAAGCCCTATAGGAACCGCTCACTTTAAAAAACAACTTTATTTAAAAAGTCATTTTATGCCTGATACAAACATTTTAAAAGGCAAACCATGCACAAGTTAAACAGATAAATTTTAGTTTTGCTTAGTTTTTTAAGTATAGGAATGGTTATTATGTTTTAAAAAATCATATGTAATAATTGTCAAATAACATAAAAATAAAACAACATAATAATAAAAGCATAATTGACAGAATATATCGTAATGATAACAATAGCAACACCTCACTTAAAAGAATCAGAATCAGAAAGGGTTTTATTGCCAAATGTTGAGCAGGTTTACAACATTAGGAAATTGCTGCGGTGCTTGGTGCAAACATACTGTCATAAACGCTTAAATAGATATAAAAATAAGAATAAGAATTAAAAGTGCTAAGTAGATAGATACATGAGTGCAGGTGGTGATCAATGCCAAACATGGAATGATGCAGTTTGCCCCACCTGGGGCACACAAAAACAGCTTTTCTTTAAAAGACTATGTTAGCACATATCTAACCCATGTGAAAAACCCAAGTGGGTCCTACATGTGTTTCCCATTTTGTACCAAGTTAAGTGTTTCCCATGTTTGACCCAGCTAGGACCTACTAAAAGTGCCCACTTGGCATTGCCCACATGGGTTTAATGTGAAGAACCCAAGTAGGCCCCATACAAAAAGACCAGTTTGAGCCCATGCCCATATGGTACCCATCTAGCCCGAGCAAAAACCAGGTGGGGCCCATATATACATGTTGGCTGGGATGGCACAGGGCCATTTGTTGGTCATTGTTCTGTGCCATTACTGGGAGCTTTGAAGTTTGATATACAGATTTTGGACTTTGGGGGACATCTTGTGCTGATCAAGCTGCATGAAGATTTTTTGGAGCACTTCAAAAGTGAAGCGAAAGGGTTTTGGATAAGCTAGGTTGAGTGCATAGATCAAACCTAGAAGCAGGGCACAAGCTGAGGCAACCGAAGTTAGTTCATGCAACACTTCCACACCCTCAATGACAATGCCAATGTCTTCAGGTGGCTCCTGCAGTCCCTCCCCCTCCTTCCGAATCACATACACTGCCATGGTGACCTCCTCCAGGTCCCTCTGAACATCATCTGCTCCACAGTCCTACAGATGGGTACAAGACACAAACACAAATCATCATTAGCCTCACTTCTTACTGTGATTAAGTGTTTGGGTGATGTACCAATATGTGTTATGTGCTGGGCTATTTCTTGGCTGGGTGTCATCACACACCAGAAACAGCAGAGAGAGGTGTATCAATCTGACTCTAAACAAATTGTAAGCAAGAAATATAAGATTTCCCAACATGTCAAACTATTCCTTTGAACTTAAATAATCAAGTAAGCCCGTCTTACTTAAAACAAAGTCAATCCAATATGTAATGTGTTGTTGCTGGGAATTACATAATGTCCAATATGGTCATGATAATAAATACATGTCAGCAATCCAACTAGGGTTCACGTGTTATGTTTGTTCTAACAGTTAACTTTTTTTGTGTCCCTTTGACAAGATGTGCTGACAAACTGTTGAAACTTACAAGGTATTCCTTGATCAGGCCATCTGCATCTTCTCCCAGGAAGATGGTGAGGGCTTTCAGCACACATTCGATGATTAATGTCCACAGTCTAGAACAACAAATGTTGATTAATTTTAAACTCTAAATTTCATAAGACAGACATTCTTACTCTTATTGCTTAACTTACATGTACTTTATTTAAAAACAGTAATTCACAAGCCCAGAGATTCATTACAGAAAGAAAAGGGGATGAGTTCAGTGGTGTATTTTTTGAGTCGCTAAAAACATTCATGCATATGAAAGCCATGATTAGCACTGGCCTGCCCATATTGTCTTTATGAAGGATTCAGATATATTTTGACAGCCCTCTTAGTTACGAAGTATCTTGTTTGATGGTACAGATTTACCTGGTCCAATGTATCCATGATGTTCGCAATCTTTTGGCGTGTTGCTCCTCCTTTGGCACGTATGACTTTGATCAGCTGACTTGAGTGCATGTCTAACTGGGCCATGAACTTCCACTCAAGAGGAACAGCCATGAGCCTCTGGAACTCTGTATTTATCTAAAAACAAAACACAAATGACAGTAGATATTGTATTATGGAACAAAATGCTGAAACTGATTGTATGCCAAAATGTCTATATCCCAAAAAGTATAACATATATGGGAATTCAAAATGTAAATTCTTTCATTAAGTTCAGTGTTATAAAATCTCAACCACATCAAGTTATGACCGATTCATGAAAGTTAACTGCAATAAATCCTGAAGCATACAGACTTCGATCACTTCAGTTCCATTCTTACCTCTTTCTGTGTGAAGAGTGCAGGCCATCTGTCCTTCAGTTCCTGAATGCTTGGTTCTTGGTTTACCACCTCATGTCGTCTGTAGGCAAACGTGTTAGCCATTTTGTCTGCGATGACCCTTTCATTATCCCTTATCCCGATCTCTGTCAGAAGTTCTAATCTCACTTTTTCCATGCTGTCCAGAGTCTCACCAGTAGGAAAGGATGGATAAAAGTTAGCTTCAGAACGTTTTGGCTTCTTCACTTAGGGAAAGCATCTGTAGTAGCTTTAGATTTCAGTGAGTTTACACACAGCTCTGGACACCCCTGTAATTTGAGCTGGGTCCTGTAGTTTGCCATTTTGTACTTCAGTCGTTGTTTCCAACCGTAGCAACCATTGAATGATCCAGGTTCTTTCAAACATGGGTGCTTTTTGATAAGGGCCTCTGCAGCTGCGCAGAAATGTGCATCCTCTGGATAGGCCTTGTAACGGTAAATTTCTTCTGCAACTCTTTTCAGGATATCAGACAGCATTCGGGCGCTTAAAGTCAACATTTTTTGGCTCACACGGTACTCAGTATTCCCCCTCTCTAGCTGTAGCTCTGTGTCATATGAAAATTGGGGAATTGTAAAGTCTTCTGGCCACTGTTGTGTTCGAGATGACATAGATTCAGGGGATGAGAGGATAATTGTGTCATTTGATGCCACCGAAATACCGTCATCAGACTCAAATGAAAGAGACAGAGATGAAGTGGACTGATCGGCACTGATCAAAGGTGGATTTGTTTGCTGGTGGATCACTTTGATTGTCCCCAAATTCCGAAGTTCGGTGGTAGAATTCAGATTGAAGAAGTCGTTGCCAAAGTCTTGGTCCACGTATTGCAGTCTGAAGTTACCTTTTAACCCAAAGGTAGTCTTTATCGTGCTGAGAAGGTCTTCAAGTGACTCTGGGATGCCATTTGGAAGAGTCAGCTTTTCAATGTTGTTCTCTCCTAAAATCACCTTCAGTCTTGCAGGTGTTGAATCAGCCATGGTGGTCTGAGAACAAAGCACAAGCACAGTTAGTGAGGATCAACATGTAAACCACTGACATTTCCAATTAGGAGAATTTAATGTCAAACTAGAGGAAAAGAGAGAAGGCAAAGAGAGGAGGAAAGGGGAGGAGAAAATGAAGAGGAGAAGGGAGGAGAAGAGAGATGGCGAGAATATGGGAGACATTGAAGAGAAGAGAGAAGGAGAGGAGGTGAGGAGAATATAGGAGACAACAAGGAGAGGAAAGAAGAAAAAGAGAAGAGAAGCAGAAGGGGGGAAGAGCATAGGATTAGCATTCACTGACTGGAATCCAGCAACCTGCATTAAAAAAATGACATAACTGATGAATTGCCAATGACATCATCACACCACTTTGGCTTGCAGTATAAAATAAATATGTTCTGAGAACACATTAGTATTGTATGGGTCTGGGTTTTGTTTTCCCACTTAAGAAAATACTTTATCATATTTTGAGGCCTCACCCTTTAAACATGGACATATCTATTCAAGGTGACAAGACGCATCCCTCTAATTTTGTAGTCTGCCAGTGGGTAGGTATCATGCAGTTCTTGTGGCTCAACAAGTTCCACTTCTTTGCTTGGTGATGTTTTGAGATCATAAGCTCTGTAGTGTTCCATATACCATCCGCTAAGCTTTTTCAGAATGAAGATTAGTTTGTCCTGCAGTATCACCTTTTGGATGATTTCACCAAACTCTGGCAGTCCTCCCAGTGAGCCGTGGATCAAGATCATCCCACACTTGTAGATTAGTCCATTATATGCTACACTTTTAGCCAAGCACACATTGTCCATATCTGGAGACTTCTGTCTCAGTGCATTTGAGATGTCCTTGTTAAGAACATCAATGTGAACAGTGGAAACATCTGTTACTTCCAGTGGGGGTTTGGCAAAGCTAATTGCATGCAAATGATATGCAATCTGATACTGATGTCTCTGTGAAAGGGAAAGAAGTACATTTTTGAAGCATCTGATGTTCCTTACAACTCTTTTAAAAAAACTATGCTTTGCTTCGAATCGCATAGTCCATAGTGCAACCAGTGGCCCAAACTTACGGATCAAGTATGGATAATGTTCCAAGTAGTGGTGCTTTGGTTTAAGATTAACATCTGGGAAAACCTCTTGAAACTTGATTCTGTGCTCGGAGATCTTAAAACCAAGATATGCAATGGAGTCCTCAGTATGAACAGGACTGACAACAAGATCAACAATGTCCTTCAAGTCTGTTAAGATGTGCCAAGCAGGCTCCTCACAGGGTACACTCTGCCCAACGAACAAAGGCAAAAATCTGGTAAGACTCCAGTTCTCGTGTGCATTCCCTCCTACACTTTTTTTGGATGCAAAACTGAGAGCCACAGGATGAGGTCGATTTGTTTTGTCAGCCCACTTAAAGTTGAAAGATGATATTGCTTCATTCAATGTACATAATGTGAAATACTTTTTTTTGATTAACAAATTGAGGCAAAGCGCAAGTTCAAAAGGAACAATTCCCTCAAAAAGATCATGTACAACATCAGGTGGAAACCCAGTGGTAACATCAAAATGTGAGAGGTGCTTTGACAAAATACACTTTGATTTCACACCATAATAACTGGGCCATTTGTTTTCCTCGATAATTCGTAAATGATCTGCATGAATGTCTTTTGTTCTTAAAGTAAAGACTTCACTTCTGACTTCAATAGTCTGGAACTCTGATGTTTCTGCAGTGCAAAATCTACATACGTATGTCCCTGAGAAATTTTCAAAGAATCCAGCAATACTGTGTGCACCAAGGTTGTCGGCAACAACACACTGAACAGTGCCTTTTACTGTTCTGCCCAACTTTGACAGAAATATCCCACTCTGTTCCAAAATTACAAGATCATTAATTACAGGTTTTAACACTTTCTCATACCCATAGCACTTCAGATCATTACTTTTGATTAAAGCAGCCAAATAGATTGAGGTTAAAGCAGAATTACAGCCTGGTGGCAAATTACCCAAAACCCAGTACAATCCACAAATTTTATGCTTCCTCCGTGATGTACCAAGGGGATTACATATTTCGAATTCATCAATGTATAATATCAATGAAATGCTTTCCTGCTTGGACAACAGTCCATTTTCATGGAAGAAGTCACCATCGAAGATAGTTTTGTAGTGCACAGAAGTTTTTTGAGGCTGATTATCTACAGTATTCAAATTAACAGCCTGATCCAAGATTGTCTGGCAGTCAAGAATATGCTGCAAAGACTTTAAAATTGAAATATATTGGAATGACTTGTTATTTTTTCGGTCAAGTATATATTCCACTGGTTCCACTACTTTAAAGTGGCTCTTATAGTATGCTTTTCGTCTCCAAGGACTGGAAAGTGGACCTTTATCTCCAATTGCTTTTTTTACAGGGTTTGTCTCACAGAGTACACTGGCTAGCTTTTCAACAACTGACTGGTCAAATTGGCATCCGTTGTCTTGTAATACTTGGCTAATAGTCTTTTGGGTAATCGCCACAGAAACAGAACCAATCAAATAGTTTAACTCCTGCAAAAGCTCATCTACAGCTGCATTAGACACAAGAAAGATGTGTTCCAACTTAAGGAGCACTGAAGCAATTTTAAGCTCAATATCCTTCTCTAAGTTATCAGAATACCCATTGTCAAAAGCAGAATTTAAATTTACATCACTCTCTATAATTTCCACATCTGAAATATCACTGGCAACACTGGCACAAGATTCATCAACAGAACTTATTCCAGGCTTAAATGTGTTCACTGTACCAGAGTGTTTTCTGTATTTATGACTTTTGAAGTTCTCATAGACATTGGTTTTATATTCACAGTTTTGGAACACACATGTTACAGTCTCCTTATTTTTAAGATGCTGATAGATATGTTGAAAATATTCTCTTTCTGTGGAGAGTTGATTATGGCCACAAATATGGCAAGTGAATGTGGACGCAGCTTTGGAGACTGCTTGTTGGGCAGGGTGATTTCTTGATAGATGGCTCAGTAGGGCGTTCCAAGTCTTGAACCTACATGCACAATTTAAATAAGTGCATGGATATGAGTGGCCTCGTCCGTAATGCCTATGAATCAGTTTGTAGTGTTTGAGCAATTCAGATCTTTTTGTTAATGTTGTCCCACAGTCCTCGCATCTCCACATGAAGCATAGCACTGGAGAAACAAAGAGACACGCTTTACTGGGTGTATATAAATAATTTGAGAAAACACAGAGGGAGAGTTGGGCAATATTACAATATATCAATATGGTGATATGAGACTAGATCTCATCTCAGCTTTTTGCCACATTGCCCAACACAAAGCAAATCATTTAAACACAAAATGTATTCATCAAATGTAGCCAGCCCTCTCTAATTAGATTTTAAAGGGATAAGTTCAAAACAAAAGTTTAAAAACAAAACCCAAATGCCCATAGGTACATTTTTTTTTTTTTGCAATTGTTTTATATATAAAGCCGATTCCTGTTCAGTGTAAAACTGAATTAAGTTTAAATGAGACATTACTATTTTGAACTTGCATACCTTTGTTGTTGATGAAGTGAAAGTACGCAAGTTCACAGGTAAAACGAGCTGCCTGGCACGCCTCCACACAGGAATGCCCCTCTTGAAGTAGTCACAGAGCTGAGAAGAAGTTAGGTCAGAAGGTGGCGATGGGGCATCACATTGGACACCAAGCCAAAGGTTGTGGCACTGTCCAGGGTTCCAACCAGAGGTGATGTAATCTTTCTGCCATCAGCAGACACCCCTCTAGAGAGGTTGACAGGAAGGAAAGGAAGCGCTACCTAAAGATCCTAAAGATTAAAGATATGTTCGAGTTAGTCTGTCGATCTTTCATCATGTTTACAGTGTTCATCTGCATCTATGTACTTATATATGTATTCAGACACAGACCAGAAGTGTGCTAGGTCTACAAGAAATCTGATGGCTGTATTTTCTGTGTTCAATAGTGTAATACTTTCTTCTATGATTTCTAATTTTGATTTTCTGCCGCACACCATCTCCTTCTCACACGGCTGATCCGTGCGTGTACGAGCGCTGCACGCACCCTTTCTCCTCGCCTTCTTAACGTCATGTACATTGAAAGCAATGCAAGCGGCAGTAAATGCATGCTTCCTGGAGCCACCACAGCTAAACTTTACCTCCTACATCACCCGTGGCCGTGACCGCATGAACTATTCGCGCCGACAGGCATACTGCGAACAACCACTCGTGTATAAATGCGCGCGCCCGAAGTAACGTAGTCTGAAGAGAACCGCGGCCCAGCTTGCCGCTATAATGTGCTAATGCTAATGAATAACTAACAGTAAGCCAACACCGACACACTGCATGAATACACAACTTTAAGCTAGCATTACGATATTAAAACAAGAGAGTACCGCCGGAAAACTACTAACTTAACCTACATGTCCAAGCACAAACTACCAACAGGTCTGACATTTCGCTAATGTTAGCAGGGCTGAATGATAGCGGTTTGGTCAGGTCAGTTTACTAAACACTTAACAAACTTAACAATGCAGTTGGAATATTTTTATATCTAATATATTAAAATATGTGTTCTACATTTGACTTACCTTCAAGGACTATGGAAAAAGTAATATCTTCGTTACCTTATTGACCAAATTGTTCACGAGGTCCTGCCTGCAGCCAAGTGCCTCTCAAATTGTTGTTCTCAACCGCAAGTAGAAAATTCTGGAGAAGGCGGAGACTTCATGACATCAGACTGCGTCACGAGAAACCTAATTGATGCAGGTTGACTCTAATGAGAATAGCAGGTTACATGTGTACTGAGGGAACAACACGTAATAACAAGTTGATATACTCCACAAATTTAGACTGGCTCCACTAAAGCAGAAATCTTAATGAAACTGACTCTGAACTTTACATAACTTCAACTACTGCTGAAATTCACTTTTTAGAGTGTAGACACCAATTACAGGTGCTCAATCCCACCTGCAGAGCGCCTGTCCGTCTGCCTGAGGTTAGTAAAAGTGTTTAATACGGTAGTCCTTTATTGATACCTGTGCTAATATATGCTAAACCATCCAGTTATACACGGCTAACATGGATGTGCTATGCTAACAGTGAATGCTGTCGGTGTTTGCTGAAAGCAAACTGTGGTACAGAGACGATTGTTTATAATATTTCTAGTGATACTCAGGTCTCATCAAGCCCCGATTTAATTCGATTTATGCTGTTATCAGTGTTTGCGATGATAGCATGGCTGTGGTGTCACATCAATGTATGCGCTCGGTGTTTGCTGATATCAAACTGTAGCATTAGGACCACTGAGTTAACCTTGTAGTGATACTCACTCCTTTATATTTAGACCTGGTTTAATTCTGGGATAGTTGAATATTTGTATATAATCCCTGCAGCTGTCAGACTCTATAGCAGGGGTCACAGCCTTTATTAAAACAGAGTTAGATAAAACTGTGAACAGTTTGGTTCATCTCTAGTTACATGGTTCTATCTTGATAAGCTGTCTTATCACAGATTAATTTTTCAAAAATATTAATGATTTAAGCAAGGAAAGGGCTACATGTCAACATACAACTCTTTATTTCTATTAATGTCTCACTTCATTCCTACCTGATTGACATGTTTAGGAATTATGAGTGATTGGCTCACTGTAGTTGTGAAAGTTGCTACCAATCAAATTATGATATGTTAAAGTTAAAACAAAACACAACTGTTTTAGATATTATCTAATATACATTTTGTAATTATCCTTATAATTACAAAATGTTTTATGTAAGATTCATGTTTTGTGATTTATATCTGACATCACAAAAGTATTTTGGAATTTGAATAATGTATTTTGTAACTGCAGTACACATAATACTGATTTTGAACAATTTTGTCCAGGTTCCTTGTCACCGGGGACTCCTTCAGGACCATCGCGTTCAGTTTCAGAGTCGGTGTGTCCACGGTGAGCCAGATCACCCCCCAGGCAGCGACGTCCATCTGGGACTGTCTAGTGGACGACTTCATGGCTGTGCCTTCACCTGGAGACTGGCGGTCCATCACAGAGGGATTCCAGGAGCGCTGGAACTTTCCTCTGTGCTGTGCAGCTCTGGATGGGAAGCACATCCAGACAAAGGCACCCCATATATCATATAGGAGACACACACATTGATATACACTAAATATTTATTTCATTTCTTTTTTGTGGTGCCCAAATTGATGCACCTGCTTGATTTTGTTTAAACAATTATTGCACACTTTCTGTAAATCCAGTAAACTTCTTTTCACTTCTCAAATATCACTGTGTGTGTCTCCTGTATGATATTTAACTGACATTTTTTATTGTAACAACCAACGATTTATACAGGAAAATGTCTATTAACAAGGTTGCCCAAATTTCTGCATCCCACTGTATCAGTATATTTTGTCATTAGTATAATATGAAATAAATTCTACATGTGTCAAGTCGTGTGTAGTAGGACATACGTGTAGTAGAACTGAGACATTAGTCATTATAAAAATTTATTTGAAATAATATTAAAAGTCTCAAACAGAAAAACATTAAACATAAATATATAAAATATAAGAATTTACAGAGAGACAGGAATAAAAAGGACCAGCTGCTCTCCAGAGCAGGAACAAGGCTGAGGAGGAAATGCTCCATTGGAGACTGGTGTGGCCTCTTCAGGGACTCCAGGATGGCCAGCTCCACCGCCGATGGACCGTCCTGGGACCCGTCCCTCATCTGCCTCGGAGCCGTCCTCCTCTGTGGGCCTGTAAAACAGCACAAAACACAAAGAAATGAGAAGGCTGCTACTAGATTTTAATTTCAACATTGAAAAAAAAAAAAAAACAATAACAGGATATAATCAGATTGGTTGTAGATATTTAGTAAAGGTGATCACAAGGGAATCCCACCGACTAAAAAGGTATCAGTGCTTGCTGTACATATCTGTGGGTGCAGCAGCAGGAGCTCAGGGACTGGGGATGCTCTGCTGCAGAATCAGTTGGTTCTATCAATACAGTATTAAATGTTAACAGGTTGGATATAATAATCGTAGAGTAGACAGTGGTCCCTCATTTATTGCAGGGGTTCTCAGAATAACTAGCCCCTGGTCACAGTTCTCACAATTGATTCTCAAAGTGCAAACCTTTGTAGATTGCAAAACGTAAAAGTATTATTATGCCGCGGTTTGTCTTCATCTGCCCGCCACTTTCGTGCGCCTTTTTCCCTCACGGTGCAGGTGTCTATTTCCGAATGAGGCTCATAGTTATGGGTGTTTTTGTGCTGTTTTTTCTATTGGACGCGATGGTTATCAAAACCAAACGTGATAAATTTGTCAATCAGGCTGCAGAATGCAATGCTGTACTGTGCAATAAAAAATCAGCGAAAAAGCAAAGCAGTGACGGATGAACAGCGGGACCACTGTGTGCTGTTTATTAATAAACAATAAAATATATTCCTAAATGACAACATGCCTAAAAGCAGAACGGTATTTGTACGTCAGTGGGAAAATAGCGGTGGCTTGCTAGCTTTTGTGCGGCTTCCCCGGGTCAGTGAAAACTTTCAAAAGAGAAATGAATGAACTTACCAGGTTGCCCGATCTCTTCACATATCTTCCTCCAAGCTCGGTCCTTTTTATTCCTGTCTCGGTACTGAAAGCAGCTGGTGTTGTACAGCTCGGAGTTGTTTGCTACCGCATTGATTAGCCTTCCCCTCCATTGAAGTATGAAAGGCTTTGGCTGGATCTGCCCCTTTGACCTAGGTAACAGCCACGTCACCAGGCTCCTGATTGGTTGTCGCGGCGCGATTTGACGCTGGAGTTCAGATTTTTCCAACTGGAGCGGTAGACGCGAAACGCGCGTATGCACAAAATGCAACACAAAAACTCACGCGCGTGGTTTTATTCGCGACTCAAACGCGCCAGACGCGCTACACTGACGCGCGTTTCACGCGTTTTGGCGTTTTCGCGACGCAAATCTGCTTCCGAATTTTCGCGGGACCCGCAATCGCGCGTCATCGCGCCTTTCCATTGACTTTACATGTAAACCTGACGCTCTATTCGCGTCCATCGCGTTCGGTGTGAACACACCGTTAAAGATGACTGGTTTTTTAAGGAAGCAAAAGAAGATCAGATCAGATGAGCATGATGTGTCTATTGGAAACAAGTTCAAAGAATTGTCTAATAATGAGTTGCTGTGCATCCACACTGCCTGACATATTTTACCTTTACAAATAAAGCAGGTACAACAGATTCATATACCAAAACAAATGTCAGGAACTTCACCAGATCACAGGGCATTGATCCTTTCTCTCTCTCGCTTTTTTTTTTTTTACTCATCTCTGGAATTTTTCTTTTGTGTTGATCTTTACTCATACCAAGGCTGCTGGCTTGGGGCTGGCTATGAGCTCTGGATAGCTTTAACTTTAACAACATCTTCTTCTTCCTTACCTTCTTTAAAATATTCAATGTTCAGCTGGGTGAGGGTGATTTAAGGGTCTGTGGAGTTTGATGTTGGAAACACAGTGAGGCGGTTTGCCTCTAACAACAGGTTAGTGTGTGTCTGTGAGTGTGTGTGCCTATATGTCTGTGGCACTGTGCACATATATGAAACTAGCTGGCTTGTAATCAGACATACTGGAAGCTGATCAGCCAGTCACTACTCCATGTCGAGAAGTTGAATATCGTCTGATTCCGATCCCTGGCCAGTTGATCGGTCCATTTGTACTTTGTACTAAGGATCTGACAGATTAAACAACATTTAATGTCGACTTTGAAGGATATTTGAATACTCTTTACGGGGTAATGTGTACAGAAGTTCAGGGTTGCGCTGTATGCATTTAAAAATGTCTTACTTTGTTCATAATCTAGCAGCTATACACAGGTCAGAGGTGGAAGTAGGTGGCACTTAAATTTCATTTAAATGAATGGTCTTTGATTAAACTGTTACTTTTCACATCATCTCTTTTAATCCAAATTACATAAATCTAAAAAAGAAATTTTCAGTGAAAATAATTTCTTTTGTGCATAGCTCAGAAATATGGCCTCACCATTGCCTCCTCATTTAGTTTGCATGGACCTGTGCAAATTAGTCCCCACCTCACCCTTTCAACCATGTGTCCTGCATGACTGAGCAGCTTGGTGCGAGATGCACTAGTAGCACAGCTCATAGCAATGACAAAAATGTAACACCAGCCTCCAATTTATCACTTGTAGCTTACCAGTGCCTGCACTGGTTTCTGGGTTTGATGAGAACATTAATAATACCAACAGCTCTGCTGATTCCTTAGTAGTCTATTAGTTTGCACTTTAGCATGGACACCCAGTCCCCTTTGCAGCATTGCTTATAATCACTAATCACTTCCTGTGAAGCTCTTCTAATTTTAATTTGCAATCTGACTTGCTTCATCTGCACTATGAGTTAGAACAAAGAAAACACACCTGTGCAGTGTCAGTCACTACTCGTTGTGTGAAACCTTTTGGGATCGAATACCATCTGTGTCACATTATATTCATCCTTCCCCATGTACGTCATTGGGTTTAGACAGAGCTGTATCGGCATGAGACGGCGTTAAGGTGACAGTTGCCACAGTGTGACGTTGTGCTGTATCTGTAGTAATAGCCCTAAAAGACGTCAGGGGATTTACTCAAGCTGACAGGAAGATGGCATAGTCTATTGATGCATTAATTCAACTGCCGTTTCTACTCACAAAGCCTCCAGTGCCTATAAAAATGCTGGGATTCCATTCTGAGTGAGGAATGAATAGCAAATTGTAACTCTATGATGCTGTATTTATCCACTGTTGAACCCCCCCCCCCCCCCTTTTTTTTTTTTTTTTTCCCTGACTGCACTCCTAGACTAGAGGACAGGGTGCCAGATTTTAAACTTTTCCCTTGCCCTTATATTTGTCTGATATTCTTGAACTAATAAGAATATCGGACTTGCTGATGAAAATTATAGTTATGCAGGAGAAAGTAATGCATGCCAAAGCAAGATCCAACACAACAATTTGGATTTCCAATACTCCAGAGTTGACATAAATGATTACCATGATTCAGTCATTCTGCCCCCCAAAGCAATATCATTGCTAACGTGCTGAATAATTTATGTAAGCTGCGATATAGTATCTTCCAGCTTGCAGCTTTGACACCACCCAGGATAAGATGTGCACTGGTGCCAAATGTGTTGCTGTCAGTTGCACGCAATTACGTTACTTTAGTTAACTCAAAATGAGTTTTGTGAGAGAATGCCATCTCTGCAAGTGTGGTTGTTAACTTCAGTAAGCAGGTTTCAGGAAAGTTAGCGAAACGAGCTGGTATGAAGTAAAGTCATGCTGCATAAAACCCAGTTCTTAATGGAAATCGGTGCCTCCGTCTCTCTCAGCTCTTTGCTGTGGTCACAGACAGATTGCTGGGAGGGTGCATTAGCTGCTCAAACCCACAGACCCACACAGACATGCAGAAAGTAACACTAGTTGTGCATCAAAATCTGTCAGTAATGAAGACGTTATGAGCAACTATCAAACACCTGAACTTTGAAACGGACAGAACACAGTTTTGCAGAAATGCAGCATGTGCTATAACTATGGTCAGCTTGTTTTCCTTTCTTGATCCCTAATTCTACGACCCCTTTATTGTACACCCATTACAAACTATGAAATGCCATGTGCATGTAATTTTCGAGTCTAATTAGCTGTGTTTAGCTATCCTTTGAAGCTGTGACTGACTGGCTGCTTCACTGCTAACAGCAGATTCTTGAGCTGTATCTGCAGCAGAGGGCTTTTAAATCTGCAGCAGAGTGATGTTAAATTAAATTGTTACATCGGTGACTATGGCATGCTAGTCTGCTATGTACTTGAGTGGGCGGGTGGAGTGTTTTTGGGAAGGGGGTGTAAAGTACCACTGGTCTACAACATCCCACCCACACTCCTTAATAAAATTGTGCAGGAAGGAAAAGAAAGAACAAAGTCACAGTGCGTCCACAAGTCAGACTGATGCCTGTGATTAATGTTCTCTGTTCTTTGAAGTTTCACTTTGACTCTGATTTCAGAAGCACATTAATTTGGCTTTGTTTTGCATTAAAAGCTCCTTGATGGAATTAGTGAGACTTTGCAATGTCTTAACATTTACAAAACAGCTCCCTCAGAAGGTCCTTCACGAGGGGCCTGGACTTGACTGCATGTAGTTGTTTATAAAATAAAAATTCAAATTTTCACTAAGCTTGAATAAATAATTACATATTCTTCTTAGCAAGGTCCTGTAGTTTAGCCAGTCAGATCACGATGACTTTTAATGCCGTGGTCCGAGCAGGGTTTATCGTGACTGCTGCCATGAGAGGACTTCATGTTTGCCCAGGAAACCAGCGCAGGAATCACAGGGTCCAAGATGTGTTTGTTGTATTAATATTAGTGGTGATGCAACGTGCTGCGCCATTATGAAATCCAGATTAGTAGTGTGTGATGCAAACATGGCCAGCTGGCTGGCCGGCTCCAGTCCACTAACAGTGCTGATGTTCCTGTATCCAGCTGCCTGTCATCATGGAGAGTTAGTCCTTTCCTTTGCGTTTAAGATTGTGGTAGGTCGCTGTGTTGGCTCGAGGGGAGATTAAAGGAGTTCTTCTTCTAGAAGAGACACCTGTCTAAACTGAAGGGGTAAAAAAAAAATGTCCATGTTTGGTTTTATATTGTTATTCCTGCTCTTTTGCATTTTCCCCTCCGACTAGTTGTTGCAGTTGCAGTTGCTGTTTGCACTGGATGATTCCAAATCATTCAAACGCTGATTCTTAACAATAACAATACATTACGTTCTATAAATCTGTGCAATATTACTTTCCGAGTTTCACGAGTATAGGAAGACGATCGCTGTAAATATAAAATGAGCTTCTGAGAACTGTTGATAGGGCAATCAGCAAAACCACCAAGCCACTCAAAGCTGAAAGTTCCATTACAGCTCGGTGTCTCACTAGAGATTAAGACGGATAAATGTTCATCGCACATAAAGACCATTACTCAGATATATCTTGTGCCTCTTCCCCTCATTTCACCTCCCTCACTTGCTGAAAATCCCTTCTCTCTCTCTCTCTCTCTCTCTCTCTCTCTCTTTTTTTTTTTTTTTTTTTTAAATTTAAATCTGCTCTCAGCCACCATCACTAGTTCTTCAGAGAATGATGACCGCAGCGGCTCCAGCCTGGAGTGGAGTAAAGATGGCAGCCTAAGAGGCAGCGGTCGCCATGGCCTGGCACAGAGCGTGCGGGCGGACACCTGCTCTCCTGTGGCCGAAGAAGACTCCAGCAGTGCCACAGCAACACCTGCAGACACCCCATCCAGGACAGACCAGCAGCACCCTAACATATCTGCGGGTGCTCCAGGGCCACCACACCCTCCAAGTCACTCACCTGAGGGACCCATTGCGTACCCGCCACAGACATCAGCTTCCCTCATGATGCCGAGGCCAAACTCTGTAGCAGGTAAGACTCCTTGGTTTTTGAGGTCTTGACATCTGGAGCTCAAGAAGTATACAGGAAATGCTCTGTATACTTTTCATCTGTGACTGCATTGTGTTGCCTGTCAAGATCGTAACCGTGAGATACGACCTGTGCCAGAGGCTGACATGTGGCGTGCCAGAGGCTGACATGTGGCATGTCAGTTTAATCCAAGCGAGTGATAGACACCGAAGAGTGAGAGCATCTGTAGTAGGTTTAGAAGAAATAAGAAGTCAATAGTTCAAAGAACGGACTGTGCTTTTCAGAACAGGAGTATCAAGGCAGAAGTTTGGGATTAGACAGCTGCTGTGTGGTGTGGCTCGCCACTGCCTCGCCATGTCAAACCTAAGCACACGCTCCGGTCTGGCTGATCTGTTCTGCATTCCTGCCCTGGAGCCTCCCTGTTGTGGTTCAGCTTACCATATCCACACAGCTGTCACAGTTGTTGATATTTCCCCCTTCACCCCCTTTTCCCTTATGTCTTTTCACCCATACTATTCCCAGGTCTCCTCATACCTTATTGCTTTTGACCTCGGCCTATTTTTGGTGAATCAAACAGCAGTACGTTTAGCATTTTCCTATATATAATTTTGCCTAAATGCAGTTTGTAGCTAAGCTGACAGTATGAGTCATGTACAGCTTTTATCATCCACTCACTCACCCACCTCCCTTCTTTACTCCTTATCCCATTCAGGGTTGGAGGCGTTGCCTGCAGTTTATCCTAGTGGGGTACGCCCTGGACAGGTTTGACTAGAGATGCGCAGGACCCCCCCCAAAAAATTACCTTTCAAATGCAAAATATTATTTTTTATTACAAAAGACATGATCAAACTTTCCCTCAAGCTGCAGTAAGTTGCAAGATCTTCTCACACTTAGTTGAAAATAAAGTGCTCTGCTATTGCAAAGAGGCACAAAGAATTATACCCAGCTTTCCCTGACATACTTCACACTAGCAACATATTAGCATGTAGCTGTAAGTTTGATTGCGACTATTTGCCTGCACCGCCGTGTACATGTTCCGCATGGACATAGACTCGGTGCATCTGTATTTTGACACGTAAGTGAATCTTGAACTAATCAGGAGTATATTTTATGGCTCAAATGTTAATGCAAGCTTATGCTAATGATTTTACTCCATAATTAGCAGGGCTGCCCATGCTTGTTGATAGAATGAATGTACACTTGAATAAACGTTGACGGACCAGAGTGGTATGTTAACTGTAAGGCTGTAGAAACAAAAGAGTGAGACTACATTAGAGTCCAACTCAAAGGAGCAAACAGAAAGAGAAGAAAAGACAAACAGTTTAGAGCACAGATGAAATGTTTGTTACATTGAATTTTGAAAGCAGACAATTCTGCCAGTGAGGGAAAATCACAGCAGGGGCAACCTGGGCTGAGCTGTGAAAAGAAGCATAAAAACATGAGTGACTCAGGTCAAACACCTGGCCTAGACAGAGACGACTCAAAGTTTAAAAGACCTCATGAGACTTTTTCCTCTAGAATCTTCCTTGAATATGTTGTTTTGCTTTACCTCTTTAGTCTGTATGTAGCAGCTGCCAATGTTTTGAAGTTCAGATACTTGACTCCTGCCTCCCTTGGGTTTATTCTTGATGAAATATAGTAACAGTTCCCGTGTGTCTACTTCTAGACTGTTTTCTCTCTTTGATAAAATCTAGTCCCAGTTCCTATTCAACATACCAGAGAAATGCAACTGTGTAATGTCCACTCTAGGCCCTTACAATTAGAAGCAGGTAAGCAATTTAACTTGTGAAGGCAGTAATGGAGTAAGATGGGATGAGGACAAGCTATAGAAGAAGTAAGGAGTAGTACATGGTAGGCTCACGGTACTGATATTTCCTTGCATACCATAGCTCATAGCTTGCGCATGTATTTTACACAGTGGCCACTGCTTTGATATTTTCTGCAGCCCACAGTTGGATGTGTTGTTCCCTGATGATTCTATTGTTCCAAGAGTCCGTACCATTTTTACATCTCATCATTATTGTGTGTGACATAAACCTGGACGGTCCAGGCGCACAGTGGCTCATAAAGCTTAACAGACCAGAAAATGTTTGGCTGTTTATGTGTGTTGGTTTGCGTGTGAGCACCGGTGTGCTTGTGTCTGTCTGTCCTCCCAGAGTTTATGGGCTGATGTCATAGTTATGCAGTGTTGCCCTCTGAGACCGGCAGAACACGCACCTTAGATTGGTTCAGGCCATAAATGAAGTTGTCTCATCGCGTCCTTGATGCTCTCTCCCAGGGTTTCGTCACACAGTGTAAAATCTTTCTTGGGGTCACAGCATAGCAGAGACGGCACTTCTGTTCAAGGAAATTGTATTCGGTAAAAACCCCCAAAAAGTAACGAGTCTAAAGAAGCAATGAGAGAAAAGAAGCTACCACGGCGAAACATAATATGTATTCATCATTAGTGCATTCATTCTGTGCCAGAACCTTGGTGACTATTGTTTGTCCTGTGTTTGTGAAACAGCATCTGAGATAATGAGCTGTCTGGTTAATCTATAAATTTCTCTTTATTTTATTGATAGATATTAAATAGGAGCACAGAGATTAAAGGCAGAAGCAAACAAATAATCATGAGTTCATTTAGGGCATAATTGCTTCATGCTACAGTATTGCTATTAGTTTTTAATTTTATCTTATGATTATCAACAACTAAGCTGTAGTGCCTCTGCACCTCACTGTACAATACCTTGTGCAATACTTTTTGTAAATAGTCAACAGTGCAATAGACTCAATACTTGAAATGTGCAATTCACTTGTATTTTTATTTTTTATTCCTATTTATTCTATTTATCCCCTTTGTATATTTTATTTATATTTGTCTCTGTATTTATATGTGTGTGTGTGTGTGTGTGTGTATATATATATATAACAGTTCTGTAACTGTAACTTCGGTCGTTGCTGTGCTTTTTTTGGAAGTGGAATTTCCCAGAGGAACCCACCCGAGGGATTAATAAAGTTCTATCTTATCTTATCTCTCTTATCTTATCTCCACCAAAAAGACAAGGTGCTGGAAACATTCCTCAGAGTGATTGAAATTATGGCATGATATAGTTGCTGCTCATCCATGATGTGAATCTCCTGTTTCACTACATCCCAAAGGTGCTCTATTGGATTGAGATCTGGTGACTGTGGAGGTAGAGTGAGTACTGTAAACTCGTTTTTATAGACAGAAGATGAGTACACTTTGGACACAAGGGATCGACATGGTTAGCAACAATACCCAGGTGGCCTGTGGCATTTAAAACCATGTTCAGTTGGTACTAACAGGCTAAAAAGTGCAGAGAACCACCACCAAGAATGGATCAATGCTTTCATGTTGTTTAAGCTAAATTCTCACCTTAAGCATTCAAGTGTCACAGCAGAAATCAAGACTCACCAGACAGTTGTTTGTAAAATGGCTCGTTGTTGGACAAAGGTCACACTTTCTTAGTGTCAGAGTGTATTTTGGCCATCTGTCTGATGCCGATCAACAGATGCATTGCTGGGCCTCTTGAAGTCTCCGTAATTATGTAGAAGGAATGTCTGCATATTGCTGAGAACTGTCGTTTGCACTGCCTTGATGTTGCATGTAGCGTGGGTGTCCCTAGGTTTTGGTGGGAGCGCCACTTTTTGGTGCCAACATGTCCTGTAACAAATTGCACAAATGTTACAAGAACAACATGAATTCATTTAGATTTGTCTTTAGCAGAGCTTTATATTAGGGATTGTATATTACTGTCCACCTCCTAAAGGAAACTGCTGCTGAGGCAGATTTAAAAGGTTGTTAAAATTGTTACTGATTTTCATCTGGCATCGAAATATTGCATTTAAAGATCTAATACGTGAAATAATCTACGTGTAATCATGTTTACAACAGCTGTTCATTAAATCTAACAAACGTGGCAGGTGCATTGGGTGTAAGATGCACTAAGAGCCTGAAATAAATGGGAACAGCTTTTTCCCGGGCTTCCAGGTGCTTTGTGAACTTCTCTATATCAGTTTCTGTGAAAGTGAAGCCAGTCTGCCCTGTTTCCCCCAAATAGTTCCATCAAACCAAAAAGCAGTGCTGTGGTAAATTAAACTTGATGTCAAATTTCAGCATCAGGATTAGTAATAAGCACTTGTAAATTAACTCTATGCTCTGGTGTTTTCTTTGTTTTATTATTTGCAATCCACTATTTACATCTATCTGTCGCCTCTATTGTAAGATCTTCTGTATAAACTAGAGTTGTTGATGGAATTTCACCTCCTCTCTGAGGTGATATACTCAGTTTATAAGAATCCTAATTTTGAGTAATTGGAGTTGAGCTTTTTTCCTCTATAAAGGCTTACAGAGTCAAAGGGCCATATTAGTGTTGGCCACTGGAATTCCATGGTTTTGAAATCTTAGCCTGAGCTGCTTGTGGTTGGGTTTCTCAGACAGGGAGATTTGAGTGAGGGTCACCGTGGCGGAGGAATGGTGTTTAGCTATTCAGCAGAGCTTTGTGGTTTGAGACAAAGTCAGGTATGGCGCACTCATTGCTCGCTTGTACTCCAAAGTCATACATTCCTCTGGCAAAGCTCGTGCGCCGGGCTCTCTTCACGAATGATAACGGAGCCAAGACTGTGGACTGCTGACAGGCAAATTCGAGGATATGTTGTTTGTCTACTAAAACACTGATGAGGTAACATCTGAATGCTTTTGTGTTTTATTAGAACGACTAAAATCATCTTAACCTTTTCCACATAAATACAACCTATGATTTAAAGATGTTTGCAAAGGTCACACAGTAATTACAAACTCATAAAGTGGCGTAGCCCTTAAATTTAATAATCTCACACTGATTTATCTCATTTGCTCTCATTTGCTGTCTTTCCCGGTAGTTTCTGAGACCATGTGGTCTATTGTATTGTTTTAGGCTGTGTGATCATGTTTAAAGACATGCCAACAGTGTGTGCGATGTCTCCAGGTAGACACGGGAGTCACTTCTGCTTCTGGCTTCATGTATATATTGATCTGTTTAGTGCAGAGTTTAAAATGAAAACAAAAAGAGGAAAGAAAGCCCATTCATTTTCTCGAGCATGAAAAGGTCACAGAGACATCTTCTAACGTGCCCTTTTTTCAGAGAATTGTTTGGTCCAGCTGTCACAGCAGGAGAAAAATAAAATCTGTTACAGATCAATCCGTTTGAAAGCCCCTTTTAAAATTGTGCTCGGCACTCCATTGACAGATCAGGGCTTATCAAATGCCCAATCTTAAAAGGAACAGAGCGTTAGCTAACCACAGAGGCATTTATATATATGAAATAGCTTATGGAGCAGTTACAGTGGTGGTTTGTTTTTTTTAAAGTAAATGTTGTTGATCTTAGCATAAGGCTATGCAATTATTACAATAATAATTATCCCTTAATATTTACCACATCACATTTTGGGTTATTTAGACCAAAATACTCAATTCTGCTCTACAAGGGCCTGATATCCACTTATGAGGACATTATACTGCTACTGTTCTCTCAAAATTTTAAACTAATATCCTCATATGTGGCTCTTATTTTTCAAAAAAAAACAAAAATAAGGTTAAAAAGAAAATCTGGTAATTCTTTGTTTTTACATTCATCGGGCCCCAATGTGACCAAATATCAAAGAGAAATTAAAAATGCATGCCGTGGAAGAGTTCGGGTCTTAGGAGTAATAGGCAGACAAATGGACCAAACATCAGTGCGTGCTGATATCAGCCTCTTTGCAAATAAAACAACGTTTATCGATATGAGGGATCAGATTCTCTCATTTGTGTCTGAATGTTCAAACGTTCGTCATGAAAAGCTATTAAGGCGTGTTTATACCAGCAAAATCAAACCAAATAAAAGGAAAATGGGTATTTGCATTGGCTATAAGCCGAGAACAGCCAAGAACTGATTTATTCATACAAAATCACAAAATGGGTAAAGTGTAACTGGCTACTATAAAAACAGGAAGATATGTGAAGGGAGTATTTGACTCCCTTCTCCTCTTTAGTAGATTCACCTTGTAAGGAGGCGAGAGGGAGTCAAGTTGGGGAGGGAGGGTGGGGGTGGTTAGAGCAAAGGAGCTCAGTCCTCTTCTCTGTTCTGTCATGGGAAACACAGAACAGGGGGTTTTCAAAGGGCAGATCTGCCCGAGGAAAAAAGAATCCCATTTTCATCAGAATACAGTCTTGACACATTTGTGCAGCTTCAAAGTGACTGCAAGTGCAGACTTCAAGGTATCATATGTATGTTTTATCAATGAGTAGAGGTGAGGAAGAATAGGAGGGAACTCGGGAGTAAAAAGAGGAGAAGAAATGAAGGGGAGGATTTGAGGGATGAGGAGGAATCGTGTGGGAAATCTTGGCCTTGGGAAAAAATGTTGATAACGACTCAACAAAAGAGAAATGTAGTTATGGTGCTGGGTGCGCTGTCTGCCACGGACGTGAATCAAGGAGTCTATGCAGCTATGCAGCTCCTTTAGCAAGTCAAATTCGGTATTACGTGTCTGTTGAATAAAGCTCTACTGTGCTATTTCTTTTATTCCATGCAAAACAAAGAAGGAAGGGGGGAAAATAGACTGACATCTTGCGGCCCTCCTATGTCAGCATGAGGATTTAGTGGCGATTTGTTGCATAAAGCTGATTTTTCTCTTTATTCTCTTTTGAGTCTTGTCCATACCTCCCACAAAATCCACGTGATACTCTTTGTTGCACTCATTTATGAGTCTGCTGCTTTTTCGCCTTCATTTTTTTCCACATTCCCCTCTTTTAACCCCATCTCTGTGCAGTCTGGATTGTTGATTAATACTGCAGCCGTTGGATAACAAACTTTAATCAACCACTGCGAAGTGAATCTCTTGGTTTTCCGTTTATATTTCCTCTAATATTCTCAATTTCCCCCTCTGCTGCTTGCATACCGAGTTATTTATGTGTGTGTGTGTACGTGCAGCATGTGGACAGAGATGATGTACGCATACGTGTTAAAATTGTAGAGAGGGTGATGCTCTGTTGGAAGGCAGCGCGTTCATTTAGCAAGTGCCTAATGCTGTGGGTGCTGTGACTGACTGAACACTAGAGAGGAAACAGCCAAGCACTCGGCTCGGCTCCCAGAGTGCCGGCATGGGAGCACCGGGGTGGAGGAATCGCTTTTGTGCCCTCGTCCACTGGGAACACTCTCCAGAGATTTAGCTGTGAGTTTACACCCTGCCTACTTGACTGTATGCCTGCCCAAGTATCTCGTCACTGGGGAGATAGAGAGGGCTTTGAGAATTCCCACCATCCTTCCTTGCTTTGGTCTTAGATGTAAGTAGTTGTAGCTGATGAAAAGTGGCATTTGCTTTACAGCAAAAGGTCTTCCAGGTCATGCGCGTTTGCTTTTATTGTTTTCTTTTCTCTTTGTTTGCAATTCCTTAAGCTTTATCCAGTGTAGATGTTTGTGTATGCACAATGCACTGCAGTAAAAGTAACATCAGGCCCTTCTCCTGTTCCAGTCAAAGTTGCGTTGATGGCAGCTTCCTCAGTTCCCTTTGCCAGCAGACCGGTTTTAATTAGCGGGACATTCCGGAGAGTAAGTTAGCGACCGAGTGAGGGAGTGAAGTGAGCGTTAGTGACAGTCTTTCCCAGCTGATATTGATAAAGAAGAAGAAGAGAGGCTTTGATTCTGCTCTTCACTAAGCCCAGGAGAGAGTGGATCGCAACGGCGATAGCATAGTTGAAAAACGAGCAGCAGTTGGAGGAGAGGCCTCGCCGCACTAATGCACATTTTTATTATGTTAACAGACCGTGTCTTAGACTTCAAATTAAAAGCTGAGTTGTAATCACTGGCTCATCAAGTGGTTTTAATCTGTAGACTAGTAGTTTCAGGAGATATCCTGTGTTTGGGGATGGAAATCATTGCCTGCTTTGAGACTTGTTCTCTCTCTGCTTCAAAATGAAGCTAAATCCTAATGAAATCTCAGTAGATTTGAACTCCATAACAACTCAAGTTGTGATCTGGTTTTAATTAATTTTATTATTTCATTTCACGTCAAATGACTTACAGATATTGTAGTTTGTAGTACACAAAAGTCCTGAGATTACACCTGTGCGTCCTGTAGATTGACAGTGATGAGTGCCAAACCCGCGGTGAAGCATTTCTATAACTCGTTGTAGTTTTATGAAAGGTAAAGGTAATCTGCCCTCTCCGTACAGCCTAGCAGGCGTGCTTGTGGGGATGGACCTCTCATTGCTATATCGTGTCCAGCTGTCAGCTCAAATCAAAGAGAATCGGTGCATATTGCTCTTGACTTTAGAATACTGCTATTCTTCCTGCCACAGTATATGCTGGTAGCTGCTCACACTGCCCCTGCAAATGTCAGAGCGCACTGGCTTTGTTCTTTCCTCACTCATCCACCCTCAGACATGGCATAAGTGCCACAAGGTTTTACTCTAGTGTGTGTTTCTGTCTTTCTCTTTATAGTTGTGATGACAAATGTACTCGGGAGGTACTAGACTGTCAGCTTCACTCTTTGTGTGTGTGTGTGTATGTCTTCTCTCTTGTCTACAGCCACCAGTTCCACAAAGCTTGAAGACCTGAGCTTTCTTGATGAACAGCGCAATACCCCCCTCCGGACATCCATTCGCCTACCCTGGCATAATACAGGAGGAAGGCCCCCTCAGGACGCTAAAGGTGACTGGGCTATTCATACTACTGCTGTAGGCACTCAGGGGAGATATTTGTAAAATAAACATGTAAAATATCGCAGTACATAGGATAATGTTATGTGGTATGACTCTGAAAAACCCTGAAGTTAATAGGCAGCCAACGGTAGTTCTGAAGTTTCCAAAGTACCACGTCTGAGTGCAGAGCCAACAACAAAACTGTGCAAATACTTGAACACTGCAATGTAAACAATGCAGCACTTATGGGTATTAACATTATCCTCAAAAGCCTTTTTTTGGCTTTTAAATCATGCCTTTTTTCCCAGCTAACTTTTATCTTGGTTATGTGTTTTGAATCCTCTGAGAGATCCTGCAGATTAAATATTTCATGGGAACATGAATTACTGAATAAGTCATCACTGGATATATACTCAGACTATTTAGTCTTCCTTTTGAAAATGTCCTCTTTCATTTTCACTCAGTCTCAAACATGAAGCTGATACATAAGCATATGGTCAGTGGTTCTGAGCGGGTTTTTTCTACATGAATTCGTACATACGCAACAATCTTAAACAATTGGATTCTTTTCTATAAATTTTATGGGAGATTCAGTTCAACTCAATTCAGTATTATTTATGCAGCGCCAAATCACAACAACAGTCGCATCAAGGCACTTTGTACTGTAAGGTAGACCCTACAATAACGCATACAGATGAAAACCCAACAATCATATGACCCTCTATGAGCAAGCACTTTGGAAATAGTGGGAAGGAAAAACTCCCTTTTATCAGGAACAAACCTCTGGCAGAACCAGGCTCAGGGAGGGGCGGCCATCTGTAGCAACCGGTTGGAGAGAGAGAAGGAAGACAGGATAACATACATGCTGTTGAAGAGAGCCAGAGATTAATAACAAGTATGATTCAGTGCAGAGAGGTCTATTAACACATCTTGAGGGAGAAAGGTGACTGAAGAAGAAATATTCAATGCATCATGGGAATCCCCCAGCAGCCTACACCTATTGCAGCATACCTAAGGGAGGATTCAGGGTCAGCTGATCCAGCCCTATCTATATGATTTATGGTATTTGTTTTTCAGATTTGGGTGTGATGGCACCACCTTTACCTAAATTTTGCAACAGTAGGTCAACATTTCAGTGCAGTTCATTGCAGTTGTATTCATATATTGCAAAAATCCCAACATGTGCCATCTTAGGAAACTCAACCTAGTACGCTGAGGACCTTACAGTTCTGATTTGAGCAACATTTAGTGACTTCCTTTTTGACTGGGCGAACCCTCCGACAGAACTAGACTCGGGATGAGCAGCACTCGTTTGATTGCCATGAGAGGAGAGTGAAAAGAAAGGGGGGAAAAAAGATGAGAAGGAGAAAAGCTTCAACTGTGGGAGAGAGAATACACAAACTGACATGCATGAACAATGAAATGGAGAAGAGGTGAGGATGTCGGTGCACCATGTGAGGCCTCCTGAAAGCAAAGGCCTGTCGCAGCATAATAAGTAAGGGGTGATTCAGACGTTAGCTGAGCGAGCTTTAACTATAAATCTATGAAAGGTTTTGAGGCTAATCTTAAAATTAGAGATTGGGTTTGGCTCCCAACCCTAAACAGCCAGCTGGTTCCACAGGAGCGAAGCAGCTTTAGCCTCTGCTTGTCATTCCGGCTTAGGATACTGAAAAAGCAAGTCATGGTCATTAGGGGCTTTATATTCAAGAAGATGGATTTGAAATCTAAGGGGATCCAATAAAGAGAGGTTAATAAAAGATAACTCTTTTTCTAGTTCCCGTCGATACTCCTTTTGCTCAAGTTAGAGTTTTTCAAGCACTGTACTTATTTTGCTGGTATAGTAGAAGGTGGTGATCATTTCAAGTGTCTCAGAACCAGCTCGTTCGCTTTTTGGTTTCATTGTAGGGCACTAGAAACATAAACAGACCTACACCTGCCAATATAAACACTCTCAACTGCCCCTCCAATTACAATAGGCTTTTGTGAACACAGGCAAACTCGCAAGGTGAAAACACTAGCAGCTAACAGCAGTGATAGTTGTAATGTTGAAAGGTGCATTAGCACTAAAGGTAGCAGTCATTTTCTGATGTTAGTTAACAAGTGTTATGAGATCTAATTAGTGCTGAAGTAGACCAGATAAGAGTCCTCTTTCAGGTCTTCACTCTGATTCCACTTAATTGAAAATGTATCCTCTACAGTGTTCAGGGTTTTTCATGTATGTGGCTCCTTCTGGGAAGAAGAATGCGGGAGATGCTCAAAGCATGTTTGTAGGTTAACTGCAACGGAAAACGATTTATTACAGTAAAGTTTCCAGCATTTAAAAGAAGTAATCATTTGTTAACTTCCCGGAGAAATGGGGAAAAAAAATAGAAGTAGTGTAAACAATTTTAATCTGTTTCATTTCTTTTCCCGTTTCCTTCAGCGCGTTTTGCTCCCTACAAACCCGTGGACATCATGCTCAAACCTTTGCTGTTCGAGGTTCCCAGCATCACCACAGATTCTGTGTTTGTGGGCCGAGATTGGCTCTTTCAGCATCTGGAAGATGTCCTGAAGGCCGGCGAGTCCACAGAGAACCACGGTGCTGTGGTGGTGGGCAGCGTGGGGTATGGGAAGACGGCCATCATCTCCCGACTTGTGGCGCTGAGCTGCCATGGAGGACGCATGCGTCAGATCGCCTCCAACAGTCCCAGCGCCTCCCCGAAAAGTAATTAGTTTTAGTATTTGCCTTTGGATGTGAGCACTACATTAACTGCTCGTGTTTAGCTAATGTTATTATAATTTCATTTCAACATTAGCTTGCAAAGTGTGGGAGGGAAGTAATTATATATTCGTTGGCAATATAAAATCAAGTTGACTAATATTACATTTACCTTACAAAAGAATGCCCTCACACACAACTAATGTTATTAATGCTAGCATATACATATACAGAGAGATGTTAGTTTATATTAATGTAATAACTTTATATATTGGTGACCATGTGCATGTCTTCCAGCTGGCCCAGGACAAAGCACAGAACTTCCTCTCAGCCAGCCTCCACAGCCCACTCCACCATCCAGTGCTGCCAACACACTGAGGACCAGCAGTTGCCCAGGAACTCCCGAGATGCAGCGGCACAGGGAGGAGGCTGTCAAACGCCTGGCTGCAAAGGTGCGCCTTTCAACATCTAAGAGAGCTCACAGTAACAAAGAAGCAGGAATCAAAGAAGCTGAAAAAAGATTGCACTAGTTATGGTGGTGTTTACTCAGGGAAAAAATGTTTGGTGTGTGCACTGGATCAAAAAAAGTAATTTTAACAATTTTCAACAGTGAGTAGATTATTTTTTGTTTTTGATGGATGGATTTGTTGTTTCTTCCTTTCTTTTTAAAAAAAAAAAAAAAAAAAAAGGAAAAAGAAGGAAAATCGACCAAAAAGCATCTCAGGTTTTACCAAGTACTTCTACAACAGCTTCAGTCTGACTTCTGAAAACTCCTCTTTAATAGTGACCACAGATAATTGTGATATATTCTGTTGAATGATGCATAAAATTATACATAACAATAAGGGTAGGTTGCAGTTTACTAGTCAGTGATTAGAACCTCCTCAGGGAGCAACAACCCACAGCGAGCCCTGTCAGCCATGACCTGAGAGCACAGAATGTAAACACACACCAACGTCAAACAGAGCCAGCTTCATCAATATTAGACGTCATTTAGGAATTTACAAACATCAACACACGTTTCAAATAGCAACACCATTTATCTAGGCGGCTATCAGTTATACCGACATGTATGGCACTACTACTGCTTAATTACTGGTTGGTATCCGTTCCTGTGTCAACTTCAAATAGGTGCTTAAATATATTGTAAGGCCGCCTGTTCAAGTGTTGAACTGGGATGTTTGAACATGATAAGGATCCTCAAAATTCCATGAAGCGGAGCAACACTGACTACTGAGGATAGTGCTTACTTTTTTGACAGATGAATATTCCATCTGTTGATTTTTCTGGCGTTACAAGGCTCGCAAAATAAAGTCTAAATACTGCCTCTCTGGGAAGTTTACGTGTCAGCGCTGTTGAGCAGAAGATTAAGTGTTTTCTTGTATAAGCTTGTCAACATTTTTCACAAGATATAAAGTACTGCACGGTAACAGCTTTACATGTGTTCTGTTACTCCCCCACACCGTCAGTAACATTGTTAACCACTTGTCTGTGACCGAACCCCGCCCCCCCCCCCCAAACATGCATACCAGACACTGAGCATATTTCTGCACATCTTTCTCTTTCAGACTTGTGAAGTGGACAGACAAGTCCTCGATGTTTCACTTTAAAATGTTCCTCTCTCGATGCACGCCGACTAAGCAGTGTGCGGTTTTTGCCTATGACTCTTTTATTTTAGTTTTGGAATTGTTCGCTCTGTTTCCACTGAAATTTCTCTGTCGATTTTTCACTCCCGCATCTTTACTCGCACCACCTCTTCTTGTGTTGCTGAGGGTTCAGTCACATAGCAGGTGCACGTTCACTACATTTTGGAAATACTGCTTGCTAAAAGCACCATTTGATGACTTTGGCACTGCTATTGCCTTGTAGCAGGTCTAATAAAGATGATTGGGGGCCACCGGGATTCAGAGAAGATTTGTGATCCACTGTTGTAGTCAGTTGAGTTTGAATAGTGCTGTGATGGTAGGTTGTAAGGTAATTTAATAGGTGGCAGCTTTGTGAAGGACTTTCTCAGTGGATGTGACGTCTCCTACTGATTCTGCTGCGTTTAATGGTACTGATTACAACCTGTTGTCCTTCTAACACCTTTAGAATTTAATACTCTTATCCTGTCAGGGAGGCCTCCTAATTAGTGACCCTGTCAAAGGGGACAGTTCATGCACCAGACAGCTAGGGTAATGCAGTGAGCTTCATGTAAATGTCTGTGAAACTCAAGCAGTATCTCTTGAGCCAATTATGGTGAAAAGTGTTTCCAATAGGCGCCTTCACAGGGGCTCTGTTCCTGTGATGTGTGATGCAACGCTGAGCAGCTTCTGTCAGATTCTGCCAGTGCTTTTTTAATCATTGATTTAAAAGTGGTCTCATAACAGGAGCACTGAGGCTACTACCCTTTCTGCTTTATTCTTATTATCGAGACGTGCCTTTAGGTAACATTTCTGAAAATGCATTTATTGTTTTGCCAGCAGATGAGCTACCGAGGTTTGACTGCAGAGCCTTGCATCATCGTGTGTCGAGATTCGTATTGCTCATTGATGAGTCTGCGTGACTTGTATGCTAAATTAAATCATCACTGCAGTAGGGGGCTTATTAAGAGTTGTGTTCATGCACACAGCAGGTTACTTGACTTTGTACAATAATAGGCATTCAATATATCAGTTTCCCTCTTTGTTATGTCACATTTGTGATGAAGCTCAAAAAACGCGTGACGCAAAAATGACAGAAAGGAGTGTTCGGACTTCTCTCAGACGTTTGCTGCTTTTAGGGTAAAGCATAACATCAGAGAAAAATTCTGGTGGTCGTGATTTTTGACAGTTTCTGGAGAAGATGTGAATCAGTGGTTGTGTTATTGTTTCAGTTGGTCCATCTTCTGACTGGATGTCACATGTTTTCCTTACTAAAGATGGGTTATATACATCCAGGGAGTTCAGCTATAATTTTTAAAATCTTACCTCCCTCTTTTCTAATTTGCGCTAGCTTTAATTGTGCCTTTATTGGCATGTGAGTTATATGTTATTATTTGAAAAAGAAAGAACCATAAATATGCATTTAGATCTGTGCTGTGGGGAGAAGTTTGGGTCCAAAACATTTATTGATGCTAAATGTTAAAAAAAAAAGTCTCATATCTTGAGGCTTTAGTCATTTTTCTAGAAGCTGGTCATCGGTTTTCTGTGGAGAACTAAACAGCAACAGCTGAGGTTGAGCCGTCAGAGGAACCGATCACCTGCTCCTCCTCCTGTGGGCCTGGAAGTGTGTCAGCTCCTCCAGGTTGGACTGTAATTAGTACAGTCATCTTCCTTCTTCTCCACCTCTGTCCCTACATTTTCCTTTTAAATCAGACCTCCTTTGAATGCTGCGGAAACCTGCTCAGGTACAGAAGATTCTACCTTTAGATATCCACCTGGGATCTACTCACTTCTTTTTATAGCTTTTCATCCGTTGCCCAATCTCTTCATCATCCCTTCTGTGTGAAATAATGAAAGGATAAAATCATGTCTTTGACATTGTAGAGATAATATGTAGTTTTATGGAGGCTTGTTGGTATCAAAAGCCTCACTTACTTACTTTGTCATGGTAGTTTTTCAGTCACCAGAGATGTTGGTGTTTGTAAACGCTTTAAAGTTATCAAATGTACCCATCAGTCAGTGAATCATATTTTTAATTCTTCCTGATTCTCAAAAAGCAATGGCTTCACTCGCGTTTGTTCTCGTTCCTTTTGTCTTCCAGGTGGTGGCTTATCATTATTGCCAGGCAGATAACACGTACACTTGCTTGGTCCCAGAATTTGTGCACAGCATCGCAGCCCTTCTGTGCAGAGCTCATCAACTGAGTGCGTACCGGGAGCTGTTGTTGAAAGAGCCCCACCTCCAGAGCATGCTCAGTCTGCGCTCCTGTGTCCAATACCCCATGGCTGCTTTCCGGAGAGGAGTCCTGGAACCGTTGGCCAACCTTCGGAAAGGTAAAACACTGTAGTTGTATATTGCACTATTTCATTTTCATCGTGTATGAGACCACTAATCTCATTTCATAGTATTTTAATATTTAGTTTATTTGTAAATGTCTTTGCAGAGCGAAGGATTCCAGAGGAAGATTACATAATCTTAATAGACGGGCTGAATGAAGCGGAGTTCCACAAACCAGACTATGGAGACACCATTGCATCCTTCGTCACAAAAATCATTGCCAAGTTCCCCTCCTGGCTAAAACTGGTTGTCACTGTTCGAATCAACTTGGTGGTAAGAAAGAACTTATAAAGCATGGCTCTGAGTTCACTCAGATGACAAAATATTCACTGTTATAATCACCTCGAGTCAGAATTACAGATGTCACATTATACTGGTGATGAGTTTTAGTTTTAAAAAGTTTATCACTCTTTCTTCCCTCTCGGTAACTACTCTGCTTATCCGCACACTTTACGGCTGATTAAAGTAACTACTGCTAATGGCATTCACTCTTCTGTTGCTGCAGCTGCTTCTCTCACACACTCAGAGACTCGCTTCCCACAATGAACTCACACAGGTGCAGTTTGGCTGTTACACTGTTGAGTGAAGTACTGGATACAGGCAAGCTGTTAAGGGCTTGATTCTTAACTTAATTACCAGTTTCGTGTCTGCTCTTATCCTCTACTATCTGCTTTCCAAGCGCTCTGAGCTGAAGCTTATCAAAAAGTTTGAACACTCAAGACTTCTGTTGTTATATTTTTTTATACAAATTGAATGAAATTTGCACAGGCTGGTTTAACTAAGCATCTTTAACTAAGTGCTTTTACAGTCTTACCTTTTAATATATTTTAATGTTATTAGTGCTAGTTTTCACTTACTTAATATACTGTATTTTTCGGACCATAAGGCGCACCGGATTATAAGGCGCATTAAGCGAAACAAAACAGTCAGATAAGTCAACTCATTTTTCTTGCTTCCTCCAATCCACATTGATTCATAAATGCTGAATTCTCTTGCAGCTGCTCTATTCCCATGTTGTTGCAGCATATTAATGACTAACCTTTGTATTGTGGATGGATTACCTCAGTTGTTCTCCTGATTGAAGTTTGGTCCGTTTACAGCATCCCGCCATGCGATTGCATTTGTCCCTAACCCTCGGGAACCCTCACATTAACTTTTATGAGTGAAAAAAAGTTAGCCTTCATCCTCTAGCTTCACTGTGTTTATGTTATGCTAACATAGCTGTGTCGCTAGCATATCATTTTATACCAGCTAGCCAAGCTTCAGTAACCCTATAAATGTCACTGCTGTTTAGTTTTCTGTCTTCATTTATGTCGAAAGGGACGGCAGAGCTGTACATTTAAATTTTTTCAGAAATCTCTTAGTCATGTATATCATGTTTAGGTGGAACTAGTGAGCTAACTTCTAACTCCGTTAAATTTAATAAATTTTGTTTTCATGGATGCTTGGATGTTGAACTTAATAGTTACACCTGATAAAGCATCAACGCTGTCGATTTTTGAGAAAATTAAAGGATTTTAAGTGCGGCTTATAGTGCAGAAAAAAAAAGTATGCCGGTTGTAGCCAACAGTCCTCCTGCAATTACAGTTCACACTGGCCCTGTTTCCCAATCCATAAAACACTGTAAAACACATTTATTGATTTGTTGACCAGAACATTTCATATCCTAAATCGGAAAATCTAACACTGTGGCAACCCTAGAAAAGAAATGAATCAAAATTCTCTCATTTTAACAAATGTCTAGCTGGACATGCCGTCACCTCTCTAGGCACTCACTCACTGTCACCAGACCCTGCACATTTTTACATTTTGACAAGTGTTTCCTGAGCTGCTCCCGCTTGTTATTCTACTCTTTACAGAGTCAGGCATATCCAGCAACATTCAGGAAAGAATTGAGACACATGACCTGCAGGGCAGGAGAGAGATGAGTCAGTCACTTTGAGCTGACACTAGGTTGACCAGTTCCAGAAATGCTATGGACTTGGATTAAATTCACGCTGCTGACAACTGAGGCTTTGACACTACTGATGAACTACATGAAAACTTATTTTCCTTGCTGGGGGAAAAAAGAAAGCACTGAGCCTTGGATAATAATGTGGTTTTTGATTGACATCTGGAATTTGAGTTATTATTGCTCAGTCAGAAGCCAGGGTCGAGTGTTGTCCATCAGTGTGGGCTGTACTATATAGTGAATTCAGCCTAGCTATTAAGAATTCAGGCAAGGCCCTGTCAGTGTGGTGAATCAATATATTGTAGCGCTGATATTTTGTATTCACCTCTTATGCTCTTCTATTAATGCATTAGAATTGGTTTTTTGACGTGGAAAGATGTTCCAGGTGACTGCACTTAAAGTAATACATTTCGACTACACTGCAACATCCATCCATCCATCCATCCATAAGCAGAAGACTGCAACATATGTGTTGTAATGTCTTCTGACAAAGTGAAACAGTGTTTAATGAGAGGGAGTTACTGTTTGTGTGAATTTGCTAAGGTGACGTTTTTAGCCACCTGGAGGCTGGCAAAGCAAGAACAGCAACAACAACAAGGTTGCAGTCGGTTATCGGAGATGTGTTTTTGTTGTCCGTGTGGTAGATTTCATAGTAACAACTGTGCTGGAAAGGAAACGTGTGGTTTAAGGCATATGTAACAGTAGCTGTTTTTTTTATAACCTCTGTTAGTGAATCCTGTGCACATGCTGGTCTGTGGCAAAGGATAGCACATTGTTAACCATGCCATATGTGTCTTTTACTTTCTTGTAATCATATTTTTCTTGTTATATTTCTGTTTTGTTCACATTCCCACTGTAACCACTTAGCAGTTGTCTGCAGTAATGAATCGAATGGCACTGTTGTTTTAATGGGAGCTATATGACGACTTCGCATGTGAAAACCTCGGAGTCGGTTTGACAATGTTTTTGTAAATCAGGCTCCTATGATGTTCAGTAAGTTCCCTTTAAGTGCAATGGAAAGGCTGTTAGTCACTGACTGAAAATGTCAGTTAAATAGTTTTTAAGAGAGTTGGCAGTCTTTTGCAGAAAAACCCTGTATGTCCTCTCTTTTTATTGTTTTTTTTTTTTTTGGGGGGGGGGGGGGCTACGAGTCCACATATTTGGGTAAGATGCAGGAAATGGTTGCAAAATCACAAAGAAATTCCAAAATTAAATTCTCTATGTCCGGTGGGACGTGATGAGAAATATTACAAAAGCAGAATTCAAAATGAAAACAATGAACAAACAGGGCTGCGTACAACCACATGCCATGACACATAACGACAGCACAATGCTTAATAACAGAATTAATGATAAACTGAAGATATTCTACGATAACTGGACCATGCACAGCATTCAAAATAAAATAAATAGAGAAATAAATACAGTAAATAAAGAAAATGTATATAAAATGTTGTTTGGACATGATGGTTGTCAGTCCTGCTCCATGCAATAGACTATAATGACCATACACTTGCATTACTCAAAGGTTCTTGAAACTGAAATATGAGCTAATGATGATGGTTCCTACTTCCTTCAAAAGTTTTTAGAGCAAGTTCCTACAAAAGATCAAAAGCACAAACTGTACGCTCCATGCTGTATTCTCATACCGTTTCCCCTAACATTAAAGCTCTGGACACAGCAGTCAGCAGCATTGCCATTCAGTGCAGACAGTGGTTACATTCGGCTTTGTAAGTTATCTGAACCATTTGGCCATCATTAATATGCAAAAGCCATCGGTAAACCTGCGTCTGTGTGTGTATGGCTTTGCTATCTAAGCTTTCGGCTACAAGTTCAGAAACTCTGCAGCTTAGTGTTTGTATAAGCTGCAATTTAGCTTGAAATTGGAAGCACTAAATGATCGACTTTAAAGCATTATCACTTCATACTTGTAATATTATGCGTGTACATTTGTACTTGTCGCTTGTACTCAGGTGTCTCTTGCAAAAAACCCCTCAGTGAATAAATAAAGCTTATCTGCTTTACTGCCCGACTAACTCGGGGCATAGCAAAAATGAATCATGGAAGAATAATCAAGATAGCATTGTTAAGACAAGAAAATATGAAGGCATGAAATGTTTCTTATTTGCAGACAGAATCAGAGTTGTGCATAGAGATGAAATTGTCACGCTATTGTTTTGTGCTTTGAACAGACAAATAGCATCTCACCTCGGAGGAAGGGTTCAATATATTGGCCCTTGCCTGCTAGACTAATATCTGGACAATCTCTGAGGTGTTGTTTGCACCCCCTCCCCCCAATCTTGTGGATTGTGTTCGGTATGTTTTATTGAGCGTGTGCATACATGTGCTTGTGTGTGTTTGTCTGTTTGCGCTGCCTTCTCATGATGAGGGAGAGGAAAAATGTTATCTTGCGGAGGCAATGTTTCTCTAGCCTCAGACAGGCAGAGGATTGGAGGATTAAGGTGCATTGATTTCTCCAACCCCTGGGACACAGATTGAAATGTGAGCCCTAGTTCAGACCTCTGCTTGCCCGCTAGCTACCATCCCATCCATTTGCGTCCAGTGTCACCTCGGTCACCAGGAAATTGTCTCACTGCTGCTCGAGTTCGGCGCCAGCGTGGATGTTGTTTCAGAAAACGGCATGAGCCCCCTCTGCTTCTCAGCTGCTGCAGGACACTTGGGACAAGTCATGCTGCTCTGTAAAAAGGAGGCTAAGGTGAGGACTTTTCATATTGTGACTACTTGACAACTCTACTGATGTAGTTTTCTTGTGATCATAGACATTTGGTTTCATTTGGCCATCTTTCTGGATTTCTGGCTTTTTCATATGCAGGGTTTGTATGGGTGCTTGAAATCATTAAAAAAGGCTTGAATTTAAATATTGTCTTTTCAAGGTTTGAATAGTGCTTGAATTTTAGATGTGGTGCTTAAACGTGGTTGAAACCATATTTCATTCAACACAAATAACTGAATGAGTCACAAAGTGTGAAAGCAAAATTTCTCCATCTGGTCTGCCTTGCACCTCTGCGTGCCAGTCTGTTTCAATGTGTGACCCCGCCCTCCCCCTGGGGATGAGTGCACTAACTTGACGTTGCTGTTTTAATGAGTGTTTGATGGAAAACGACACTGGTGGAATTTGCACTCTGAGTCACATGACAGGTGAGTCCTAGTAAATAATTTTCGAGTATGTGTACATAACACATGCTAATTTTAAAACTATTATTATTATTTTGCTAGCTATCAAACGTGCTGGAGAAATGCACTGAGTGTGATAGTACAGTAGTTGGTTATGGCATGGTGATTTATGGTATATGCTGTAAACATAGCTAACATTACTTAGCAGTAGCAGTAATGTGAGTTACTTCACTCAAGTAAAAGCTTTAAACGTTAGTCTGATACTTAACTAGCCAACTTGAGGCTTAAGGGAATAGTGGTAATAAGAGGGACTGATCCATATGGGCACAGAGAATAGCCACTTTTTGTGGTACTGAAGTTCCCGGGCTTTCATTCAAAATCTGTTTATCGTGAGCACCCACCCATTAAACATAAAAATTATAAATAGCTTCAAGCTATTTCAAGCTATTGATGCCTGTGGGCACTATCAGCCACTGAGACAACAGACAAATTTTAGTGTTTTAATGAATGAATATTTCATACATTAAGGCTGCCTGTTTATTTAAGAGAGGTGAACAATACATTATAATTATACATAATAATATCACAGATGATAGACTAAATAAATAGATTTTACTTAGATGCTTGTTCATTCTTAAAGTCTTATATGTTGAATTGAACTGAATGTCATCTGTTCAAAGGCTCTCCCAGTCAGTGCTGTTCTCCATGCCTGTCTTACTGTACATGATGTTATTAGCACAAACACTTTAAAAGTTACTGTGACTCAAACATAGAAAAAATGATTTTTTATTTCCCTCACCTAATTTTTAAAAGTATTTTATAGCATATAACACGTTTGAAAATATGCTTTGGTTCACATTTAACTCCAGAAAATCATAAATCAAAATAGGGATATTACCTGTCCACAGATTCATGGTGCAGTAACTGCTCTTTTAACTGTCTGGTGTCTTTGCTCTTTGTTTGGTGTTTGTAGACATGGTTTACATGAGTTTTTAGCTGAGATTCAGAGGTTTCTGTGGGCACTACTCATGTCAGCACTTATATTTCTGACCTCGTGTTATAATCGATTAAACGTGGTCTCCTCTCTTTTGCCCCCATTTTTGATGTTGTGGGTGCAAATGATCAGGCGTGACATTCTCATAATAAATCAGATAAAATACTGCAAAGAATTAATCCTGCATTTGTGTGATTGAAATGTGTGTGCAGTGACACTGTTTAAAGATTTGGCCTAAATAATTCTGGAGTGAATGAGCCTAAACATGATGACCGGACTAGTGACACCATATCACCTGTGACACTCACACACGCACGTATGACTTTGCCAGTTTCAGCTGAAACAATTTCAGTGTTTCAAACCATGTTCCAGAGTTTTTAGTTCACCGTTCATGAGGTTTCAAGAAGAAAATGAAAGACAGATCTGAATGTTTGAAAGTGTTTTGGAAAAACTCTGTAAAGATTAGATGAACAATACTCAAAGGATAAATTCAACTGTTTTATTTTGTTAGATAAGTTGAAAAAAAGTTAAACAAGCAAGTAAATAACGAAACAAGGTTAAATGAAGTAAGAGCAAAAAGTTAACAAGTAAATAACGAAACAAGGTTAAATGAGGTAAGAGCAAAAAGTTAACAAGTAAATAACGAAACAAGGTTAAATGAAGTAAGAGCAAAAAGTTAACAAGTAAATAACGAAACAAGGTTAAATGAAGTAAGAGCAAAAAGTTAACAAGTAAATAACGAAACAAGGTTAAATGAAGTAAGAGCAAAAAGTTAACAAGTAAATAACGAAACAAGGTTAAATGAGGTAAGAGCAAAAAGTTAACAAGTAAATAAAGAAACAAGGTTAAATGAAGTAAGAGCAAAAAGTTAACAAGTAAATAACGAAACAAGGTTAAATGAAGTAAGAGCAAAAAGTTAACAAGTAAATAACGAAACAAGGTTAAATGAAGTAAGAGCAAAAAGTTAACAAGTAAATAAAGAAACAAGGTTAAATGAAGTAAGAGCAAAAAGTTAACAAGTAAATAACGAAACAAGGTAGAGGAGAGAAAACCCCAACAATCCCCTCTGAGCAAGCACTAGGCGACAGTGGGGAGGAAAAACTGCCTTTAAACGGGCAGAAACCTCCGGCAGAACCAGGCTCAGGAGGGGGCAGTCAACTGCCGGGACTGGTTGGGGGGGTGAACAGAGGTGGAGCAAGACGAGGCTACATCAGTTGAAGAAGCAGTATTGTCCCTCTACCGGAAAAAGCTGAAGAATCTTTTCTTCTTTTTCATGGACTTTTCCACGAGCGCCTTTTTGTCCAGGATGAGGGTTCTCAACTCATCGATGGTTTCTGTGTTTTGCCTCTCTAGTTTCTTGCATGTTTGTTCCACCTGTTCTAATGTTGCTTGTGTTTCTTCAAGCTTTTCTTTGAGGTCTTTGGATGTTGCCTCCTGTGTCAGCTTTGCCTTCTGCAGGTCTGCATTTCTCACTTGATCTTCTTTGTGCAGGCCTTCTAGCTGCTCATTTCTTTTCTGGATATCGCGGAGCGTACACTGCAGGTCCTCATGCGTTTTGTCTTGTTTTTGCTTTTGGGCCTGCATTTCTGTGTTTTCCCGCTTCAAGTTGTTGAATTCCAACAATATCCCCTTAATGAGCTCTGAGTTGTTTTTGGCCATGTGATCAATCTTTTTCTGCATGTGTGAGCATCGTTTTTCTAGTGTTTCCTTTTCTGCCTCCAGCTCACTTGTTTTGACCTTCAGTTCATCACAGAATCCTTGCAACTTTTGATTTTTACTCTCAAAGTCCTTGATAATACACTTTTCTTCTGGCAGTCTTTCTTTCTGTTGCTCTCTCTCTTGAAGGAGGTCTTTATTTTGGACCAATGTTTGTTCCAACTCTGCCTTCACCATTCTGTACTTTTCCTGCATGCCTCACAGCAGAGGGATAACGACGGCTATTCAACATCGTTACACGACACATTCGAGCTGCATGACGCAGACAAAGTGACTAAATCATCTTTTTGTGGTTTATTGTCTTTAAAGCAGCAGACAAAGCTGATGGCAGAAGATGTCAGAGAAGAACTTCAGGCCGTGGACTGAAAAGGTATTTTTTTCTTGTTATCAAAAGACATTTGGAGTGACAGCTTCTACAACTGGTTGTGCTAAAGTAAAGCTTACAGTCTAAGAAATCACAGTGTTGATATTCAGCACAAAGAGAAAAGCTCACTTGTTTGAAATTATTTACAATCATAGTTTTATAAATTCTGACTGTAAACATCTTTTACAGCTTTGATATTGTTTGACACTCGATATCAGGTGATAGGGTTTAATTTAAAGGTTTCTGTGTCCCAATGAGCCATTTACACTGACCAGTGTCAGTTTAACTGTAACACATTCATTCAGAGTTAGAAGCTCTACTTATGGAGAAACTTTCTAAGTCTAACAGGGGACAGGTACTCCTGCCCAAGTAACATGATATAACCCCACATACAGCCCAGCCATAAAATGAACCAAGTCATTTAATTCAAGACAGCATGGGACCAAATGCATGTAACCAGCCTGCACCAACCTGACATTTCTTCCTCCTGAATTAAATGAATGAATGAAGGTCATGCTAGGCGGTTGCTATGGTGGTTGCTGTGGACTTGGCTGGACCGCGTCCGATTCCTGTTATTAGCTGTCCGCCGTAGGAAGGCTGCGTTCCATTTACAAGTAGTGACAGTCTGTCGTAACTCGAACTCAAACCCCGCTTTCTTTAATTATAGGCCTTTTATAGCCGTTCATGACACGCACACACATAAAGCACGTTGCCTCACCATGAGAATGCAAGTTTACCTAACCTAACCTTAAAGTATCTGACATAGGATAGAAAAATGAAGCAACCAGAGATTTAATGATGAAGACTCTGGGTTCTGTAGTTCGCGTTTTACAGTCCTGAATGACTCTTTGCATATGATTTATTGAAGAGTAGTTTAGAATGCACTTTATATTTAGACTGTTGCTGTTTCATTTTTTTACATTGTTGCCGTGTTATGTCATGAATAAGGTTCACCTGCTGGGGGTTTGATGGATCAGCTGGACAATACAGTCAAAGACAGACTTCATTCATCATATGCAAGAATCCTAGTTGGATTTTTGTTGTCACTCATGTTTTTGAACCAAATATTGAAAACAATTCTAATTATTCAACACTAATTGTTTTATCCTATTGTAAAGTGTCCTTGGGTGACTTGAAAGGCGCTCATAAATAAAATTTATTATTATTATTATTATAATTCTGACAGACTGGATACCTGGTCAGGTCTACATTACCTTGTACTCAAGCATCCCAGGACAGAGCCCTGCCCCACCATGTGCCTGGGTGGATACGTGGTTATTAATATAAAAGGACCAATACTGAATATGAATATTTCATGAAAATTGAATTATAATACGAATTAGTAATAAGGGTTTCTCTGCGCCCTTATCTACCCCATACTCAAAGAGCTGCGGGCAGAGAGGGTGACAGGAGAGGATGGCACTGAAGAGAAGATGCTCGGTTTCTGGAGTCTCCTGGTCCTGTCAGTAGGATGCATCTGCTGTGTCTTCTCGTGGATGCTCACCTACCTTGACTCGTTCCAGCCTGGTATGGATTCCCAACACTGCGGACAGTGGCCCACGTCAGAGACGTTTAATATTGATTACATATGTCTGAATTGCTAACCCTAACCCTAGCTCAACAGACCACAATGCCCTGGACTGTCAGTATTATTACATGCTGTGAACATCCTTGATCACAGTTTATGTTGTAAAAGAGAAGGAATATTGAAAAAAAGATCAACATTGTGATATTATTTCTTCCAAACTGACCAGAAACATGCTTGTCAGACTCTCACAGCAAAGGATCAGACTCACTGTGCATGACAGCTCAGGCCAATGATGTCTGTTAGATTGTCAGTTGTTTAGTGCTTCTGTACAGTTAGGGTCACGTCTCTATTTCAGAATAATTAATATGCGGAAAACACTAAAAGTTGATTGTCTTCCAATATTCTAGCATAATTAAAAAACTTTGACTTTGTAAGTACATATTATTAGTCCTAATGCCAGTATGAGTCTTCATAACTCCTGCTTTGAAATACTGAACTTTAAAATTTACCTGATGAAAGATCATTTACAGTGGCACTCTGTCAGGATCATTCTGACTGTAAGATCACTGTATTAATCTGAATCCTTCTGAAATGTGCTGTGAATGAATGCTGATGCAACTCACTGTGGGAAAGCTGTTAATAAAATGAATCTCACATGCAACACATTCACAGAGGAAGAGGACACAAAGGGAGGACATGCAGAGGCTGTGTTAAAGTCAGAAATCCAAATCTTTAGCCAAAAACAGGCGGCGGTTACAAACAGGAAGACAAGCAGTCCATCAAACAGTCCACAGGGTCAAACATACAGAGAATTCAAACAGCAGTAAAAAAATAACTGGACACTGAAAAACATAAAGCAATGTGTGACGCAATAGAAGGAAGCAGCGCAGTATATTCACTGAATTATCATCAATTACAAAAGAGAAAAACGACGATTTCTAAGGATTATTTTCTTAAATGCAGTTAGAGTGTGGCTGGTAAAGATGGAAACATACAGAATGTAAACTGTGTGAGTTTGTGAACTTTGTTAGTAACAAATGAGGTAAAAACCCAAAACAGACAAAACACAGAAAGAGGCTCTCAGTATTCATTAATTATTAGAAAGAAAAATTCTGGTCGTGGATTTTTACAGTCTTAGTTCCGCTCGCTGTCATCATTATAATCATCATGATCAATGGCGAGGTCCTGAGGTGGGCGGGGCTGTCTCTGGTAATGTCACCATGAAGGAACAGCATCTGGCACGTGTTGGTGAAACATCCCAGTACACTGGTGTAGTTTCCTCTCCAGCTGTTTGACATGTGACACTTGAACATTAAGGGGAAGAAGAAGAAACAGTGTTAGGTCAGGTGACCACATGGTTTCTAAAGTAACTGACAGGAAGTAACCAGGCCATTAGAAATGGGTGGCATGTGTTTAGAGTTACTGGAGTTGGGTAACTCTACTTACCAAAAGCAGCAGCACACAGATGAAGGATCAGATGCTGAATGTTGCAGGAACATGCTCACATGTGCGGTGGTCATTCAGTGCTGCTCCGGCAGGTTAGACAGTCCAAGACTGATATACTGCCCATCTGAGAGTTTGAAAACACACATGCAAAGATTTATTTTGTGTTACAGTCAAAGTTGGATGTTCATTTTTGTCCTTTAAAAATGTTTGTGTATTTGAAAGCACTAACGTTTAAGGATGACTTGGATCGTCTCCTTTAAAGGGGAGACAAGTGTATCCACTGATCTACGTCACTTTACCTGGATGATGACTCCTCTCCCCCTCACTCAGAAACACTCCTAATATAACCAAGCAAATAAATAATATTGAAGATTTACTTACATCATTACAAAAACAGGAAAAACATCTCCCTTTGATTCTATTTCTCCATTCCTGCTGAACATCAGGCAACAAATATCTCAATAAATCACAGTAAAATGTAAAGCACATGTTTTCTCTGCTTTGTCTGACCTCTGCAGAGCCTCTGTCAAGAAAAACATAACTGTAAGCATAAAACAAATATACATTTCATAACACGCCACTGGACAAACCTCGGTCAGTTGATTTCCTCTGTGCAGTGCAGACGAACATCAGTCAGCAAGCCAAGGTGGTGAGATGGACTGGTGTCCTTTGTGACTCTGCTGGTTCTTCTGAGGAAACACCACTGTCTTTCCACACCGTCACCATCTGTGAGCACAAACAGCCGCTCTGCCAGCATGTAGGAATCACATATCACACACACAGGGGTGAAGAAACATTTCAATACAGGTGTCAAATTAATTCATTAAAACTACTACAGATATATGTATTTTTTTTTTGATAAATTAGTTTGCTAAATTATAAGAATTTTTTTTTTCCTTTAACAATTGCAACTGAAAGAAATTAAATATTGAACAAAAATATATTGTCACATTCTGAGCATGCTCAGCACGCTGACAGACTTGAAGTTGCTACAGATTTTAAGAAGTGATAATTATAGGGAAGAAACTTCTCTTTTTCATCTGTTTAATCAAACATTTGATGCCTTAGATGTCTCAGTCTATAGCGTTCTGCAACTGAAGCTTGGATTTGGCTGCAGATTTGGCCCCTGTACATCCTTCTCAACATGTGGGTACCATTTAATCCCACTTCTTCCTGAGCTTTGCTTCATCACAAGACCAAAGGTGGCATCCCGTGTCAGTCTTATCATCATCCAGAAGAAACATTTGAAGAAACATCATGGAGAAGAAACATTTACGCGCCTCCTGGTTTTGTTTTCTGATCCTGCGAAAAGACTGAGGACAACAAAGCCCAGAGAACACGAGATACACAACATCCAACATTCAGACTCAATGAAGAGCACCAGGTTGGTTCAGTTATAGTAGATATGAGCATACTTCACATTACTGGGTATGAATAATAATGAGGAGGCAAACTTTGAAGATGCAGAGCATGATGTCCCATCATCAGACTGTAAACAAACATCCACCAGGCTTCTTTGTTGCCAAAATTGATGATTCTCCTATGAGGGATCAGTAGCGTGTATTAACCTGTGGTATAAGCAGCAGTCACTGAAATATTACTGTTTCAGATAAGAAATCTAGCACATAAAAGCCAGGGTGGGAGGGATCTCTGCAAACTGATTTACCTCTGCAAGTGTGAAGCTCAACAAAAATCTGACTCTCCAGTCACAGACAAACAAAAACCTCCAGCTGGGAGATAGAAAACGCTGTCTGGGTCCTGCTGGATGTTGCTGGTCAGAGTCCACACATTAGCAGAGTGCTTCTTGGTCCCACTGACCCATATGGACAGTGACTGTGGAGAACTGTTCTGGAAAACAGAGAAGAGAATTAAAATAACAAAAAACCAAACAGGATTTCCACAAAGACTCTCTTGGAATCAGCAATCAAAAAAATCACTGGTTCATATTTCAATTAAATATGAACAGGTTCCTTAAATGTTCAGATCTGATTTAATTTAATTTCCTTCACACAGCACATTCGTCCAGGCTGACAGGTAAACATAGAATTAATCTCAGGTAACATGACTCATAGTAGAGATTCAGTAAGAAAGATTACTAGCTCTAATATTATTACCACACAATCCAAGGACACACCAACAGCTCAGATTTGTAGAACTATTTAAACAAATGTCTTCTGAATATTCAATTCATGTTCACAGTGGGAGGGGGGGGGGGGGTCGTGGAATTTTTAAAATAAAGTCTGCAACACAGAAAGAGCTGTGATCAAGCTATTTATTACTGCGCCAACACACATCAAACATCACAGTTCACAGTCAGCGCTGCCACAGAAGTGGTGCTCCTACTCATTTATGCATTCCAAGGAAGAGGGAGGAAGTTACGAACTGATCCTACCACACTTCACGTGTCTCGCTATGAAACCTAACGGATCAATGGTTATGCTGTTTGGTGCCCTTGGCCTTATCAGCACTTGTAAAGGGAGTTGTTTTCTCAAACTGCTGACGCTGAAGTAAGTTCATCTAGTTTTAGAAACTTTCACTGAACAGTCTATAACAGTGTCACAACTAAGCACATGCATAAGCACTTAAATACTTTAAATGAGAATAACAGAAAATTTCTTTTACAGAGGCTAGAGCCTGTCCCAGTAGTCATAGGTAGAGCACACCTGGACAGGTCACCAGTCTGTCAGAGGACTAACACAGAGACAGACATCAGAGTAACAAATCTATTTAAAATTAATATAAGTTTGCTGCAGCTGTATGTATTAACATGTGTTTCTGTGCTCACAGTCCACCTCTCAGGAACCTGCAGTTCACTTTAGTCTACTTTAAACAGACCTCACAAAAGGCTGATGTGGCTGGATCAGTAGTCTGATTTAAGTACGATACCTTTGGCCAGGGATTAATCTGGTGCATCGCTTCACTGCAGTCTTACGTATTTTCCCCACACCTGAATAAAAAAATACTGATATATACAAATAACAGCTTCAGCTGATGCAGCCTGACTCAATCCTAGATGTTCAGCACACAGAGACACAGAGGTGCCGTTTAAAGTTTAGTGTTAACTTGAGTCACTGATCATTTGCAGCATTACAGAGTCTGGCAGTCTTTGCATGATGTCCACGTCACTGTAAGTTTCTAGCTGACTCTCAGGTGTGACAGGTGTGCCAGCAGGAAAGAGTAATAATAGCCTGCATCCTGAGGTTTTTCATGCAGGATTAAAGGAGCCAGGCTTTATTCACACAGCTAGGATTGTATTTTACACTGACCCTGGGTCAGTATAAGTATCATACAGTTTAAACGAAGCACTGAAACTTGCACATATTTATTACAGATGCACTGAAGCTAATCGAGATATTTGCTGTCAGTCTGTGGCTGCGATTAAACACTTTACTGGAAACTTTATTAACTAGTAACTTCGTCAGTCATGACAGAAGCTAATATTTCTGTGCTAACATCGTTTAAACAGTAACAGCTTTACTCCAATATAAGCTAACGTTTACACCGTAACTTTAAGCTAGCACCATAAAGACGGTAAAACACGTAATAACATCTATAAATGCATCTTAAAGCTGTTATATTAGCACTCGGTGTATTACTAACATAACCACATTAACATTACTGACACTCGCTGACTTTTAATAGTCATTCTATAAATGCTGTCCGTTTAAATGGTATTACCTGTAAACACTGCTGTATCCACCGGATTGCAGCCAGAGTGGATTCTGGAGTCTTCCCACGCTCCTGTTAGTGATCCTCCATCTGGATGGATGATAACAACCTTCTGAACAATCTAGCTGGAGATGGCCCATATCTATGGACTGATAACAGCCGAAGCGGGTGAATAAAGTCACCCAGTAGCTAGCTGTGCCATTACCCAGCATACACCACTCCCTCCATAAATGCAATAAACCATACAAAAGTATCGTTCTACCTGTTTTTCAGGTAGTTGTTTACATTATATAATTTATTGTGTTCTGTATACGTCACTACAATGTGATTTGGAAAATGTCTAAATATACCGACAACAGGCACTTCCGCGGCAATCTCTTCAATCGGAGGACCCTTCACGTCAATTCCCGACGCGAGAGGGGTACCCTGCGCGTCCATAAGTGCAGCAGAGGGAGCCTGAGCATGCGTCACAAGTTTGACGAGTTGGGAGTGAGAACGTGTTGACATTCCAGAAGGATAACGCAAGGACACATTGTGCACACAGTGTGTGTGTCTGTGTGTGTGTATGTGTGAGACAATGTAATAATGGTTCATTGTCAGAAATTCCACAAAAGATAAGATATCTGGTTAAAATACATTTTGTCTCTTAGCTGACAGAAAAGAAGAGTGAATGTCAGAAACTTGTATTGTGAAATTCTCCCAGGGTTCTCTTACTCGTCCTGACGCTGTTCATGTTGCATGGCAGGTTTGCAGCTGTTACTGGACTGAAATGGGAGTTGTCTTTATATTAAACACCCCACAACATGATTATCCAGATATCCAGGTACCAGAGTTGCCTCTCTGCAGTTTCTCTCCTCCTGACATCCCCCCAAAACTCCCATTCCCATAAAGAGTGTGTCTGCTCCCAGACCATCAAAGGATGAATTAAAAAAACTGCAAAAATTCACAAATACCTCACAAAAACATTGCAATGAAACATCTACAACTGCACAAGAAGTAAACCGGTTAAATGCTGACTATAGGTATCTCTCTTCCAGTAAAGTAGAAGAGTATTTTTACCTTGCAAAAGAGTATTTTTACCATGGTAACAGGTGATCCACATGTATTGTGCGTGTTCTCTGTCCCTCTTGTATCAGGTAAGTAACACTTCCCATTTTCTTCAGAACTGTTCCCTGAGTCCATTTTGTTTCCCCCCCCCCTGAAGTTTCGGATACGCACAGCGTCTCCCTCCAAAAAAACACGAACAGGTTGGGTTTTGTAATCATGGTGTCGCTTCTGCTCAGACTGTTTCTGTTCAATGTGTCTGCTTAGTTCAGGTTTCAGCAGGCTGAAGCGAGTCCGGATCTGATGTTTCAGGAACAACTCTGCTGGTGTACGACCCGTCACAGTGTGCGGTGTACTGCGATACATGATAAGGAAGTTTGCCAAACGATGACTGAGTGGCAATGTGGCCTGACCATCTGCTTCCAGCACATTTTTCATCAGGGATCGTTTCAGGATTTGTACTGACCTCTCTGCTGCCCCGTTTGATGCAGGATGATAGGCAGGAACAGCTGTGTGTCTGATCCCATTTAACTCCAGAAACTGATTGAATTCCTTTGACACAAGTTGAGGTCCATTGTCTGAAACAAGCTCTTCTGGAAGTCCATATGAAGCAAATAACCCTCTCAAAACCTCAATGGTGTTGTGTGAGGTAATGGATGGCATAGGGAACACTTCCAACCATTTTGAATGACTGTCAATGACAACTAAAAAGTACTGCTTGCCTTTTTCAGCTAAATCAATGTGAATCCGTTGCCAAACTCTCTCAGGCCACTTCCACGGATGGAGTGGTGCAACGGGTGGTGACTTCTGTACAGCCTGACAGACTGAGCAGCTTTGAACCAGTTCTTGTATATCACCATCACAGCCTGGCCACCACAGGTAACTGCGAGCGAGTGCTTTCATACGACAGATACCTGGATGTTCATGATGCAGGTCTTCCAGCACTTTCTGTTGGTAAACCGGTGGAATGATGACCCGTTGTCCCCAAAGAACACATCCTTGTTCTGCTGACAGCTCGTGTCTGCGTGTAAAGTAAGGCTTAAGTGATTCGTCTTGCATATAACTCGGCCACCCATTCATGGTGTAGCTCCAGACCTTGCTGAGGATTGGATCCTTCATGGTTGCTCTCTCAATGTCTTTAGCTACTATTGGTAGCTCTTCCACATGTGAGAAATAGAAGATACTTCCCTCCTCGGCAATGTTTTCTGGCGTATTCCGAGGTAGACGTGACAATGCATCTGCATTAGCATGTTCAGCTGATCTTCTATATTCAATGTCATAATTGTATGCCATTAGAATAAGAGCCCAGCGTTGCATTCTTAGTGCAGCGAGTGTTGGGACAGCTGACTTTGGCCCTAGTATAGCCAGCAGTGGCTTATGATCTGTTATGAGGGTGAATTTCCTTCCATACAGATATTTATGGAATTTCTTTACTCCAAAAATTATGGCAAGGGCCTCTTTTTCTATCTGGGCATACTTTCGCTCAGCTTCAGTTAATGTTCTTGATGCGAAAGCCACAGGCCTTTCCTCTCCATTTTCCATGACATGAGAGATGACTGTGCCCAATCCATAAGGTGATGCATTGCAGGCTAACTTCAATGGCAGGTTTGTGCTGTAGTGCACCAACACTTTGTTCTGCAGCAGTAGACTTTTTGCATCCCTGAATGCTTTTGCACATTCCATGGTCCAAATCCATTTAGCATCTTTTCTCAACAGGTTATGCAAAGGCTGAAGAATGGTGGATGGATTTTCCAAAAATCGACTGTAGTAATTTAGAAGACCAAGAAAGGACTTCAGTTCAGTGACGTTTGTTGGTTCTGTTGCATTTGCTATGGCTGCTACCTTTTCCTCTAAAGGATGCAGACCATCCCTGTCAATACGATGTCCCAGGTACTCCACACTGCTCTGAAGAAAGTGGCACTTGGAAAGCTTCACTCTGACACCATGCTTCTCCAGACGTGTGAGTACTTCCTCCAACCTCTTCAAATGATCCCTTTCAGATGAAGCAGTGATGAGGATGTCATCCAAAAAGCAGGTCACATGCTCCATCCCCTGAAGGATTTGATCCATCACAGACTGGAAAAGAGCCGGAGCACTGGAAACACCATAGCTGAGGCGATTGTACTTATAGAGACCTTTGTGTGTGTTGGTGACCAGATACTTCTCTGATTCTTCATCTAACTGTAGCTGCTGATAGGCATGAGAAAGGTCAAGTTTACTGAAGGATGTTCCTCCAGCTAAAGTGGCAAACAAATCTTCAGTATTTGGAAGTGGATATCTTTCCTCTTCAACACACTGGTTGACACTGACTTTGTAGTCACCACATATCCTAATTGTTTTGTCTGCCTTTGGCACAGTAACAATAGGGGATGCCCACTCACTTTTCTCAACCTTTGAAATAACCTTCACCTTTTCCAATCTGTCCAGCTCCTTTTCCACAGCTTCTTTTAGTGCATAAGGAACTGGGCGAGCTTTACAGAAAATTGGTGTGGTGTTTGGTTTAGTGTGGATTCTAGCTTTAAATCCTTTTATGCAGCCTTGGTCATCCGAAAACACTGCCTGATGGCGCTGAATCACTTCTAGTACTCCTGGCTTTGCTTCTTTCTGCACCAGTACCTTGTGTACTGTGAAAATCTGTTTCCAGTTCAGCTGTAGTTTCTTTAACCAGTTTCGTCCAATCAGAGCTGGTCTGTCTCCCTGAACAACGATCAGTGGTAGGGTGATGTTTTGAGTCCCATACTGTACTGGTAACATAATATATCCACGCACAGCAATGTGTTGGCCTGAGTAGGACTTGAGCTTTAGCCCACTGGCTGGTTTTATAGGGAAATGAGTGAGATGCATCTGATAATACTTGTCTGATACTACCGACACTGCTGATCCTGTATCCAGCAGCATGGTGGTGTTCTTGCTCCCAAGCGCAACATCCACTGTCTATCCCTTCTCACTGGAGGTGATGGAGTACATTGAATAAACTCCAAAAAGTTCAGCTTCATTATTCCTACTTGAGCATTCATCCTCAGTTTCCAAATACTGAGTTTGCTGACTGAATTTTTTATTCGTGCAAGCACGTGCAATGTGTCCTATTTTTGCACAAACATGACACTTTTCACTCTTAAATTTGCACTCACGTGCTGAATGCTTTCCACCACAACGATAACATGGTTGCTTCATTCCTGTGTCTTTTTTAGGTCCCTTCCAGTTCTTTGGCTTGTTATTGCCCTCTTGCCTGTTCTGTCCTTTCCATCCTTTGTTGAAAAAATTTGGAGCATTTGTCAAGGCATTTACGTGGTGAGGGTCCTGGCGTCCTGAGAACTCCATCGTATTTTTCGAAGCGAGTTCCATGGATACGGAAATCTCACATGCACGTGGAAATGTAAGATCTTTTTCCGATAGTAGCTTGCGCTGCACAGCATCAGAACGCAGCCCACTAACAAAACGATCCCTCAGGGCCTCATCCAAATATTGTCCAAAATCACATGTGGCTGACAACTGCCTCAGGGCGACAACATAGTCAGAAACTGCCTCCCCTTCTTTCTGGTTACGTTTCTGAAAACGAAAACGCTCAGCTATCACCACTGGAGTCGGCTTATAATGCGCACTTAACGCCCCAGTCAGCGCTGCACATCCCATGGTACTCGGTACCCTCGGAGACACAAGATTCTTTAGCAGCCTGTATGTATCTGCTCCGATCACAGAGAGAAACGTGCACACTTTCTTCTCATCGGAAACATCATTTGCCAACATCCATTGCTCCAACCGCTCCAAATATGACTCAAAATCTTCCTTCGATTCATTATACTCTTCAACACGACCCACATGCATCGCCATGTTAGCTCACCAAAAGCTGTTTCGCTGCAGCCGTGAAGAAAACGTCTTTGTTTGTATTTTTTTTTTACATGTGAACACAGCCCTTCTACAGCCTCTGTCACGCTGTGGAAATCTTTAGAATCCTCGTCACCAGTTGTGATATTCTGGATTAGGCTCTTAAAAAGATCAGGACAGAAGGACGTGGATAGGTGCCTTTATTGAACAGCAGGACATCACACACTAACTTGTTGTTTCTTAGCGGTGCAGAAACTACCCTTTTTTGTTGTTATATATTGGTCAACCAAGAACTAGCCCTGTAACAGGCACTTCTGTATTTTAACACTGGGGGGCAACAATCCACTCTTTTACACAGAGTTATTAATATTAAACATCTAATTAAACCAGAATGTTTTTGTCAGTCCACCCCAACTCTCACGTAGCATAATGTGACATGTTTGTCGCATCCATTTAAAGTCAGCCAAGTGCTTGAAGAAAGATTTGAGCATCTCATTAGTTCCTGCTCTAAAGTCCAAGGATGCCTGTTTAACATTTCATGGAATTCTATCTAATGGTCCTTGAGATATTCCAGTCTTACCAAACATGGATACCTGAAAGTGCAACTCTACAGCCATCATTAGAGAACATTATAGTGTCATAATCCTGCATTGAACAGACATTTATTGTGAACATTAAATCTTAAATTCTTCCAGTTTAATCTTCCAGTATCTAATGTATAAATAAATAAAGTGTATTTATGAAGGTGGTTTCAAAGTCGTGGTAGTTAAAAAAAATGTAATCAAAAAGAGAATCAACTTCTACATTAAAGGAATGATTACACATTACACAGTGACTTAAAAGGATCACTCACTCTTCCATCTCAAGAAACTGATAATGCAACATGACACTTTTCACTGCCTTCTTCCTTCTCTGCCCTCACATTCTCTTTGCTTCCTCTTTCTCCCTCCCTCTCTGTCACACACTGATCTTTTATTGGCTAAGTGGTGGTCACTGTAAACTGACCATTCTTCCCACCCCCACATCTCTGTGTACCAGGGATGAAAGAAAGGCGCAAAAGATAACATCACTTAACTGCTTTTCAAAAATCCCCCATCTTCCATGCCTGTTCACTCTTAAACTGTGAGGATTAGACTACACAACATATGATATAAAGGGTATTTGAAATAACCATCTTCAGCTTAACTTGTCGTTTTAACAGTAGCTTCATGCACTGGTTGATTTTCATAATTTTGCTTCTATAAAATGTTTTCGGAAGTCAGAGCATATTCAGTTAGACCTTGCATGTAAATTCTAATAACACATTTCCAATCATCTATTGTAATTTTACAAAGAAGAATTGCTGAGTAATGTATTAATATTCTAATTAAATATCCATCAGCAATGGTGTGCTTGGTACCAAAAACATACCAAGCACAGAATTCAGAAAGAAAGGAGGCAGGGAAGAGGAATCCAGCAGCTAACATTAGCTATGGCTGAGCCTGGCTACATTCATGGTGAGTAAACTATTTGCCAACGGTGTTTTATTTGCTCCTCAGCATCACAATGACAGCATTTGAACAGTGCTGTGAAACTGTTTGTAATCAGGGTATGCTGAAATTTGCTAAACTAGCAAATATTTATAGGATCTGCTAACATTCAAGCAAGAATATCTGTTCCCAGAGTTGTCTTGTTTCTTTATGTTGTTGTGGGTTCTTAAGAATGACACCATTACTTGAAGAGAAGGTATTTTATCGAACTGTGGTTCACATGTAAACAAAGCTTCGCCATCACAGTCTACTCCGAGGTAACTCCCCTTGCTCTCTAGCTCCCCCTACAGTCTAGGAGTATTAACAACATAAAACATGATACTAGGCAAATAAGGATTTGCTGTTATCATTACATCTTCCTTTTTTTTCAACAATAAAATAACATACCTACTTTCACAAACATAAACAGTCTCTATTTGTTTTTTACTTGTTAAACCAGGCTTTATCAAAGTAACGTTAACAACACAACTAGTTTTCAACAATTATGGTCCATTCAACACTAGTAACCAAACATAGTGAAACTTGCATAGATACTATGACATCATCTTCCAAACAACATGTCAACACATTACATCTGCTCAATCAGTCTCATAGGTGGCTTTACTTGTCTTACAGATCTTCTCAGTGTTTGTTCTTGTGTATGCATAGGTGTTTCAGGTGATAGTGTCTCATGTGTGTGTTGGGGTTGTTCAGCAGCCTCCAACCTCTGCTCCACTACTACTGGTCCCTTAAGAAGATCTCGGCGATTTCTTCTCAGCATAGCTCCATCTTCTCTCTGAATGATGTATGATCGTGGTTGATCTTTCCTTAGAACAGTTGCTTTCTATGCCCATGTGTTGGTTTTGTCTTTGAATCTCACTTGATCCCCAGCATGCAGTTCAGGTAGGTTTTTTGTTCCTCTGTCATAATAGAACTTCTGCTTTGCTTTTTGTTGCTCCTTAAACTTCTTCACGCTGTTTCCCTCTTTTGTTTTAAGCAGATTATCCTGAATGGGCAGGTTTGATCTCAGGCGTCGTCCCATAAGAAGCTGTGCTGGTGGCATACCACACTCAAGTGGCGTTGTGCGGTATACTAGCAGGCTTTGGTAGAAGTCAGCACCACTGTCTCTCGCCTTACTCATCAGCCTCTTCACTGTTTGGACGGACTTTTCCACTAGTCCATTAGATTGTGGGTAGTGCGGGCTTGATGTTGTGTGAACAAAGTCCCATTCTTTGGCAAACTGCCCAAACCTAATATTGGAGAATTGTGGTCCATTGTCTGTGAACACTTCACTTGGCACACCGTGTCGTGCAAATACAGCTTTCATAGAGGTGATTACAGCCTCTGCTGTTGTTGTTTGCAGTCTACATACTTCCGGATACAAAGAGTAGTAGTCTGTGACCATAATATAGTCCTTTCCTCCAGACACAAAGAGGTCAGCCCCCACTTTCTGATATGGTCGGTCTGGCACTGGGTGCGGCTTTAGTGGCTCGGCAGGATTGCTTGCTTGATATGTCAGACATGTTGAACAGTTCGACACTTCATTTGTCACATCCTGATTAATCCGTGGCCAGTACATCACCTCACGTGCTCTCCTTTTTACATTTTTCCATGCCTAGATGCCCTGCGTGTATCTTTTTGAGCATCTCTCCTCACAGGCTCTTTGGGATGACAATTTTACTTCCCTTGAACACCACATCATCCACTACAGACAGTTCTGCTCTGCAGTTCCAGTACTCTTGAATAACAGGTGAGCAGTTTTGCTTACAGCTGGGCCATCCATCTATGATGGTTTTGCGCAGTGCTTGTAACGTTCCATCTTTGCTTGTCTCCGTTCTGATGAGCTCCATCTTCCCTTCTGCAACAGGAAGTGCACTTGTGACCATGCTCACATATGCTCTTACATCATCATCCATCTTGGTGTTCGCTGGCTCATTCGGATCAACAGCTCGGGATAATGTGTCAGCTGTGTACATCAGCTTGCCAGGTGTGTACATCACGTTAAGCGTGTAACGTTGCAGCCGGATCATAATTTTTTGGATTCTCAGTGGACAGTCATTTAGTGGTTTTTGGAACAATGCTATCAGTGGCTTGTGGTCAGTTTCAACACTGATGGCCTGCCCAGACACAAACTGGTGAAATCTCTCACATGCGTACATTATGCTGAGCAGTTCTTTTTCAATCTGTGCATATCTTGTCTCTGCGTCTGTCATGGATCGCGATGCATATGCAACAGGCTGCCACTCATCATACTTCTGCAGAAGAACAGCTCCAAGCCCACTCTGTGATGCATCTGATGAGATCTTAATAGGTCTCATTGGATCATAAAACTTCAGAACTGGTTCCTTTGTAAGCAGATCTTTCAAGTCACGCCATGCTTTCTCATGTTCATGATTCCACTCCCATTCGATTCTCTTTTCAGTTAGCTGTCTCAGTGGCGCCATTTTTTCTGAGAGATTGGGTATGAATTTTCCCATGTAGTTTATCATGCCATTAAATCTCTGCACATCTTTCTTGCATTGCGGCCTCGGCATGTTTTCAATTGCAGACACCTTTTGAGGATCTGGTCTGATGCCTTCACTGCTCAGGATATCTCCAACGAATGTCAGTTCCTTCGCCCCAAGCTGGCATTTCTCTTTGTTCAGCTTCAGATTGGCTTTTCTGGTTGCTTCAAGAACATTTCTCAGTCTCATGTCATGTTCAGCTTTTGTGCTACCTCACACAATGATGTCATCCATTGACGTGTCGACTCCTTCCAGGTGTTCATAGATCATGTGTATTGTCTTGTGATACACCTCAGGTGCTGAAGCAATGCCAAACGGCAGTCGCCGGAATCTGTACCTGCCAAATGGGCTGTTGAACGTGCACAGTTTTGAACTTGCTTCGTCCAGCTTCAGTTGCCAAAATTCTGATGAAGCGTCTAGCTTGCTAAAGTACTTCGCTTTTGCAAACTGTGACATTATCTCCTCTCTTGTAGGTAGTTTGAAATCTTCTCTCTTTATTGCTCTATTCAGATCTCTAGGATCCATGCAAACTCTGAGCTTTGCAGTCTTTTTCTCCACAATAACAAGAGAACTCACCCACTCTGTTGGCTCATCGATCTTTTCAATCACTTCCAGGTTTTCCATCCTGTCCAACTCGGCTTTCAGTGGCTTTTTTTTTTTTTTTTTTTTTGTAGAGCAAATGGTACTTTGCGGCATGGATGAATGACTGGTGTTGCACTTTCATCGACTCTGATTGTGTGTTCTCCAGCAAGGCAACCAAGTCCCTGAAATAGGTCACCATATTCCTTCATCAACTCATTATAGTCCATGTCATCATCAGGTTCCACAACGAGCACTCTTTTCACTAGGTTCAGACTCTCACAGGCATGTAACCCTAGTATAGGCTGCACAGTCTTCGGCACCACAATGAATGTTAGCGTATGCTCCTTGTCTTTGTGTGTCACTTTAACCATGCATTTTCCTTTCACAGGTATTTCTGCACCTGAGTATCCACTCACTTTCACCTTCGTTGCATGCATTTTAGGTCTAGGTCTGATTTTCTTGAACTCTGCTTCTGATATGACATTCACTTGAGCTCCAGTATCCAGCTTGACTTTCATGAGTGTGTCATTCACTTTGAGTGTCATTATCCAGTCCTTTTCACCTGTCTTATTGTCTGTCACTGCAGCTACATAGAGTTCCTCTGTGTCTTCTTCATCCACAGTATGGACTGCACTTTGTTTCAGGGTTTGAGCTTTGCAGCACCTAGCATAATGGTTATTTTTGTTACATGTATTGCATCTTTTCCCATATGCTGGACATTTTTTAGGAGGATGTTGCATTCCGCAGCGACCACAAGTCTTTTCTTTTCTGTCCCTGTTTGCTGGCGATTTCAATTGCAGTTTCATTTCAGCGGCAGCACTCTCCTTTTTGACTCTGTGTGTGTTCTTATTCACAGCATCCACTCTGCAGCTGTCACTAAGCAGTTCTTTAGCTTGTGCCCTCACCGTTTCAGCTGCTCTGCAGTGTTAATGCTTTTTCCAGGTCAAGATTTTCCTCTCTCACTTGCCTCGTCAAGTCCAATTGCTGATAGGTACAACGTGAAACGTTGCTTAAATCTTCTCCAATTTTCAGCCACATTTCCAGTCAACTGAAGAATCGGTGGTGGGTGTAAGCCGTCCATGCTTACGTCGCTAGGTCTCTTTTCTCTCCCTCGGCGAGTTAGCTACACTACGTTCACTGCTAAGCTGATCCGTCGGTACTGCTATATTGTAGTCCGTTACCTTTCTTCAAGTCCATCTTCTGACACCATGTCTTGTTTCTTTATGTTGTTGTGGGTTCTTAAGAATGACACCATTACTTGAAGAGAAGGTATTTTATCGAACTGTGGTTCACATGTAAACAAAGCTTCGCCATCACAGTCTACTCTGAGGTAACTCCCCTTGCTCTCTAGCTCCCCCTACAGTCTAGGAGTATTAACAACATAAAACATGATACTAGGCAAATAAGGATTTGCTGTCATCATTACAAGAGTTAACTATCATTTTGGCAAACTTTAGTTAGGTAAAGGTCTGTCAAAAACCTAAATTAATTAGATGGTTTCATAGATGTTATTTCAGTTTTCAATTCATTAAAAATCTGCTAAGTCGTGTATTAAATATGAAGTTAATTAATATCAGTTTTATGTGCTTATCGGTGTGATTTCCTGAAAGCTAAAGAGTAAGCTAATGTTAGCTGCTAGCTTCCATCAAGTTTCTATTTTCTTGGAAAAGTAATTAGGGTTAGGGTTCTTGTTTATTTTGTTTTACTTTTCACACATCTTGGCATTGTTTTGGTTAAGGAAACCCAGTGGACTTAAATATTTCAGTGTAGTCTTAACCCCCCTCAAGTATGAATGTGTGTGAAGGTTAGCTGGAAAGTGCTTAGAAGCATAGAAGAAAGTGCTTGTGTGAATAGTCGAAGGTGGTATGTTGTATAAAGTGCTTTGAGGGCTCCAGGAGAGCAGAAAAACACTATATAACAATCAGTCTAATTACCATTTAACTCAACAAGCATTTGTTTGTGTCTGCCAGATGTTAGCTGGTAATACTATTATATCCTTTTGTGGCTGCATTTTAGGAAAGCTACAATCTCTGATATCCAGTCCTGTGCAAACAGTCTTGATCTACTCCTCATTTCTTTATATATTACTCAGTCAAGCATAAAACGGCAAGTAACACAGGTGAATCGGTGTTAGTTGACAAATAGCACAGGTAAAACCAAATCTTTGAGCACTTTGTTAATCACAAAAACACATAATTGTTCCCGTTTCTTTAGTTGATTCTGTAAAAAAGAAAAATGACAAAGGACACAGTGTGACAGGTATAAAATTTTAGTTTTTCTGTTAAAATGCTATTAGAATATCTTGGCATATCTCTGCATGTTGTGCAGTGTATCCTTAAAAATGTGAGGACTGTCAGGAGAAGAGATACAACAGTGAGTGTCTTATTAAAGCTGAAACGTATCATCAGATTTTGATCTACCATCTAAAGAGCATCTGGTTGGCAACAGCTTTGTTTTTTCAGCATGCCAATGATACACTGCCAATGCAGTAAAAGCAGGCCCGGATAGAAAAACATACAGTAGAACACTATCCATGATGGATTGACCTCCCAGAGCCCGGATCTCAATATTACTGAAGCAGGAATACAACAGAAAGACCCCAAAAAGATAGTCCTGACACAGAACAGAAGAAAAAGCAGCCAACATCTAAAGAAGAACTTTACAATGTCAGTAGTAATATACCTGTACTTTTTTTTTTTGTATAGGTCTCAGAGTTCTGTTATTTAGACATAGATGATTTAATTTAACTACTTTGGGGGTATTTTAACTAGTTAGGAGCATTTTGCTTTTTCTTTAGGAGCAAATAGTTTTCAAACAGAGTGCCGCAAATAACAGGTATCCCTTTAGAAATAAACAGTGATACTTCTAAAAACCGTGTATTCCCACACAGCATTTAATTTAGCTAGTTTAGGAAGATTTCACTTTTCTAATAGTTTCACAGGCTAATAGTTTTTAAATAGAGCACCACAAACAACATGTATCCCTTTAGAAATAAACTGTGATACTTCTAAAAGTACATATTCACCTGTATCAACCCCAATGTGGCTTTAATGCAACTAGTCTTATAATTATCTACTAGTCTGCAACAGTTAGACTCGATGATTACACATAGATGATTTAACTACTTTAGGGGCATTTCACTTTTCTAAAAGTTTCACAGGCCAACAGTTTTAAATAGAGCACCACAAACAACATGTATTGTCATGTCCTCTGCCTCTAACGCCTTGCTAGAGTCGACATTCAGACTAAACTCCTCTTCAAAATGACCACGCAGACAAGAGGGTTTGACTTCACTCCCTTTACTTAGGCCAGTTGAAGTAGGGTAAAACTGAGAAACAACATGACATGAAATGCTCTTAGAAACCATAGATGAGGAGAAATACACAATAACAGTACAATGACTTGTTTAGCCGAAAGCGTTAGCTAATTCCCTCTTTACAAACTTTTCTATTAAGCAAACACTGCAATCACATTTCTTCAAGTAGATTGTTCATTAGTAAAGATGGAACAGAATAACATACCGACAATGCTCTTAAAGACCGTCTTAAGGGAGACAAATGCCACTACAGCAGCGGACGGGAGAACGGGAGAAGTCCTTGTCACTACCCGATCCGTACCGGAAACCCGATCGGTACCCCGCATGCGCGAAAGGTTTTTACTTCCGGTCGTAGCGTTTTACGATAGTTATGGGTCAGCGTATCTGTTAAAATGTTAAGAATAACAAGTATATCTTAAAATGTTTGCAATAATGAAGCATTTCAGTACGATGTAGACAAAAACGAAAAATAAAAAGAAAGTTACAGATCAGGACTCTCCGATCCTTACTGCGCATGTGTAAAGTCTGACCGTACAAATCGGGTCTACCCGATCCGTACCGCGCATGTGCAGATGTTTTCTTCTTCTTCTGTTCGTTTAATGGCAGTTTACTCCCCAGTGTACGAGGATACCGCCACCTGCTGACCGAGCGAATAAACCCTATTATAAACTGAATTATCGTCATTACAAACGTGTGTTAAATCTGATTTAGCGATAGTCGAGTGTGTTTATGCTTGTCTGTGAGGAGAGGATTGTTGGAATAGTGATGATGATGTGCGCTATCACTGTCAATTGTCAGTAAACACTTAATCTGGCTGATGAATCTACACGTGAGATATTACAAAGTCTGCATTATTAACTCTGTAATTAGGCGCCATTCTTCTTATTTTACGGCGCTGTTGCTCAATCGGGGGACGCTCTCTGTTGAGGAGAAAAGCATGAATTTCTTTGTATACGGATTATCCATTGTTTAAATGTCCCGGGCAGTCGAAAAGGAGGCAGAGCTGTTGAGAAATGCTAGGAGCTAACTGGGCGCTAACCGTACCATTCAAATATATTGAATGTCGCAATGTTGGCAAAGAGAGGAAGTGACGTAAGATTTGCGCATGCGGGGTACCGATCGGGTTTCCGGTACGGATCGGGTAGTGACAGTCCTTTCCCCAAACAATAACATGCGCTTTCTGATGACATCATAGAACAGATTTGAGCACGTTACACCAGGTCATGCCAAAAGGGGGCACTAAAGAGTAACTTTCTCAGGGAAAATCTATTTAAACAGAATACGGTTACATGGTGACAGAACATGTATTCTTTTAGAAATAAACTGTGATACTTCTAAAAAACACATATTTACACCTAACCACACCCTGTAACAGTTAGACAGAGGGGGTTTAGGCTCCCAACAGTCTGCAAAAAGGCATGAAGCAAACAAAAGAGGCTCCCTTATCAAGAGCATCCCAGCACCCATCCCAGATACTTCTAAAAAACACATATTTACACCTAACCACACCCTGTAACAGTTAGACAGGGGGGGTTTAGGCTCCCAACAGTCTGCAAAAGAAGTCATGACGCAACAAAAGAGGCTCCCTTATCAAGAGCATCCCAGCCCAAAGGTGTTTCTTCACAAACAGTTAATTCCATTATCTTATCTTATCATGTCAGAGGCCAACAGAAACCATGTCCAACAGAGTCTCCAAAGGCCTGCCACCTTTCTTCCTTACATCGTGCTCTTTTATCTCTACATCTCAGAGGTCAACTGAAAGTAGCCCCACCTATATAAAAACACCCCATCAGACACACAGTATTTTCCTCAGCACTTCACAATTGCCACAAGGTAGCGTTAGACACGAGTTATTTAAACAATTCTAAATGACAGTGTGATGGCCATAGTACTTTATGTGGGCCAAATGTGTTAAGGATAATGTTAATAATAATACTCAAGCAGAAGAAAATTAAAAGCTGTTGTTTTCGTGGCTCGAAAAATTAAAGAAAGTATGTTTAATAATTCAACAAGACCCGCACCTTCAACACATGTACATTCAAATTTTGGAACAGGTTCAACATTGCTGCTGTTCAATAGTTTTTATCCGTTCGAAAAAGTCATTTTACGGCTTTAATGTTTCCAGCTGATAAGGAGAATGAGTGCATTTCAAATGAGCGTCCAAAGGCTTTAAACTTCTGCTTTGTCTGTAACGACAGTATCAAACTACAGAGCATTTTTATTTTTTTATATAAATGTTGATGTTGTGCTATGGGATTGTATGTTTCAATTTTACTTATAATGTGCCAAATCACTACAACAGGCGGCTCAAGACGATGCCATCCAGAGTAAGGATCTTGTTAGCCACAGTGTTTCTAAGATGTTTACGCCCCGTTACAATAACCTCAGTTCTATCTGAACTTAGAAGCAGAAAATTAAAGCTCATTATGTGTCTAAGACATCCCGGCAGTTTAACCAATAAAAGTGGGTATCATATGCATAGCAGTGAAAATGTATGCTATGCTATGCCTTCTAAAGCACGTATAATGTAAACAAAACTGGTCTTTGCACAGAAGCCTGTGGAGCTTCATAATTAACCTCAGTGTGTGAAGAGGACTCTCCATTTAATAATAGCTGTAATAAAATGTTATGGCCAACGGTGTTAAACGCTGCACTTGGGTCTAGCAGGGAAGATTTCAACTTTTCAATATGAATGAAGGCTGAAAAGTGATTAGATTAATGTCTGATGATCTTTTCTGTGCTTCTTCAAGTTTGTAACACCGAACATATGTCACGATCCTGGGTCTTAGGACCCAGTGTTTTGAATTCTAGTTCATTTTGATGTTTATAGTATGTTTAGCTCATTAGGCCTCCTATGTTCATTTGCTTATTAGTTCCCCCTTGTGTTTCAACCCATGTTAAGTCTCCCCTGCCCTTCATGTCTCTCTGTGCCCCCTCTGTTCTGTTTATTGTGTGTCTTTGCATGTTTGAGTTTCTTGTTTTCTGTCACCCTGCATTGTGCATTATGTTCTCATGGTTGGTCTTTTGTTACTCCCTCTAGTCTAGTCTCTTGTGTTCAAAGCTGAGTATTTCCCTCTGTGTATTTTGGTTCTTAGACCTCTGCCTTATGGTTTGTCTCTGTTTCTTAGTTGCTGTCTCCACTGTGTCTAGTTCGCGTCTCTGTGTGATACTTCCTGTTTTACTTTGAAGGTCCATGCCTCATGTGAGTGTTTCTAGTTTTGCGTCTCTGTCTCGTCCAGTCCTGATTTCTCCCAGCTGTGCCCTCCTTTGTCTCATTCCCTCGTTATCCCTCTGTGTATTTAAGCCCTGTGTTTCTCTTTGTCAGTGTCGTAGTCTCCATCATAGCTGTGTGATTTTTCCCTGTGGCTCTTTGTTCTTTAGTTTTCCCAGTTTAGTTTATTTTGTATTGTTTTTCGGGTCCCACTTCACGCCAGCAATAAAGCTGTGTTTTTTGAGTTTACCTTTTGTCTCTGTGAGTTTGCGTTTGGGTCCTCTCCTGCCTGCCACACAGCCGAAACATGACAACATATTAAAGGATGATGTAAGGCTCACAGGAAGAGTTTAATTAGACACACATTTACTATTTTCTTTATACTCTTTCTTTCTTGACATGTTTAATGTGATTACTATCAGAGGAGAAAATGAACCTTGTGTAGTTTAAAAACTTTTTATTTAATCAAACTGTAATGTTGTTGAACTCTGACGGACGTGTCTTTTAATCTTGTCAACAGTCCTTAATCACCTAAATCTGCCATTTATCATCTTGTAAAATGTTCCCTCTGCTTCTGTTGCACATCTCCCCGGACACTCTCTGCTTCACCTGTCCTGTGCAGGTGGTCCAACCCCTGCCTGCCTCCTTAAACTGGGGTGTTTAAATCTCTTTACCTCTGTTGTGAACTTCACACAAAGTTTGTGGTAACAAAATCAAACTGACGAGGATCTCGTTTGAAAAAACACACAGTCACGAGACAAAATAAAAACAGACTGCTCAAAGCAAAAGCAGAGCCCTCGCAGCTGGTAGTACAAAAACACAGTGACAACATGCGTATTAGATACCCTCAGTGCCAAAAGCATAAATATGAAAAAGGTGGGATCACCAAGAATATCCTAAAAACGGCGTTGAGGTGGGTGTTACAGTGAAAAAAACAAAAAGCAGCCAAATTTTCATCTGAAAATGTTGAATTTTAGTAAAAACAATGCTCTGTAGTTTGATACTGTCGTTACAGACAAAGCAGATGTTTAAAGCCTTTGGACGCTCATTTGAAATGCACTCATTCTCCTTATCAGCTGGAAACATTAAAGCCGTAAAATGACTTTTTCGAACGGATTAAAACTATTGAACAGCAGCAATGTTGAGCCTGTTCCAAAATTTGAATGTACATGTGTTGAAGGTGCGGGTCTTGTTGAATTATTAAACATACTTTCTTTAATTTTTCGAGCCACAAAAACAACTTTTAATTTTCTTCTGCTTGAGTATCGGCCTCGGGTAGCTCTACTTATCATTGCTCAGTCAGTTGTCTGTTTGTGCTACTTTTTCAAGGAGCAGTGGATTATTGGTTAAGGGTGACTTTATGTGTTTAAGTGGAAGTACTTTGGAAAGTTTTACCTTACATACATAGATCTGCCAGTACAGCTTCTGAGGTAATTGTTTACAAAATGTTATAATCTATCCACAAGTTCTTTGCAATTTTACATTGATAAACATTATCCTTAACACATTTGGCCCACATAAAGTACTATGGCCATCACACGGTCATTTAGAATTGTTTAAATAACTCGTGTCTTAAGTCCTTCCATCAAACAGAAAATAAAAAAAGTCGCATGGTTCACTTTTATATCACAAAATGTTAGAAATATAAGTCGCTCATAACAAACTGAAAGGCTGGGAGTTTAAAATGCAAACCGATGGAAGCAGAAGTAGAAGACTGTAATGTCACAGAGCACACGGTGTCTATTAATGTGTAGACATGTATAAATAAGAGCTTAATAAAGATGCTTAATTTCTTAAGAAATAAACAGGTGGAGTGATCTTTATCAAAAGTGGAAGTTGCATCTGTGGCTAAACCCCTGTACCCAACAACTTTAAAAATCTGCTGTGTGTGAGGCTGTGTAAGTAAAGCTTGCCCTTCACACCCGCGTGTAACAAACCATTTGTTGGGGGTTGTGGATTTGTCACCTCAGCATTGTGAAAGTGGGGAAACATGTTTCTGGCTGTGCATAAGATTTCTGCTTACAACTTAGAATCTCAGTTCTAAATGAAATTCTGATGTTTTTTTAAGTATGGCTAATGTATTATTTGACTTCTAAGGCACACACACGCACACACACACGAACAACACAGAGAAGAAGAAGAGGGGGTAGTTTTACTACGCATCATAAAAACGCAATCATTCATCTTCCAACTGTATCTTTCTGTTCTGGCTTTAGAATCATTGGTTGTTTACTGAGCCGTACTTTGGGAGTCGTACTGTTGTGATACTGGGGAGAAAAGGGTAAGGTTTGAGAGACTAAACCCTTACACACATAACTTGAAAAACCTAAAGAGTGTGTGAGACTGCTAGCTGTGTTGTTCAGCAATAAACTCATCTACAAATGTGTTAGTAAAGAGTGACGTGTACTTCTGCCCCATTAAGCAACGGTTTAACAAATTTCACTGCAAACTATAAAAGGAATCTGGATTTAAATAGAACATAGTAGTGCAGGAAACACTAGTACGGTATGTGTCTATGGAACAAATCTCCTTCAGCGTTCAAATGACCAAAGTGAGGCCTACAGGCGTTTCTCTCAGTTGGTTGTGTTCAGGGAAAAAGCAGCTAAATACACTGAGACTGCTCCACATTGTTAGTGAGTTAACTCTGGATATCTGTAGGTTTTGTCAAACTTGGAGTGAACAAAAGCAGAAAAACAGTAAAAGATGCAGACAGTGAAAGTCTGGTTTATTTCATGAACACAATGAAACATTTTACAGTCCACAGAGCAAAGTAGTGTAGCCAGATGGGCTACTCGCCTTCCGTTGTTTTTCTTCTCTCATTCTCTCTCTCTCTCGCTCGCTCTACCACCCTCGCTCTCTTTCCACTGCACTCGCTCCTTGTATCAGGTGATCGGGTTAATTGGGAACCCACCTGCACATTGATTGCAGGGTGGCGCTAGCCTGTATAAAGCTAAGCCGATGTCTTGTTGGATTAATTCCTCCCGAGCTTCTGGTACGATACAGCAGTAAATGCTGGCGTACTGCGACGGATTGATCAGCAAGAGCCGATTATACGACAGCTACAGGTATGCTCTCGCTTAACCTTGGATTCCCTCCGAATACTGGAATTGGTGTTAATATCCTTTTCCGGCCTGTTGTAGCGCAGCAGTCTGTTTAATTCTGCCATTGCGGAGAGAGGTGTTCGTGGTATCTCCACCAATGAGAGTATAGTGCCTCCGGTCCTGGGGTAAGCTGTTAGAACTACTTTTATTAGCATTCATAGCTATAAGAGTTTAAGGTTACACTTATCTGTTTCAGGGTTCACTGCTGTACTCACCTCTCCATGGTAAATTGTCCAACCTAAATTGGAAGAGTGGACTGCCTTCTCAGTTGCTGTTGTGAACTCCTCCTTGGTGGAGTCTGCTGTCTTGTCTCGTTTTGTCTTATCTTGTTTTTATTAAGTAGGCTTACCTTTTTTTGGGTTCGCCTGGTGTTCTATTTTACCCTGGACTGTTGCTCGTACCCACACTTCTGTGATCGGGCTGAAGTGATTCTCTGCCCGAGTGTCGTGCTGGGACTCTAAATCGCCTGGGTGGCCGGTCTCAGCCGGTGGGGAGCCAGACCGGCCTACGCCTGAGAATAATTATTACCAGCACGAGTGGTAGTTTGACCCGTGGGGAATAAGCCTTTCCTGTGTGTGTGTGTGTGTGTGTGTGTGTGTGTGAGATTTCTTTTATTAAAGTTATTAACGTGTGTTTTAGTCTTTTTATGATTTGTAGCGAGCCTGACGCTCAGTGTCCTTTTATTCTTTTAACATACTTTTCTGTGTTTTATTTCAGTGAAGGAGGACGAGCCAGTGGCCCTGGGACCTCAGGTGGTGGGTCGTTTTCACACTTTCTTTTGTACAGCACTGGGTGGTCTGCAGTGATTCTTTTGGTGTGATTTTCTTTTGGTTCCACGGCTGCTGGTAAGTCCAAGTTCCACGATTGTTTATTTTTACTGTAGGACACTGTCAATAATGACGCTACATCTTGACTTTTAATATTTTATTTATAAAATATTATTTATAATATTTTATTTATTCCTATAAATAAAACTGTTTTAATATTGGAAGCCAACCTGCCTCAGTGTGCATCCTTGAACCTGTGCGGTCTTCTTTTATTCCTTTTATTTATTTTTCTTAAATATATTTCCTGGGGGTGTAATTCCCCTAGGTGGCGTTGTTAAGTTTATTTATTTTGTGCATAACCCCGCCGACCACTTGGTCACATACTTGGCGTTGTCGACAGGATGCACGTTTGAGGTAGATGTTTGGTTTTGTAAATTGTTTTATTTTTTTGCAATGAGTCTAGTTCACCTGTTTGAAGGCTCTATTTGTTTTAGAGTGTGATTATAGACAAGACAGCAGTATCCAGGTAGAAGGAAGAGTAATAGGATTTTAGCACCTTGCTGATTTAATTTTCTCTTTTTTTTGGGGTCAAAATTTATTATGGAGGAAGAATTGCAGCAACTTAGAGACTTGGTAGCGCAGTTAAGGGCAGATAATGAGCAATTGCGCCGGGATGGGGGCGCTGTGCTCGAGTCTGGTGGCGGGGCCGCGTCGTCCTCTTTCGTACCAGCTGGTTGCATACCAAATGTTGGTAGCCAGGCCGCCGTTACAGAGCGTCTGGTGGTGGTGCCTAGGGACCGTAAATGTCCCATGTTCAATGGTAGAACAGGCATCAATATAGCTGAATGGGTCGAAGAGGTTCAAGCATGCATGCGTGCCCGGCACCTGTCTGTTGCTGATCAAGCTTTCTTTATTTTTGACCATTTAGAGGGAGAAGCAAGGGAGGAGATCAAATTTCGCCCTAATTTAGAGCGAGGGGATCCTGCTCGGGTGTTGACCATTTTAAAGGAACTGTATGGCAATGCGCAGTCCTATGTCACTCTGCAGCAGGCTTTCTTTTCGAGGAGACAACGGGAGGAAGAGACTTTGCAGGAGTTTTCCTTAGCGCTAATGGCTCTGATGGAGCAAGTAAAACAAAGTGCACCTGATGGTATGCGTAACGCAGAGGTGCTGCTCCGAGACCAATTTGTAGAACATGTTGTTGATAGTGGTCTCCGCAGAGAGCTTAAACAATACGTTCGCCGTGTGCCCACTGCCACCTTGTTAGAGGTGCGCGGGGAAGCAATTAGATGGGAAAGAGAAGGGTTTTCAGGCGGTGTTCGCGACCGTGGCTATTCTCAACCATCGGCATATGGTTTTCAGTGTGGAGTGCACACTAGCCCTAGGTTCGCTCCTGTTGGTACACCCGAGTCTGAGTGGCGTGAGCTAAAGGAACTCCTAAAGCGCCAACAAGAGCAGTTAAATCGGCTCACTGAGACAGTGACTTCTTTACAGAACCCCCGAAGAAGTGTTCGGCCTTCACGGGCTGGCTCGGTGATTTGTCGCCGGTGTCAGCAGCCAGGACACTTTGCTAGGGAGTGCACTGGGGAGCGGGCTTCACGCCGCCCTAGAGCAGGTTCTGATTCAGGCCCTCCTTACGCCGCAGTTGGCAATCATCTTCCCGCTACCCAGTCGGAAAACTAACGCCATCTGTGCTGCAGAGTCACAGTTCAGGTGGGGAGTTCACTGGCTCACAGAAAGATAGGATTGGCAGGCTAATTTCATCGTGTCCAAAGATGGATGTGCTTATTAGTGGGGTAACTGTCCCTTGTTTGGTGGATACTGGGTCCATGGTTTCCACCATCACAGAAAGTTTCTTTTTGGCACATTTTGCCCCTTGGGGACAAGAACGCCTTCAGTCATGTCATTGGCTACAGCTTCGGGCTGCCAATGGGCTTGCCATCCCTTACATTGGCTATTTGGAGCTCAGTGTACTCCTGTGTGGCAAGGAAATGCCCTCTTGTGGAATCCTTATAGTGAAGGACCCTCCTGGGGCTACGCCCTCTGTCCCTGGCATCTTAGGAATGAACGTAATCCGCCGCTGTTATCAAGAACTGTTTGGGGCTTTCGGTGGCTCCTTGTTTCATTCTCCTTCTGTGTCACAGGCACCGAGACCAGTTTTGGAGGCCTTACATCAGTGTCACCAGTCTGCAGCCCAAGCCCCAGAGGACCCTGTCGGTACCGTTAAGGTACAGGGCCCGCGGGCCGTGCGGATACCTGGTGGTGTTATGCAGCTGGTGGCCACTACTTGTTCTCAGCAGTTGTCAGGTCAGGCTGTGCTTTTTGAACCTTCTGAGTCCGGGTTGCCAGTTGGGTTGCTGGCCTCTCCATGTTTGGTTCAGGTGGATAAGGGCGTTGCCTACATCCCAGTCACCAATGTAGGGACAGCGGAAGCTGTTCTCCACCCGCGGACCCGTTTGGGACTGATAAGCAAAGCTACTGTTGTTAGCCTCCCTGCCGGTGTTAGCGAGGAACACTCTTTTCCCGTTACCGTTTCCTCCCATACAACCAGCAGCCCTGCTCAAGAGATGGTGGATACGATTGACCTGTCTGCTCTCGCTGAGTCAGAGCAACACGAGGTACGGTTACTTTTGCGGAAGTACCGCTCTGTTTTCTCCACTTATGAGGGAGACTTGGGCTGCACAAACCTCATTTCGCACGACATACCGCTACTCGATGACGCACCTGTCCGGCAGAGGTACAGGCGAATTCCTCCTTCTGATTATGAGGCTGTCAGGGCTCATATCAACCAGCTATTGGAGGCCCAGGTAATTAGGGAAAGTAGCAGCCCTTATGCCTCTCCCATCGTGTTGGTCCGCAAGAAGGATGGAAGCCTTCGGCTGTGCGTTGACTATCGTTTGCTGAATAGCAAAACAAGGAAGGACGCCTTCCCCTTACCTCGCATCGAGGAAAGTCTGGATGCCCTAGCTGGCGCACGCTGGTTTTCTACCATCGACCTGGCCAGCGGGTACAACCAGGTGCCAGTTTCTGAGCAGGATAAGCCCAAGACCGCTTTTTGCACGCCGTTTGGCCTGTTCGAGTGGAATCGTATGCCATTCGGGCTGTGCAATGCTCCTGGTACCTTTCAGCGCCTAATGCAGAGGATGTTCGGGGATCAGCAGTGCCAGTCATTACTGCTGTACCTAGACGACATCATTGTGTTCTCCTCGTCTGTCTCTCAGCACCTGCAACGGCTAGAGATGGTGATGGCAAGGCTGCAGCAACAGGGGCTCAAGGCTAAGTTAGAAAAGTGTGCCTTTTTCCAGCAGAAGGTTAACTACTTGGGCCATGTAATCTCCTGTGAGGGTGTCTCGACCGATCCAGCCAAGGTTGACGCAGTAGCCAAATGGCAGTGTCCTCGTTCCGTGTCAGAGTTGCGATCCTTTTTGGGTTTCGCCAGCTATTACCGGCGCTTTGTGGAGGGGTTTGCCGCATTGGCGGCTCCCCTGCATCAAGTGGTGGCTAAATCGGCTGGCACAAAGACAAAGAAGGGCTCGGGACAGAGTTTGAGTGCTATTTGGACCCCTCAGTGTGAGGAGAGCTTTGAGGCCCTGAAAGCAAAGCTTGTGTCTGCACCTGTGCTAGCATATGCTGACTTTACGCGCCCATTTATCTTGGAGATTGACGCCAGCCACAGTGGTTTAGGTGCAGTTCTCTCCCAAGATGTAGAAGGTGTCGTTAGGCCAGTGGCTTATGCTAGTCGAGGTCTTCGGCCACATGAGCGCAATATGGACAATTACAGCTCCATGAAGCTGGAGTTTCTTGCACTCAAGTGGGCCATGGCCGAGAAGTTCCGGGAGTACCTGCTGGGGCAGAAGTGTGTGGTTTACACCGATAACAATCCACTCAGTTACCTCTCTTCAGCTAAGCTGGGTGCCACCGAGCAGAGGTGGGCCTCCCAGCTGGCGGCATTCGATTTTGAGATCAAGTATCGCTCAGGCCGCAGTAACAGGAATGCTGATGCTCTCTCTCGACAGTATGAGACGAGCTCCAGCTTGGCCGAGGGTGTGTTGCCTGGGACTTGTGTCCCGACTTCACTTCGGCAGGCTCAGTGTCCAGCCGTTTTGCCCTCCGTTACTCAGTTGGAGATTGGGGCCTTTCCATCTCACTCCCTGGAGGATATTCGTGCTTTGCAGGAGGCTGACCCCCTCCTCAAGGATTTCTTGGTACACTGGAGGAGGCACACCCTGCCCTCTTCGGAGGAAAGGAATCAGCTCCCCAAACCAGTCATGGTTCTGCTGCGTCAGTGGGATCGTCTGGTGGAGAAGGATGGCATCCTTTATCGCCGTATTTTGCGTCCAGGTGGAGGTGAGGAAGCCCTCCAACTTGTTCTCCCAGAGGCTCTGAAGCCTGAGACCTTGAGGCAGCTGCACCAGGACCATGGGCACCAAGGTATTGAGCGCACCACTGAACTGGTCAGGCAGCGTTGCTATTGGCCCGGGATGTCCTCTGACATCAAGCAATGGGTTCAGCGTTGTGAACGCTGTCAGGTCGCAAAGGACTCAGGGTTGGGGCCTCATAGTTATATGGGTCACCTGTTGGCGTCTAGGCCAAATGAAATCCTGGCCATAGACTTCACGGTGTTGGAACCTTCCCGTAGTGGAGTTGAAAACGTTTTGGTTATGACTGACGTTTTTAGCAAATACACTGTTGCAGTCCCTACTCGGGACCAGCGGGCCTCTACTGTGGCCCAGGCCCTGTTAACAGAGTGGTTTTTTAAGTTTGGCGTTCCAAGCCGCCTCCACTCTGACCAGGGTAGAAATTTTGAGAGTTTGGTGATGCAACAGTTATGCGAATTGTATCGGGTAGCCAAGTCCCGTACAACCCCTTACCACCCAGCGGGTAATGGGCAGTGCGAACGGTTTAACCGAACCCTCCATAACCTCCTCCGGACTCTGCCATCATCTCAGAAACGCGACTGGGCTGCATGCTTACCGCATGTGCTCTTTTGCTATAATAGCACGCCACATCAGGGCACCGGAGAGTCACCGTTTCTCTTGATGTTTGGCAGGGATCCTAGGCTGCCTATTGATTTCCTTCTAGGCCGCGTTCAGGACCCAGTGCCTGGAGAGGTACAGGACTGGGTGGCCGAGCACCAAGCCAGGTTAATGGTGGCTTTTGAGGGAGCTCGGGCACGGTTGTCGCTGGCCGCTGACCGCCGTAAGGAACGGCATGACCAGAGAGTCCACCCTGTTCCTTTAAAGGTCGGACAGCTGGTGTATCTTCGAGATCATAGCACCCGGGGCCGGCACAAGATCCAGGACCTTTGGAGCTCTGTGGTCTATCAGGTGTTGAGGGCACCCCAAGAGAACGGGGCTGTTTATACCATTGCCCCCGTGGGAGACTTGGAGAAGGTTCGACATGTCCATCGTGACATGTTAAAGGCACAGGTCAGCCTAGGACCACCTACACCTGGTCCACCGGTTCCACCCCCACCTGTACCCGCTGACTCAGAGCAGACCTCTCTGAGTGACGACGAGTTGTGGCTCCTTGTCCCTGAGGTACCCTCACACCCTGTCGCACCTGTGGTGTCACTTCCCGATGCCTCTAGAGTTCCATCGGTGGAGCTCAGGTCTACTCCCAGTGTGATTGTAGCACCCTCGACCTCTGCTCCCCCAGGTTCTTCCTCAGGCTCTGTTGAACAGTCTGAGGTGAGTGGGCCACATTTGCGGAGAACAGCACGTTCAACAGCTGGTCATCACTCAAATGTTTATCACTTGCCACGTCCTGTTGAATCTGCGTCAGTTGCTAATGCTCAGCTTGCCATATTCAGGCCATGGTGTTAGGTTCCTTGAGTTATTGTCGGGGCGCCAATACAAAAAAGGGGGGTAGATGTAGCCAGATGGGCTACTCGCCTTCCGTTGTTTTTCTTCTCTCATTCTCTCTCTCTCTCGCTCGCTCTACCACCCTCGCTCTCTTTCCACTGCACTCGCTCCTTGTATCAGGTGATCGGGTTAATTGGGAACCCACCTGCACATTGATTGCAGGGTGGCGCTAGCCTGTATAAAGCTAAGCCGATGTCTTGTTGGATTAATTCCTCCCGAGCTTCTGGTACGATACAGCAGTAAATGCTGGCGTACTGCGACGGATTGATCAGCAAGAGCCGATTATACGACAGCTACAGGTATGCTCTCGCTTAACCTTGGATTCCCTCCGAATACTGGAATTGGTGTTAATATCCTTTTCCGGCCTGTTGTAGCGCAGCAGTCTGTTTAATTCTGCCATTGCGGAGAGAGGTGTTCGTGGTATCTCCACCAATGAGAGTATAGTGCCTCCGGTCCTGGGGTAAGCTGTTAGAACTACTTTTATTAGCATTCATAGCTATAAGAGTTTAAGGTTACACTTATCTGTTTCAGGGTTCACTGCTGTACTCACCTCTCCATGGTAAATTGTCCAACCTAAATTGGAAGAGTGGACTGCCTTCTCAGTTGCTGTTGTGAACTCCTCCTTGGTGGAGTCTGCTGTCTTGTCTCGTTTTGTCTTATCTTGTTTTTATTAAGTAGGCTTACCTTTTTTTGGGTTCGCCTGGTGTTCTATTTTACCCTGGACTGTTGCTCGTACCCACACTTCTGTGATCGGGCTGAAGTGATTCTCTGCCCGAGTGTCGTGCTGGGACTCTAAATCGCCTGGGTGGCCGGTCTCAGCCGGTGGGGAGCCAGACCGGCCTACGCCTGAGAATAATTATTACCAGCACGAGTGGTAGTTTGACCCGTGGGGAATAAGCCTTTCCTGTGTGTGTGTGTGTGTGTGTGTGTGTGTGTGAGATTTCTTTTATTAAAGTTATTAACGTGTGTTTTAGTCTTTTTATGATTTGTAGCGAGCCTGACGCTCAGTGTCCTTTTATTCTTTTAACATACTTTTCTGTGTTTTATTTCAGTGAAGGAGGACGAGCCAGTGGCCCTGGGACCTCAGGTGGTGGGTCGTTTTCACACTTTCTTTTGTACAGCACTGGGTGGTCTGCAGTGATTCTTTTGGTGTGATTTTCTTTTGGTTCCACGGCTGCTGGTAAGTCCAAGTTCCACGATTGTTTATTTTTACTGTAGGACACTGTCAATAATGACGCTACATCTTGACTTTTAATATTTTATTTATAAAATATTATTTATAATATTTTATTTATTCCTATAAATAAAACTGTTTTAATATTGGAAGCCAACCTGCCTCAGTGTGCATCCTTGAACCTGTGCGGTCTTCTTTTATTCCTTTTATTTATTTTTCTTAAATATATTTCCTGGGGGTGTAATTCCCCTAGGTGGCGTTGTTAAGTTTATTTATTTTGTGCATAACCCCGCCGACCACTTGGTCACAGTAGCATACATGATAAATAGATACACATAACACGGACAGTGAGAAGTAAAACTCGTCGTCTTACCACATGTTATATTCTGTAAACTTAAAATAAACCACAGAAATTAGAGTTAAGTGTTTTAAAGGGTGCTGGAAAGGAGAGTTTGTCCGTTAGTCGAACCTCAGATACAGGAGGAACAATGCGGTTTTCATCCTGGTCGTGGAACACTGGACCAGCTCTTTATCCTCTCCAGGATACTTGAGGGTGCATGGGAGTTTGCCCAACCAGTCTACATGTGTTTTGCGGACTTGGAGAAGGCATTCGACCGTGTCCCTCGGGGTGTCCTGTGGGAGGTGTTGCGGGAATATGGGGTGTCTGGCCCATTGCTACGGGCCATTCGATCCCTATACAACCGTTGCAAGAGCTTGGTTCGCATTGCCGGCAATAAGTCGGACTCGTTCCTGGTGGGTGATGGGCTCCGCCAGGGCTGCCCTTTGTCTCCGGTTCTGTTCATAATTTTTATGGACAGGATTTCTAGGCGCAGCCAAGTGGCGGAGGGCTTTCGCTTCGGTGGCCTCAGAATCTCATCTCTGATTTTTGCGGATGATGTGGTTCTGTTGGCTTCATCGGGTGAGGGCCTCCAGCTTGCACTGGAACGGTTCGCAGCCGAGTGTGAAGCAGCGGGAATGAGGATCAGCACCTCCAAATCTGAGGCCATGATTCTCAGCCGGAAAAGGGTGGAGTGCCCACTCCGGGTCGGGGATGAGTTCCTGTCCCAAGTGGAGGAGTTCAAGTATCTCGGGGTCCTTGTTCGCGAGTGATGGGACAAGAGAGCCGGAGATTGACAGACGGATTGGGGCTGCAGCTGCAGTAATGCGGACGCTGCACCGGTCTGTCGTGGTGAAGAGGGAGCTGAGTGTAAAAGCGAAGCTCTCAATTTACCGGTCGATCTACGTCCCTACCCTCACCTATGGCCACGAGCTGTGGGTAGTGACCGAAAGAACGAGATCGCGGATACAAGCGGCAGAAATGAGCTTCCTCCGAAGGGTGGCTGGCCTCTCCCTTAGAGATAGGGTGAGAAGTTTGGCCATCCGGGAGGGGCTCAGAGTAGAGCAGCTGCTGCTCCACATTGAAAGGAGCTAGCTGAGGTGGTTCGGGCATCTGACAAGGATGCCTCCTGGGCGCCTCCTGGGTGAGGTGTTCCAGGCATGTCCCACCGGGAGGAGGCCCCGGGGAAGACCCAGGACACGCTGGAGAGATTATATCTCTCGGCTGGCCTGGGAACGCCTTGGTATTCCCCCGGATAAGCTGGAGGAGGTGGCTGGGGAGAGGGAGGTCTGGGCCTCTTTGCTTAGGCTGCTGCCCCCGCGACCCGGCCTCGGATAAAGCGGATGAAGATGGATGGATGGATGTTTTAAAGTCATTATTAATATGAACAGTCACATAAAATTCATTCCAGTTTTTTTGCCTTTGCTTCAGTTAAGATGTTTCTTTAAATCTACAACAGCTTCCTTTTCAAAAAAGTTTACTGACATAGTAAGGAAGTAGCTAGGGACCTCAGTAAGTATGAGCAACAATAGCTTAGGGACAGTTTCTACAATAAAGAGGATTTCATCATCTGCTGTTCGTCAAAAAGTGCCGTATTAAAAACAATTCAGCAGACCCTCAGAGTACGGATACAAACTGTTTTCAGCTGTAGAGGTAGAGGTACGCTTCATGTACTTATCAACATACAGTTTAGCGGAGTGGATTAGAGTGCATTGGTGCTTGGGCCTCTTTTATTTAGCACGGTTATACCATTGTGAATTTAGCTATACAAATATGCTCAAGAGTCTATCATATGTTTGACATCCAACTAAAAATTCGAAAATATATATTTTTTAAATCAGTAACTTTGCAAATTTAGAGGAATTGTTTTCGGACAACATATGTGTCACATTTTAAACAGGGTTTGAATAATCAGCACTGACATACAGACATTTATGCCCTGGGTATAACAGACATGCTTACCTTGTGAAAGGCCCTCGGAGTTCTTGGAGCAGAGAGACACTCTGTATTGTTGCTTTTCTCTATTGTATAAGCAGCGCCCGACTGTCAGAAACGCTCTGTGCGGGTAGCAAAGTCGGCTCCAATGCACATTCAGGTGAAAAAATAAAAAGTTAAAACGCTATACCTTGCGGCAGTTGTGAAGTGCTGAGGAAAATACTGTGTGTCTGATGGGGTGTTTTTATATAGGTGGACTTGGTTTCAGTTGGGCTCTGAGATGCAGATATAAAGAGCAAGTTGTAAAGAGAAAGGTGGAAAGCCTTTGGAGACTCTGTTGGACATGGTTTCTGTTGGCCTCTGACATGATAAGATAGCTATAGGTATATTACTACTGAGGTTCCTTGCTTGAGAACTTACATTTATGGATGTGGTATTTGGCGAGGAGTAAAATCAGATTAATGAGGTAAAAAGCATTCGAGTCTTTTCGACTAAAGTCAGTGTAACCAAATAACACATTTTGGTAAAAAAGCACAACATTTGATAAGATATTCTTAGAGATGAAACTAGCGATATCTTTCCACAAATTCACACCTTTACAAGAGGAGAAACAAACCTAACCTAAAGGAGCCTCTCAGGACAGGGCGGGACAAGAACAGGAGTGGGGAGGCAGTGGTATTTCTAAACAACATGGACAGACCAGACGGTATGGCATCAAAAACAATACAAAACTCCCTTGGGGATACTGGGATGTTATATCTGGATAGGAACTGTATAATAAGCCCGCGGTATTGAATAGTTGACTCACCAGAAGAATACCATTATTAAACCAGTTTTCAAAGATCAGCGACTTATTCTTGTAATTAGTGTTACAGTTGTTCCAAATATAAAACCTTTGTGAAGAAAAGTTATGTTTATAGATTAAGGACTATGCCAAAAGAGCTTGTTGATGAAAGTTTGAGAGTTAATTGGGATTTTCTGAATATTGTACTTGCAGAGTAGCTGAGATGTTTTTTAATCCAATTTATTTTGAAAGTGTAATTTAGGGAGCTGAAATCTATAAAATCTAAGCCACCATTTTTATAATCGTTCATAACTACGGATTTGCAAATGTAGTGAACTTTGTTTTTCCACAGAAAAATAAATAATATTTTATCAACAGATTTGCATGTAGAATTATTGACATGTAAAGATTGAGCAGCATAGGTCAGACGAGACAAACCCTCGGCTTTGGTGAGCAGTGTTCTACCCTAATCCAGAACACGAGCCTTCAAAGTAAAGCAGGAAACACACAGACTGATTTACAACACAACACGGGGACATGAACAGAGCACCAAGGACAGACACAGGTAGGGCTGAATATACACCAAACTTCAGGTTCAACCCTAAACTAGTACAAAATCAGAATAAACACAAGGCACAAAAATGAACTTCAAGGAAACACAAAACGCTGGGTCAAAATGACCCAGGACCATGACAAGAGGAGGTTTTGGAGCTCTGCAGAAACTGTAGGGAGTCCTGAGGTTTCTACCCTCTGAAATGTCAGTGTGCATCTCAGATGTGTTGTTGTCATCAGGGATGATGTGACGTACCAGCCAAACCATCACCGCACCCAGCTGCAAAACTGTGACACAATCTGCTGTGGTGGCATTAAAGTCCTGCCAGTTTACAGCGGCTGATTTGGTCCCTAAAATCCAGAAAGTAATTATTCATGGTAAGGAATTCATGTGGACACTAAGCGTGTGGGCAGGCAAGGACATTTAAACAGTGAGGCTGACAACCTACCATTTCTTCTTGTCTGGCTTAATGTCTTCTTCAAAGTCCTCTACAGAGAGACCAAACAAATTGAATTTAACAGGTAAAGGAGACTTTACTCATCCAGATATTTACGCACACCCACAGCACGTGGTGTGGTAAAGGTCGGCCAAGATTTTGACCACATGTCAGAAGCTGGTTCAAAATTGGACTAAACTCACTTGAACTCTGACTTTGTCTGCACTTAGAACTATCACAAGGCATTAAAACAAAACATCGGGCATTGATGACATCACAGGAATCTAACATTCTAATCTATGCAAACTGTCTCCAAGGCTACATAATATCAAATTAAATCATAGCAAAGGAGTAAAAAGCAGGATCAGTCTTAGGGTGTATGTTACATGTTTGCCAGTTTGGATGAGTGAGTGCAATACTCCATCGGCCTGTGTTGTAGCAACCTGTTGAACCTGCTGAGAAACTTTTCTTTGTCCACTCTGCCCCAAACTTCACATGCTCCATAAAAGTCGAGGCCTAGAGACCTCTGCATAGTTATTGCAATTAGCATTAGGTTATCAGTATCATCTGATATATGTGACATTTACAGTACAGTACTCACACATGACGTAGGAGGGAATAAATATGAACTTTTTGACATAAATTTGATCATATGAAATTGGATTTTTTTAAAATGTGAAACTTTTTCCTTCCGTCATACTTCAGAAATATAATATATTAAGTTTTGAACATTTTAAAACATTTAAGTTTGCTCGTTGTATTTGTAAGATCCTACATGGACGTGCTCCACAATCATTGGTCAGTCATGTTAAAATCCATTATCAGTGGAAAACAAACCTGATCCTCTACTAGAGGCGATTGTGCAATACCTTTTAGACATAACACTCAGGAAACAGTTATTATCAGTTAAAGGTAGTGAGATTTGGAGTGATACATGAAACATGACGGAATAAGACACGCAGACTTAGCATGACGAACCGACGAGGAACACATACACTGTGAATACATAGAGAGGGAAAAGGGGACTGGGGATGAGACATGGACATAACTAAGCACAAACAGAACATGATGGCTGGGGGGGAAAACACACGTGACAGAAGGGATGGGTCACAAGGGCAAAACATGTAAACGAGAGGAGGAGACGGGAGAAAAAGACATTACTGAAATACATGAAGGGCCAGGGCTGGGGCAGCCAACCAGGCACAGACAAAGAGCCACAATTTTTACTGTGTCACCGCAAAGAGCCACATCATACACCTGGGCACACATGAATTTTTCTCACAAAGTTGATAGAGAGTTTGGGTCATAACTCAAAGACACAATGATGCAGTCAAATCATTTGGAATTAAATATCTCTGTCAGTGCGCCCCAGGGTGGCTGTGGCTACAATGTAGCTGCCATCACCAGTGTGTGAATGGGTGGATGACTGGATGTGTAAGGCGCTTTGGGGTCCTTAGGGACTAGTAAAGCGCTATACAAATACAGGCCATTTACATCTGTAAATTACAAGATTTAGAGGGTTCTGACATCACATCCAGTCTCTCTGCTGTAATGTTGTGTTTTTCTCCATAATTTTAATTATAAGCTAGATACATTGCTGCTAACAGCAACAGGGATGAGTCAGTGAGTCAGTTGGGCTTGTGAATCATGATTCATGAGTCAGTAAAGTGATTCTCGAGTACTGAACGATTCGTTCATGATTCGCACTTCACTACTCACAACTATGGCTGAGCGCAATTGGGGTCATGTGCGGACTTATTTTACGTCCACAAACAGCTGAGACATCGTTTGCGATACATGTGGCAAAAAAAGTGCTCCAAGAGTGAGGTCTTGTGGCCATACTAGGGAGACAATCAAAAGGGCTGTTGGGGGGTAAATACATTTTACAGGGTTTATTTATCGGATAAAATACGTTAAATGTCACCGCCAGCATCTCCATGCTGGGGAAATCGGTTTTGCAGCTGTTTGAGCTAAGATTTTCGAGTTATTCACAAAATGAAAACCTGTACTTTGTGTCAGCGAGACCTCCATTCAAATTCAATTCAATTTTATTTATATAGCGCCAAAACACAACAAAAGTCGCCTCAAGGCGCTTCATGATACAGAGAAAAACCCAACAATCATATGACCCCCTATGAGCAAGCACTTTGGCGACAGTGGGAAGGAAAAACTCCCTTTTAACAGTAAGAAACCTCCGGCAGAACCAGGCTCACATGAAATTAGAGACCACACAAATCCAGTCGTATTAAAGTTAAAGTCAAATTTATTTGTATAGCACATTTAAAACAACTGTTGAACAACATTTAAGATAATCAAAAAAGATTTTTATCTCTATAAATACACGACAAAAAAATAAGAAAAAGAAGCATGAAATGAGAAGATTTGAGTAAGAAACAAGACAAAAGTAGTACAAAATCATTCTGATTTAAAAACCAAGGAATAAAAGTGGGTTTTCAGATGCGTTTTGAAAGTGTCTAATGTTGAGGAGGCCCTGACATGAAGGGGCACTTTGTTACACAATTTAGGAGCAGTCACAGCAAAGGCCCGGTCACCTCTGTGCTTTAATCTGGACCTCAGGACAGCCAGGAGCATTTGAACTGCAGGGCTCAGTGATCTTGCAGGAGTGTACCAATTTAAAAGATCATAAAGTTATGAGGGTGCTAACACGTGCAACGCCTTAAAAACGAATAATAAAATCTTAAAATCAATTCAAAAACTAACTGGCAGCCAGTGTAAGGATGTTAGTATGTGAGATATGTCGTGCCAGTTAGTAACCATGCTGCAGCTTTTTGGACCAGCTGCAGGCAGCTAACTGATGACAGACTGACACCTGAGTAAAGACTATTACAAAAGTTGAGGTGAGATGAAATGAAAGCATGGATAGCTCTCTCAGAGTCTCTAAAACAGAGGAATTGCTTCACTTTTGCAAGTAGCCAGAGGTGAAGGAAACGGGTCTTGATTACAGCATTAATCTGTTTATCAAAGGTTAGATTACTGTCTGTGATGGACGAGAGGAGTCACAGGAATTATCAGAAAAATAGGGTTTCCATTTATTTAACCAAAAAATTATATTTACAAAAGTAATAAATGTTGAGCTCATAAAAGAGGTCAAAGAAACAAAACTAAACTCAGGCAAAGAACTGCAAACTTACCAAATGACTGCCCAAACAAACATAACTGACCTAAACAGGAAATGACACACACGGATATATATAATGGCTGATCAGGAACTAAAGTGTGTTATTGTGTTCAAATGAAAAAATGAAAATACACAAGAGTACTTATTAAACAGATAGAGACCAGAAACACAAACCCTATGAAAAAGGCAACACATGGCTCCAGCACTCATTCAACAGAAAACTACCAAAGTATTTATGTGTTCAGCCTGCAGGTCAAACAGGGATGTAAAAAAGGCATACAGAGCCTAATGCAATCAAAACAGGAAATTCAAAAACAACAAAACAAAAGCGCTCATCCTTTGGCTTCTCAGCAGTGGCCGATAACTGATAATGGCATTTCAGTGAGAAGGCAAACCACAATGCATATATATATATATCTATGAAAAACAAGACAAAACACTAATGTGTAGTTGAAAGTCCCTTCTGGCTTGCTTTGAATGAAACATGAGGCCATGCCATGTGGTATGATTACAGCATATCATCATCTTCTCCACCTCCGTACATGTTGGCCAGTTTCTTGAAGCGAGGGCCCCACTCACTGAGGCAGTCATAGTTCTGGTCTCCACTACTTGAAGAGTTCAAAGAGGAGAGACTTCCTGCATCAGAACCACCTCCCTCATGGTCAAATACCATCTGGGAGTCATAAGGGGGTGCTGTTGGGTCGTTGTCTGCAGCCTTCAGGTTCTGAGGGAGGAGCAAAGATAACTTTTCTAGAAATTTTACACAACTTGTTTTGGTTACCTTACATAGCCTGGATAAAGATAACAGAATAATGAATGTGGAAGTTATTAAAGCCCAGACATGACGTACAATTGACGTACACATCTATCCACATCCATGCCTCTATCGTCTGCTAGCAGAGAAGTCCAGACTTCCCTCATCAGCCACTATCTCCAGCTCCTGGTAGGAGATGCCTTAAACACCTCGCCAGGGGGAAACCTAGTTTTATTCACCCAATAACAAAAACATTCATACAAACCTTATCTGTACTAAAGTGCCTTGTCTAGCATTCACACACTCACAGTGGATACATCAGGGTCCAGTGTCTTTCACAAGGATCCTTTGAAAATGAGGACTGGAGCCAGGAAGCCAGCCATGATTATGACTTTTAGACAACCCCTTCTACCTCCTGAGCCACAGTTCCCCTAAGAAAACCTTCATTTGAAAAGAACTGCCCACAAGGCACAAAATGCTTTCTCCAAGTGTGACAAAGCACATGTAAGCTGTTTAGGCATTCTGGAATACTCTAGAGCATAAAGAGCTGGTACAGCATTTCATGATCAGAACAAAAACAGTAGTACTCAAGAAACTTGGAATTATCAAGTTAATCCTACAATATTAGAAAGAAACCCCAATAATCAGATGACCTGTGAACAAGCCTCTGGTGACAGTGGGAAGGTGAAACAGGACCCGTCCCTGCTTGCCATGTTGCCAACGGAAATTCCAGACTAGAGTAGAGTCTAGCTGTTTTCCAGGACACTGGTTCCAAGTTGTGAACCAGATTAAACTTTTAAATTCATGCACTTGCTCCTTTCTTACCACGCAACCAACTCCATCATGTCCTCAGAGCCAGTCTTAACAGCCAGGGATCAGACTGCCAGGGCCTGCACACATAACAGCCATCCAACACACAATGCACCTTAACCCCTATGGTACCTCCCGTGGGTGGTGAGCCCACTTAAGTGAAATCTTGTAACCATGCTTGAGTAAGTTTCAAGGTACTTTAGAATCTCACTCACATCTTCAATGAAGTTGTTCATGTCTTCTGGGTTGGTGGGCCGAGGTCGGTACTGAGGAGCAGGCATGAAGTTTGGCACCACGTTACTTCTTAACACCTCAGGCCGGTTGTCCAGACCACGGTGGAGAACACTCAAGTCATAGTCCTGATAGAAAGTGATTTAATGATGCATTATTATATGGAATATTTTATGCTGTACTTCTGCAATCCACACTCTTCATCCACTCACTGCTTTAGGCCTGTTGTGTACTCATACTTTTCTATCACTAAAAGGCCTGGGTCAAATCACTGAAATAATACAGCAAATTTAATCAGCCTTTTAAAACTCTCCGTTTTTCTTTTTGGCATTTCACCCAACTCCCCTCCTTTTTCATCCAGGCTTGGGAACGGCAATGGCAGAATTCTCCAGTACTCCAATAAACACAGTGACATATTTTCCAAGGTTTTCTGCTCCTGCGTGTGCAGCTTTGATTACTTTGTACTTGTGTAAATGTGTAATCGCGTAAATGTGTCCATTTACCTGATCATCCTCTCCACCTCCTTCTTCATCATAGTAATAGATGTTGTCCCTGACACTATCATCTAGCAGCAGTGGCTTCTTTTTGTCCTTTTTCCTCTGTTTTGCAAACAGCAGCATTAGCAGCACCAGTGCTGAACACAGAGTGTAAAGTTTAGCACACAGTAACCAACCAAAACCTACTTAGCTGGGAAAGGAAAGAAATGCTCTGACCTGAGACTACAGATGTGTGACTCACCGAGCAGCAGGATGGCTCCAAGTATTCCGAGGATAAGGGGCAGGTTGCTGCCACCTATAGCACGGTCTGTGCATGTCGCCTCTGCTCCCTTGCCCTTGCAGTGGCAAACTTCAGCTTTGATGATGCTGTCCTGCTCCAGGCCATGCTTGTCTGCCACTCTTAGTATAACACTGTAATCTCCACTGGGCAGCTCAGTGCCTAAATTTAAGATGACCCCTGTTCCTGAAATAAACAAGACAGCAGAAATGTAGCTTTATAGTTCTGTGTTGATGGATTTGTTTTGTTACATATTTTTGAAAATGAGACATCTGAATAAAGCCAATCATCCTTCTTTTAAGTATGTTGTGTTAGGGTTTCTTTTCTGGCAGTACTCACTCTCCTCACACAAGCACCAATCACTCTAATCTCAGTGATGAAAACTGAATCATGTATGAGCTAAACTTTAGCCTTTGGAAGGAAGCAGCCCTGATGTTCACAACAGGAAATATTTTTGTTATCGCAAAAGAACACAGCTGATAAAATATCAGTGAAATTTATGTACCAAAATATTTCAAATTCTGGCCATCTTATTGGACAGCATAAGTTTGTACTTGTCACATGTTAGCAGTGTACATACTGGTGTCGTTCATCCTAGCGGTCCAGTTGGTCTTTGACATGCCCTGTAAAGACACCGAGTAGGGAGGTCCAAATTCTGGTCCGTCTTTATCTGTTACTGACAGCAGCTGAGGAGCTGGATCCTTGTTGCACACCTGAGGAAACAAAGTCACAGTGAAGCTTTCCTTCATGCTGATGACCATCCTGTAGTTGGAAATCTTACAAACACACCCATCCTGCACCACAATTAGACAAGTTCAACACAAAACGATTCTTGAGCTATTGGAAATAAGACACACCTTGATTTCACGCTCTTCAATAAACGGAGCATTGTCATTGACATCTTCCAGCTGAATGATCAGGGTACCAGTTCCTGTAGCCGGGACAGCATCTGGTCACAGAACAAACACATCAGGAGACCAAAATGTATTTAAATAAAATCTGTATTATTGCTCAAAAACTTTGCTCTGGACTGATTCTTATAACTAACATTTGGCTGTTAAACAAATAAAGGCAGAGCAATTAAGGGCTACAGTGTTATTAGCTATGAGCATCCAAGGGACATCAGTTTGTACTGGAATTTTGTTTAAGGAGAAGAAAAAAACTTCAGGGCAATAACACACTTTCATATCACTATTATTTTGCTACTGGGAACTTCAGACCAGCTATTGCAGCTTTTACACTGATTTCAGATGTGATATCCAATTTAAGCTTGAGCCTCTGTTTTTTTTAAGATACACATCGTTTTAATACTTGTGAAGATCAAAATAGTATAATCAACAGAAAGTATTGATTTCTAATAATTTCTCATGAAAACTGTTTTAATGTCTTTATTATGAAAGCGAATTAGATGACAATACCGCAGATGTGTTAAAATATATTTCTTTCAATTCAGCTCAAAATAAAATGAGGTCAGTCAGCTGAAACCTGTCTGAGGCACCTTTTTTGTGCTTGTACTGCACATCTCTCTTTTTGTGAGAACCAACAGTATTCACCCATCATACTCAATTTTCCCTGATATTGGTTGCATGAATGCTTCACAAACTGATCGTTTAGTTGGCCTCAGTTTCCTTTTGAGCTCAATGTCAAGTATGAGTTCACAGATTTCAGGACAAACCTAATTTTAGCTTCACTTTTTTTTCACTTTATTTCTAAAGACAACATATTTCTTGAAACAAAACGTATTTCCTAAATGCTGAAACGCGCTGCTGTTTCTGTCCAGTCATCTTCGTTGTTCAGTACTTGGAACATCATACTGTAAACCAGGATGTGTTAGACAAAAACAGTTTTCAGATTCTTATTCAGCAAGTGAAAGTTCCTGAAGTAAAGGTGAAGGAATCCCAGAAGCAAAACTCTTGTTGACCAGTGTAATTATTCAGACACTTGTAATTTAATAAAATCATATCAGTGGTCATTGTGTATGGGAGTCAAATGATGATAATAGTGTGCAGCAGTCTTAACTCCCACCTACCATCATCACATGCACCAATGTTTGCGATGTATCTGCTGTTTGTGACAAAAGGAGCTTCTCTGTCCATGAATCTTCTCACTTTAATAAGGCCTGTGTCCTTGTCCACATTCAGCCAGCCTGCAGGGTCATTAATCATTTTGTACCTGCACAAGACAGTCACAGAAAAGATGGCAATACTGTGCAGGCGGGGTGATTGCAATTAGCATGTTTCACAATGTGGTGCAATGTGTTATTTGATTTTTGACATAGACTTACTTTTTCCTTAGGCTAAATACACAGTGACAGGTTAGGCGCAGAATGCCATTTATTCAGTATTCAGTATTATTTATATAGTGATAAATCACAACAACAGTCAATTCAATTTGCAAATCTCATGAAACACATTAACTGTCACAGGGTTCCTGTATCCTACCAGTGCTACCCCTGAGCTCATTAGTAGACACACCTATTAATCAGGATTTTACGGCTGAAGGGTAAAAAAAATGCTTTTCTTCAGAAAAAGAAATAAAAAACAGAGAAAAAAATAGAAATAATAATAATATTAATAATGGCTTTTAAGACCTTACTGATAACGATAATCCAAAGTAGTATTAGGAGTCATTAAAAGTCATGAGGGAGGTGTGGTCTGTGGCTCTGCTGCAGAGGGGGTTTGGTTCAGCAGGCCCAAGGGATAGTACAAGAGAGGCTGGCAGGGCAGCTGAAAGCAATTCAGTTATTTCAGGGGCATCAGGACCAGAAGGAAGATAAACATCACGGGGCCTCAGCAGCAGACCTTGAGCTTATTTAAGATGCTGAAGGCAGGAATCTGATTTACCAAAAAAATTATTGGAGGCCGGAAAAAACAAAGGCAAAAGCGCACTGAGATAAACTAACTAAAAATCTAAACTGGGAATAAACTATGATTAACTGTGACTTTAGAGCATAAACATGAATCTGAAACGGTGCATGTGGAAAAGAAAAACATGAACATGCACCTGAGCAGAAAGCATGGAAACAACCATCCAGTCACTTGGATGAGTGACCAAACATTTCTCCCACAAAACGCTACGTCCAGATGAACAGAATCAACTTTTTGGAGATTTACTTTCCTGGATGATTGAGAGTGCATCAAGACGTTTTCACTAGCAGCAATGCAAATGTTGTTCATGTGACCTAATTATCTCACATTAGGCCTGAGAAAATGAACTCTGGCTTTAAAGATTCTAAGACTGTTTACTCAGACTCTGAGAACTCAAAGACTCCTTGCTCAGGATCTGTGATCATTAAGACTGTTCACTTTATTGGCACTTGCTTAAAAGCTGTGGGCACTAAGGACTGTTTTTCACCTGCCCTCTCGGAGTGTGGAGTTATGTCCCAACAGACTGTTTCCCCTCAGGCTTCAGCTCGGCTACCAGCTCAGCCTCCTGTTCAGCTCTCTGATTTGCCAGGGGTCTCCATACCGGTCCTGCATCAACTTCTGCTGGACGTACAGGTCAAGCCCAGCAACCAGTGGCCCCAGTACCACTGTCTGCCTCAGCTGGAGGTTCAGGAGACAAGCAGCCAGCATGTCTCGTCGGCTTGGTGACCATGGACTCTTGTGCTGTTGTTCAGGTCACCCACTGACCTGGTGGCTTTTGGTTTTTGGCCATGACACCCTGGGTTGATGAGCTCTTGGACCAGTTTGGTACTGCTCGTATTTTGACGACACTGGATTCAACTAAAGGCTACTGGAAGATTCCCTTGTCTAGTGAGTCTAAGAGAAAAAGCGCCTACCCCACAAAGGCCTTCTCCAGGTGCAGCTTCCTGCACCATCTTTTCAAAATCGTCATATTTACCACCACAAAGTGTTTTTATGTGCTAAAAGGAAGGAATCATTTCCTTCCATGTTAGTAAAACCAGTTCTGAAGTATGGTTTCACTCTGAGGGTATAGCAACCGTGGCACCCAGTTTCTTGAAAAAACTTAACTTTGAGCTGTAATTTTAAACTATTTAGGGGTTTCTGCTACTATGGCAGTTTGTGGGAGGTGGTATGGTGGTTAGCACTGTTGCCTCGCAGCAAGAAGGTCTCGAGTCCTGGGTCTGTGTGGACATTGCATGTTCTCTCCGGCTATTGCAGCTTTCTCCCACTGTCCAAAGACCTGCGTGCCCATAGTGTGGGGGAGAGTGAATAATTGTTTGTGTTGGCTCTGCGAGACACGGTGTACGCTGCCTCTACCACAGCTGACATAGGTTCCAAATTCTACTTTTTAGGTAAAATGCTTTTCATCATTAGAGATCATTTTATGATTCTACTGTGTGTTGTCATAATTCAGTTTTCCTTATATTGTCATTAATGAGAACTTAATTGCAGCGACAGTGCAAAATCTGGTAGATGGATTGATTCTTACACAGCACTTTTCTGCTCCACCTTAGCACATAACATGCCACATTTACCCATTCAAACATTTTTTTGTATAACAAGTGTGTTCTATCTAACATTCATATTCACTTGGGGTTAGTAGAGATTTCAGTACATCTATGTGGTAGCCAGAGAATGTTCTTTTTCAGAAATATTTGGGCACCAAATTTATTTTGCATCACAGAAAAATATATAAACCAAATGCTATTTCCATCCATCTTCATCCGCTTTATCCGGGGCCGGGTCGCAGGGGGCAGCAGCCTAAGCAGAGAAGCCCAGACCTCCCACTCCCCAGCTACCTCCTCCAGCTTATCCGGGGGAACACCAAGGCGTTCCCAGGCCAGCCGAGAGATATAATCTCTCCAGCGTGTCCTGTGTCTGCCCCGGGGCCTCCTCCCGGTGGGACATGCCCGGAACACCTCACCCAGGAGGCGCTCAGGAGGCATCCTTGTCATATACTCGAACCACCTCAGCTGGCTCCTTTCGATGTGGAGGAGCAGCGGCTCTACTCTGAGCCCCTTCCGCAAATGTTATTTAAAATCTATAATTAGTCTGTGTGACGATTATGAAGTACCAATCAGCTATCAACAACACTCTGTACTGTTAAGATTGTACACTTATTGTTATCATCAAGTGTTTTCATAAATGAGAGAACCAATTTATTCTGTTTATCTCTCTCTGGTGCACAATGCAAGTTTTGGGCTCGACCCCGTTGTGCTTGAAAACATTCTTCAAAGTTTTTGGTCTACGTTGACATGACATCATCATGCAGATTTGTCAGCTCTGGAGCCATCATGCAAATCTCCCATTCCATCCCAACAGCGTGCCATTGGATTGAATCTCGTGACTGTGGAAGCAACTTGAGTACAGTGAACTCACTGCCTTGTTCAAGAAACCAGTTTGAGATTATCTAAGCTTTGAGATATGGTCTGTGGTCCTGCTGGAAGCATCAATAAGAAGGGCAGGTACACTGAAGGGAGGGACATGTAGCAGGCTGTGTAATTTATGTTACTGACAAATTCTGTTCCTTTCAACAGAAACAAAAGTCTTCGGACCAGAAAATATTCTTCCAATCTTTGTTTGTCCAGGTGTGGTGTAAACTGTAGCCTCAGTTATCTATTCTTAGCTAACAAATCACCCAGTCACCTGGTTTGATCTTTAACTGCTGTAACCCATCTGCTTTAAGGTTGAATGTGCTGTGCATTTAGAGATGCTGCTCTGCATATGATGGTTATCCAAATCTACAAGGGGTGCAACAATACATGTATCAATATTCAACCGTTTGATACAGTGCTTTCGGTTCGGTACGCACATGTATTGAACAATACAACATTTTTTATTTATTTTATCAGCTTTTCTTCTGACGATGCTGTCTGTGTTGAGCGCTCAGTGGATCTGCGTTCGACTACTCTGCCTAGGCTGCACTGTCGAGTGCATATACACTGAGCGCAGCGCAAGCTAGCAAGACAGAAGCTAAGCTCGTTGAAACATGGCAACTGCCTCAACGCTATCCGAAATTGAACCTCCCCCACCCTCATTCAGATCTGGCCTTTAGACCTATTTTGGTTTTCATGTGAAGTATGACCCTGATGGTAAGCGAGTCATGGACAAAAGTAAAACAGTATGTCGGATGTGCTACGCAATGCTCAATTGGTGGGAACTAGTGCGTTAGCGCAGTTAGGTTGTTAACGTGTCGACGCCGTCCACGGCGATCCGCGGTAACTTGTTAACGGAGATTTGCTGCGTTATGGCGTTAATGTCATTTTAACGAGATTAACGCTGACAGCACTAGTGGGAACACAACGAATATGACTGCGTATTTACGCTGACATCATCCTGGTGCAAAGACAAGTGGAAGCAGACAAAACAACAAGCACGCATGCTACAAACTTTACCCGAGTCATTTAGACAGCTGTTAGCACATGATTCTCCTTATGGGGACCTGATATGTTTAATATGCTGCTGAGAATATAGCCCAGAAGAAGCTATAGTATAACTTTTATTTTGGAAAGAGACATTTCTCTGTAATAAAGAGAAATGGCCAAAGATGAGTGATTTCTCGATCAGATCGATTTATTTTTTTTATTATTTTGTTGTTTCAGCAACATTAAACTTAAAAACTGTACCTTTGAGTTAAAATATATATTTATAATTTTAATAAATGACAAATTAAAAAGGCATGAATATTTTTTTGTATTGAAAACATATCGAACTGTGACACCAAAGTATCGAACCGAACCGAACCGTGAATTTTGTGTATCGTTGCACCCCTAATATCTACATATGAATCTCTAGTGGTAGTTTGAGTCAAGGCTAGCTTCCTATGAGCTCAAAGCAGTCTGGCCGTTCTCCTCTGATATCAAGAAAACATTAAGAAAACAATTAAACTTTTCAAGCCCGTCTGTCAGCTTGTTGGGTGTTAAAAAGCAAATTATGACTAATACTAGGGGTGTTTTATAGTGTGGTTTTTTTTTCAATATTTCAAAAGTAATGTAATGTTTGCTTATGAGGTTGGTGACACATTTTTTGTTTACCTTTTTACTTCAAATGTTGCTTGAAGTAAAAAGATGTTTGGGGGGGTTTAGTTCCTAGTTGACTTACGTGACTTTCTGCTTGCGTGCAGTGTCTGGGTCTGAAGCAGTGTACTGCACCACAACTTCATCCACAGGAAGGTCCTCTGGTTTTACCACAAGCTTCTCCTTTGGATCAAAGACTGGAGCTTCATTCACATCTCTCACATTCACCACCACTGTGGTGGTAGAAGTGACCACAGAAACACCAGGAGCAAAAGGAATCTCATTCTCCACTGAAACCAACAGAGTGTGCTTGCTGGCCGTCTCAAAGTCCAGCTCCTGGTTGGAAGGAAGGGAGAAAAAAACACATTATAAGGGTGTTGGCACAGATTTTTATTAAGTCCCAACAAATCACAGAAAATGCTTCCATCAACTAATCACTGATGATAAATATCTCCCAATATTATGAATGAATTCCTGATTTTCTTCCTACCTTTGCAGTAGAAAGGATTCCTTCGTGTTTGTTAGTTCCTGTTTTTACTGTGAAAAGTCCATCAGGATCACCACTGACGATCTTGAAGATGGCGTTCCAGGCTGGAGTTTGTGGTTCATCCTCATCTGTTACTATCATCTTAACCACCACAACATCCTTTTTGTTTTCATCAACTGTCGCACTATACTGTGAGAAAATTAAGGATGGGTCAGAATCATGGGAGTCAAAACAGATCTTGGTGTTCTGTTCTGTTTTTGCTGTGATGGGTCATCGGAGTCTAATAATAATGGATTTATATAGCACTTTTCAAGGCACCCAAAGCACTTTACAATTCCATTATTCATTCACTCTCACATTCACACACTGGTGGAAGCAAGTTACAGTTGCAGCCACAGCTGCCCTGGGACAGACTGACAGAAGCGAGGCTGCTATATATCGCGCCATCGGCCCCTCTGGCCAACACCAGTAGGCGGTAGGGTAAATGTCTTTCCCACGGACACAACGACCAGGACAGAGAGCCTGGGGATCGAACAGGCGACCTTCCGGTTACAGATGCGCTTCCCAACCTCCAGCACCACGGTCGCCTAACCGCCAAATAACTTAAATTGTACATCAATAATTCATGTTCAATTCCGTCTAATCTTATTGCAGACATATACTTCTTGCAAGAAACTGACTTGCTCACTATGAAATCCGAAATCTTAAAGTACAAAGTTTGACAAGATATAATATCAAACATATAATAGTAAAGGAGGTGAAAAAAACATTAATTTGTAATACATCTCTCAGTGATCCAATAAGATTATCAGTTTATCCCTAAGTAATAAAATATTCATGCTAGTCAACATTTGTGGCCCCAGCAATGACAATCCATCTTTCTTCCACAACCTCTTTTCATTATTAACCAAATCAACAAACATAATTATCAACTAAAACTTCAGCACAGTCATCAAACTCACCCACCTGGCCCAAAAATGTGAATTTTTAATATTTAAATACCAACTTACTTAAACTAGACATACAATTCAACTCCAGCAACTGAATATAGACCTTCTACTTACAAAAATAAATGGGTAAATAAATGTCAAATGGATTACAACACAAAAAGGAAAGTAGCCAGCAATAGTCTTCTGACCAAAACTCAACACAACAAATCACAATCTAAAGATAAAGCAGACATGTTAGATGAACCCATTAACTTCATAAAGCACTCAGCAAAATATCAAAGAACTAATTACTTAAGAGTGATGACAAATTCTCTATTTGTTAACAAGACTGATGTGTTTACTGTAAGAGTAACACAAGTTTTTAGCAATTTCTGGGCTCAGTCTGCTTCGTCTTTTGTTGTAGACTTTCTGGAATGTCATGTCATCAGGTTTATTCTAAACATTGTCAAGCAAAGCTAGAAGCTTGCATAGTACTAGATGCAGCATTTAATTTATTTTAAATAAGATAAAGATTTCTGTTGAAATTATTAAAAAAAGAGAATAGCTTAGAGCTGAAAAATCATGCTTGTTTTATTTTTCTCCTTGAAAGCAGCGGCTATTTTTGACAGATGTTAATGAATTCACAGCACAGTCTTCTCTTTCTCTCTTCTAATATGAACGAATGGAGCTAAATATTCGGTCTGTGGTTTTCTCTCTCCTGTATTAGAGTAATCATTCTAATAAGACAATATTTATTATTTATACTGTAGATTCCATTGTTTACGTGAATGGATGGTCTATACTGCCTTTCAGGATCCTCAAAACAATTATGGGAGATGGGGTGTTGTTTTCTTCTGTACATGTCTGGCACCCTGAGTATTTTAAGTATCAAAAACAAGTCTAAGAATTGTTGTTGAAGTTCTTTTAATGTTGCCATCACCTTTTTTGCTTTTGTTGTGACAATAGTTTACTTCATAGCCTAGAGTGAAAAGCTCATTTGCTCCCACCTGATGTGGTGTTAAGGCGATATTTAATTTCACCAGTACGTGGCAATGGCCACCTACTGCCACCTACTGGCTCAGACAAATTAGTAACTGGCAAAGTAATCCCTTACAAAAGTGTCACGTTCTGAGTTTTAGTTTATTTTGATGTTTATGGTATGTTTAAGTTCTTTAGGTTATCTAAGTTCATTTGTTATTAGTTTCCCCTTGTGTTTTCAACCCTTGTTAAGTCTCCCTTGCCCTTCATGTGTTTCATGTCTCTTCTTATGCTGTCAAGTTCATGTAGTCATGTCTGCGTTTCATTATGTTTCCTATTTTATTTTGTAAGAGGTCCTGTGTTCTGTGTTTTGTCTTACTCTTTCCCTGTGGCGTTGTTATGTCCACGTTGTGTCTACTGTGCCTTTCTGTCCCATGTTTCAGGTCCCTATGTTCTTTCTCCTCAGTTGCTGTTAAGTTCACATGTCTAGGGTTCAGTCAGTGTGTTTCCTGTTTTACTTTGAAGGTCCGTGTCTTATGTCAGTGTTTCTAGTTTTGCTTCCCTTGTCTGGTCCAGCCTGATTACTCCCAGCTGTGCTCTCCTTCTGTGTCTCATTCCCTCGTTATCCCTCAGTGTATTTAAGCCCTGTGTTTCTCTTTGTCAGTGTTGTAGTCTCCCTCATGGCTGTGTTTCCCTGTGTGTCAGTTTATCCATGTCCCAGTTTAGTTTAGTTTTTCCATGCTATTCTACAATAAAGCAGCTTTTTGAGTTTAATTTTGTTGTTGTGAGTTTTCCGTTTGGGTCCTTTTTCTGCCTGCACACAGCTGAAACATGACAAAAAGTAACACAGGCCGGTTATTATATGGAAGCCATCAGTAACACAGAACTGCTGTTTTGCTGTGTTTCAGGTGAGAGCAGCATACGAGCACTATACACGTTTATGTAAAGTTGATACTTATTTAAAGTAACATATTTGGGATGTAAACAGGGATTGAAGATAAGATAACTCTTTATTGTCACTGCACAGTCATACCAAGTACAATAGCACAACGAAATTGGAAACTGTCCCGCGTCAGCACTGCGCATAACACAACACAACACAGTAACTTATCTTAATAAATAAAAAGAAAGAACGTATGTTTATTGTACATTGTTTTTATTATTGTTATTGTTATTGCCCCCCAAAAAGTCTAGGGAGGTAGTCACTCAGGTCAGCTGTTAGAATTGGTTAGGTCTATTGCCCTGTTGCAAAAGCTGTCCCTGAGTCTGTTTGTCGGGGACCTCAGCAGCCTGAATCTCTAGCCAGACGGCAGCAGCTTAAACATTCTGGGTGTGTACAGTCCCGTAGGATGCTGCGTGCCCTCTTGAGATAGCGAGTGCTCTACAGGTCCTTTAGGGAAGGAAGAGGATGGACAATGATTTTTTTGGGCCATAATAATGACGCTCTGAAGTGCTTTACCATTACTTGCTATCACTACAGCCTTCTTCCTCTCCTTATCAAAAACTATTATGTCCAGTTAGTTAGCCATCACCAGTTGTAGCTGTCTGTAGCTGGGAGTCACACAGGATCATAGCTTGGTCATTCTCAATCATCTTGGAGTGGGTGTATCCCAAATTGACCTTGTATACTATACCAGTCTGCTAGCATCTTTTATCCTGCTGCTATGTGTTGGATTCTCTCAAGGGGGTTCTTTGCACAGCCTGCACCAGGGATCTTGAGTGGTGTGGTAGCCCCCCACTCTCTATCAATCTTCTGCTTAGGACTCGTTCATGTCTTGCTATGATGATGAAGCGTTTCTGTGCTATCTTTCAGTCCCACTACTTAAACAATCCAGGTGGTTCACAAGTTCGTCAGTCTGGTCTTACAGTGTTGAGCAACTGCTCGAGCTAGTGTCTTGCCCCTCTGACATCCGACAGGCCTTTCCATGTTGTGCTAAGATAAGTTATTGGCTGGTACTTGAATGGGAATAGTCCCATCTGGGGATCCTTGGGAGATCAGGCTTTCTGGCATCTCATTCATCCACAGATGGTTCATTTGTACTAGAGATGCAGTAGAGATTGTCCATAATTTCAAAGTTGTTCTTTGGACATTGACTGCTTTAATGCTTCAATGCCTTTGCATGAAGGGGAATCTTTTTTCAAACTGTGTTCTAACTTTGCAGTCATTCAAATTATAATGTATTAGACCAGGGTTAACTGGTGGATGTGTGGGTGTGAAACTCATATCAGCTGTCTGGATTAAGTTTTGTGGGGACTTGGCTGATGTCTTAAATTGGGAAGTGGGGCACTCACAAAACAGGACATTAGAAAACAACCAGTAAAATGACGTCTCAAAAACTATGTGAATTACATAAATATTTGCTACTTGATTTTCAGGGGGTTTTTTTTATCAGAGTTTTTTATGGAATGATGATTTTATGGAATGATTCAGCCACTAATTACATTCACAGTAGTCACTCAGTGTGTCTTTAGGGATTTGCTAGCTTAGCTTAGCTCATAGCCAACCCGCTAGCAGCATGGCCTCTTTACCTGTGCCTCGTGCACTTTCCTGCTCAGATGTTTAGTTAGTCATCGGCCTGCTTTAGCAATAACAACACTTGTAATAGGCTGCAAAAGGCTTCTACTTGTGCAGACTCCTGCTCGCACTGGAGCGGTTCACATCCATGTGAAGCGGCAGGAATGACAATCAGCATCTCCAAGTCTGAGACCATGGTCCTTAGCCGGAAAAGAATGGAGTGGCCACTCTGTGTCAGGGACAATTTACTGTCCCAAGTGGAAGAGTTTAAGTTTTAATTTAAATTCTTGTTCACAAGTAAGAGGAGCAGGAGATCAACAAAGATTGGTGCTGCGGCTGCAGTGACACTGTACCAGTCCATCGTGATGAAAAGAGAGCTGAGTATAAAAGCAAAGCTCTCAATTTAATGGTCAATCTACATCCACACCCTCACCTATGGTTATGAGCTTTGGGTAGGCCCGAAAGAAGGAAATCGAGGAAATGATCTTTCTCCGAAGGATGGCTCGACTCTGCCTCTTAGATATAGGGTGAGGAGTTCAGCTATCTGGAACGGGCTCAGAGTACAGCCACTACTGCCCCACATCGAAAGGAGTCAGTTGAGTCAGTTCAGGCATCTGTCAATGATGGTTCCTAGGTGCCTCCTGGGTGAGGTGTCCCAAGCATGTTGCAGCGCAGACCAATGACACGCTGGAGAAATTATATCTCTCAGCTGGTGTGGGAATGCCTTGGTGTTACCCCGGATAAGCTGGAGGAGGTGGCCGGAAAGAGGGTGGTCAGGACTTTTCTTCTTAGGCTGCTGCCCCCCCCCCAACCCGGCCTTGGAAAAGTGGAGATGGATGTTCTGGGACATGTGAAGCTAGAGACACCAGCAATCATAGTCAAGTGCCTTCCAGGGACTAGAAAAGGCGACACTGAGGGACATTTAAAACTGCTGGCTAAGGGTAAATGTAAATTCTGTAAAATTATAATTCACATCGAGAGAAACCAGAGGACCTTGCTGTGGATGAAGTCATGGTAAAAAAAATCAGGTAGTTCATCAGGTCCCAACCAGCCCAAATATCAAAGGGAAATTAAAATGCATGCCGTGGAAGAGTTCGGGTCTTAGGAGGTTAAAGAAAATAAGAACAATCCTAGGTTTCTCTTCAGCACCGCAGCCAGACTCACATGTATATGTCAAATGTCAGAGCTTTGTTAAGCCAACCATTCTGTTGATGGTATATAATAATGACATCATGAATTTCTTCACAAATAAAATTTTAGCCATTAAAGAAAAAAAACACTCCAACAAATCACAAACATAAAATTATGTGCAGCTACTTTTAATACCACTGATATTTATTTAGACAATTTTTTCCAAGAGATCTTTCTGAGTTAACTTTGGTAATCACTTCTAGTAAAGGATGAACATTTCTTTCAGACCCAATTCCTACAAGACGGCTCAAGTCCTACCATTAATTAATACTAAAATCTTAAATATGATGAGATGAGAGATGAGATAGCCTTTATTTGTCAGTTGCAGGTCTTTTGCCCACAACCGAGATGAACCTATCGCTAATAACCGGCTATTCATACCAGACCAAAAGTCTTTTTCCATGGCCTCTCCAAACTTCTTCCACATCCGAGTTTTTGCTTCAGCCACTGCCCGAGCCGCATTCCGCTTGGCCTGTCGATACCTATCAGCTGCCTCCGGAGTCCCACAGGCTAACCAAGCCCAATAGGACTCCTTCTTTAGCCTGGTGCCTCCCTTCACCTCTGGTGTCCACCATTTGGTTCAGGGGTTACCATCACGACAGACTCCAACAACCTTGCGGTTTGCAGCTCAGTGTAGCAGCTTCGGCAATGGAGGTGCTGAACATGGTCCATTCGGACTCAGTGTCTGAATGGACAAGCTCTCTAAAAGATAAAGAGAGAGCTGAGCGTAAAAGCAAAGCTCTCAATTTACCGGTCGACCTACATCCCTACCCTCAACTATGGTCACGAGCTGTGGGTAGTGACCGAAAGAATGAGATTGCGGATACAAGGGGTGGAAATTAGCTTCCTCTGAAGGGTGGCTGGAATCTCCCTTAGAGATAGGGGGAGAAGTTCAGTCATCCGGGAGGGTCTCAGAGTAGAGCCGCTGCTCTTGCACATTGAAAGAAGCCAGATGAGGTGGTTCGTGCATCTGACAAGGATGCCTCCTGGGTGAGGTGTTCCGAGTGTGTCCCACTTGGAGGAGGGACAGGACACGCTTGAGAGATTATACCTCTCAGTTGGTCTGGGAACGCCTTGGTGTTCCCTGGACAAGCTGGAGGAGGTGGCCGGGGAGAGGGAGGTCTGGGCTTCTCTGCTTAGGCTGCGTCCCCTGCAACCCGGCCTCGGATAAGGAGAAGATGATGGATGGACAACAGACTTTCAAGCTGGCTCTAGTTAAACCATTGCTTAAAAGATGGCCATGACTGACCACGTGCTTAGAGAATAACTCAAGCAGCAGAAACCCAAGAAAGAGGAGCAAGAGTAGGAACCATTATGGAAGGACAGGCCCCTGCAGGGTGGATGCAGTAGTTACAATTGTTTCAAAGAAAGTAATAAGCAATGCACTCAACTGCCATGGTCTGCATGCCCACTCACCATGCCATCTACCAAGATGATGAAGATGAGGCAAGGATGGTCGCTTTCAGTAAGACAATGATTCCAAACACAAAGCCAAGGAAAGACTCAGTTGGTAACAGAGAAAGATAATAAAGCTGCTAGAATGGCCCAGCCCTGAGACCAGAATCCACCTGAGCTTCGGCTCTGTCTATACATTTTCAGAATTCATAGAAGTGCCCCACAGAAGCTTCAGGATTTGAAAACTGCTTGTGTGCATGCATGCGACTAGTTTCTCCATAAAGGAGGCATCTTGAATCCAAAATACTTTTGGATGGAGTATTAAACATCAGTAAGCATGTTCAATACTTTTTCCTTGTGTCATTTCTTATTTCACATGCATCACTGCACATGCTGTGGACTTATTTTGTTAAATGGTGTGCATTAGCTGTGGCAGTATGTGTGAGTGCAACATTAGTAAGGCAGCTAGATACAGACTGAATGTGTTCTGCTTTAACAGAGTGAAAAAGCAGCAGTTAAACAGGAAGTTTCCAGTTACCAGTACTTTGTACTTACAGATTTCTGAGTGAAGACTGGAATGTTGTCATTGCTGTCCGTCACCGTGAGGATGACTTTTGTTTGTCCGGATAACCCTTCTCCTGCCATATCTGCTGCTTGTACTGTCAGAGTGTACTGTGGATATTTCTGTTAAGAGACGAGGACTGTAGATCAGCTCATCAACAGGAAGGAGGAAACACTGACATCAGTTTACAGACCTCTGTAACACACGGCTTTCAAACTGACTAAAACCCTTCACCTATGAAGGCCTGGCATTCTGCTGAAAAGCTGAAGATAAACTCATAGAATATTTTGCTTATGACAAATACATGCAAACCTGATGCCATTATCTGATATTAGCCTTAGTCAAACTTTTTAAATATAGTGTATTATTCACCAAGCAGTGGTGAAACTGACAAGCATGACACAAACTAGAAATGGAGACCATTAGACTCTAAAGTAAAAGTTAAGCTTCAAGAACAGTGTTTGTTTTCAGCAGTAAATTCAGGTTTTACTTCAAAGGTAAATATTATCATTATCCAAGAAATCACCAGCAGTGTTTTTGGTGCAGTGCCCTCTTTGTGATTGATTTCTAGCAGTGACAGGCAGACTACTGATCCTGATTCATAAAAATGCTTTTTCAGTACTTAGGCGTAAAAGGACACTTGTGTTTTAAATGTGTTTAACAGGTCTTACCTCTCTATCCAGTCCTCTACCAGTGATTCTGATGCTTCCAGTAATTGGGTTGATTTCAAACATGTTGTCAGTGGGCAGCGGTGGGTCCTGGTTCAGAATACGATAGCGGAGCTCTGAGTTGTCAGTACTTGGCTCATCGTCATCTTTGGCCTCAACCCTAACCACCTCAGTCCCTGGAGTGGAGGAATTCAGAAAAAGGAAATAAAGAGCAGAAGTTTTAGAAGGTCTTCACATTGCTTCATTTAAGTATTTATTAAATCAAATTAGAGTTAGCGTAAAAAGTCTAATTTCATTCCAATCCACATTGTAATTTTCTGAAGGTTCTGAAGGTTTCTGAATGTCTTAAAATTCATTGCATTTAAACCTCTGCACTACATTGATTTCTATTGATGAGAATTGTACATAGTAGCAAAAATAAAGAAAACTGCAAATAAGTGCCAACAAGAAAACAAAATAATGTCAAAAATATGTTTAAACATACCAATGGTCGTGGCCTCAGCAACATTTGCGTTGTACTCCACCGTAAAATAAGGTTTGTTGTCGTTCTGGTCGATCACACGTACTATAATCTCCATAGGAGCCTCAGCTTGTCCTGCTCCATCAGCCACAGCATGTGCTTCAAACTACACAGGCAAAAGATTTCAACATGTTTGATTCAGAAAGTTTCAGATTCACCTTTAAATTAATTCATTTATCTCTACACCTTTAATCTACACACAATACAAACAAAGCAAAGATTTTAGTGTCTTGATGTGACTTTTGTTGTGATTCTTTTCTTTTGTGTGCCACCTGCTGCTACTGGTTGGGGTGAGAGAAGGGAGACAAAACAAAAGACACGCTGACATGAAAGCTAGAGATTGATAATAACTAATAATTGAATGCAGAGCAGTGTATAAACACAATGAGTGAAAAAAGTTCTAAGTTCTCAGCCTAATCTTAAAAGTAGAGAGGGTGTCTATCTCTCAAATCCAAACTGGAAGCTGGTTCCACAGAAGAGTACTTTAAATATTCTAAGAACCACAAGTAAGCCTGCAGTCTGAGAGCACTTAATTGGGGTGATACGGTACTTTAAGGTCATTAAGATAAGATGGGGGCTGATTCTTTTATGTGATGTACAAAGAACATCAAAAACAAACAATTTTAACAGAACTTATAACATAAAATGTTTATAAAAAAGTTTTCCAAAGTCACTCCACATGAAAGGATAATCAGAATAAAAGCCTTCATCATCAAGTGTGATGAAAGTGTGTATCTTTTGATGATCATCAAAAGATACACACTTTGGAAAACATTTGGACAAAGTGGGGATGCTTACTAGATATTCGGCTGTTTCCTCTCTGTCAAGTGGCTGTGTTACATACAGATTTCCAGTCTCTCTGTCCATTCTGAAACGACCAACAGGAGGCAGATCAGCTCCTGGACCAGTGATGCTGTAAAAGACCTTCCTTGTTTTATCTTCATTGGAGCGGATCTGGAAAAAACACACAGGACTGAGTTAGATCACTCTCACTGTCTATGGTAAAGGTTATGCAACAATAAAGAAGCTGTGCAAGTTCATCTTCAAAAATATCAAGAGATTCTTGGTTATCCTGATACACAGATCAGAATGATTCAGTCATCTTGTGATCTCAAATCAATAAGATTGCTAGATTCTCTAAGCGGATCTGGAAAAAACCACATTGACTTAAATCACTCTCAGTGATGAGGATAACAGTTCTGGGATAGCTGTTGCTCAGGATGTCAAGCAGGTAATTTACTGATCATAAGGTTGGTGGTTCAATCCCTATCTACTTCACTCTGCTTTTCAAATATCCTTGAGTAAGATACTAACCATGATTTGCTTTATAATGTTTGTGAATGTTAGAAAGCACTTTCACAAAAAAAGCATGGGAAAAAGTCCTCGTATGAATAGGACAAGTTGTATAAAGCACTCTGAGTGCTCAGAAAGAGAATGAAGAAGTAAAAAAATTTCTGTTCATGAACCAGTTCATTTAACGTTTATACAACAGCAAAGAGGCTATGCACATTAATATTCAACAGAATCCTGGTTATCCTGATATCAAACATAAGAGAGCAGAGAAAGACAGCACAGTAGTGGATGTCGTAAGATAAATTAACCAATATACAGTATATAGCGTGAAACACAACTCTGTAGTTTTCTTAGAATAATTATGTTATTCCAACAATTTCCAACACACAGTATGGAAAAGACAGTAATAAAACAAGTGTCAATGTACTAACTGCCAACATCTTGCTCTCATTACTGCACATAAACTTTAGATCTTTCCCTAAAGCAATAACTTTTCATTCTCTTTCATAGATATTTTATTTATCTAGAATTAACAAAGTTAGCTCATAACTAAAAGGCATCTAAAAAAACTGGAAATTCTGGAGATTCAATAGTGACAACTAAAAATGGGAAAAACACGTGCTGACTGCAGAGGAACAACAGAGAAATCCTGTCCACAAATAATGTCAACAAAAGTCATTCAGTTCCCCTTACCTGAGCTACTTTTAGGGGATAGGTTCCTCTCTGATTCTCAGAAACTTTGAGAGGAGGAATAACCCAGTCTCTCTTCCTCCTCCTCAGTCCTCCAACAGACTTGGGGAATTGAAGAACATGCGCTTGTGGATCAGTGGCATTCTGGGAAAACATGCAGACATATTGTTGGCAAAAGCATGAACAGAAGAAGACTCAGAAATTGTAATGAGGACCACAGATCTTATAATATATCTCAGAATCTGTGACTGTGTATCGTCTACACCATTTTTAACCTAAGACAGCTGATTCATAGATTAAAAATCGAACAAAATATTAGAAAAATTGGAAGCTGTTCCTCAAAAGAGGGACTTGAAAGCTGAAGGCTCTGCCTCTCTATTATACTTTTAACACTCTAGGAACCACAAGTAAGCCCAGAGTCTGAGAGCGAAATGCTCTAATGGGGTGATACGGTACTTTAAGGTCATTAAGATAAAATGGGGATTGATTACTCAAGTATTGTATTTGAGGAGCAGAATTTTAAATTTGAGGTTTTCCATGAGGTGTTAGTGTGTTCAGTCCTGTCACACATTTACAAAGACATCATCCCAGCCCCACAAAACTCAGTAGAAACAGCTGATAAGAGTTTTACGCCCATGTACATCCATCAAGTCAACACTTGCAGCTTAAGGTTAAGCTGCAAGGTTAAAATTAAGCTTGAAAAAACATTCCCTTCTCGGGTACCAAGGACCAGTTTGGCTACTTTTTAAATAATTTTCAATGTCCGAAAAATCAGTTTGAAAGACTTTCATGAAGCTGGGAGAACACTTCAAAAAAAATTGCATTAGGTAAAAGTCTGGCCTCTCATGCAAAATAAAGAGATGATTTCCAGAAACAACCTTCACATCTGAATGGAATGGATTGCGACAAAAAAATTGGCCCTAGCATTAAAAGTTACACTTTAGCTGTTAGCAGTGGCTCATGGATAAAGTAGCCATTCATTTCACTTTTCTTACCACATTAATCTAATCTTCCATCACTTCTTCCTCACTCCTCCACAGCTGGTGCTAGCAGCATCATCCTGTGACTGTGAGGCCCAGTTACTAGTTGCTGGTACCACTTATATTCTTTTTATTGTTTTCTTTCAGCTTTTCAGCTCCACCTGTTTGCCAATTCTTCCACACTAAACTTGCACAGCGAAGGCTGTGTAAGGTGGAATGATTGAATGGGATGCTGTCAGTGTGCAGTGGACCAGAAAAATGTCCAATATGCCAGATTATCAGTCCTGCCCTGTCTGTAAATGTGTAGTTTTGGAAAAAATATAAATAGATTTGAACTTTTCCTTCATGCCCCATTAAACAGTGTCTATAAAACATTAAACAGTCCCGTATGAAACAGTGTCTACCTCTGTGTGGTCAGCAGACTTCACTTCAGTACTGTGATGCTGATGACTGTATTCTATGTGGTCTCCATTGTGGTGCTTTCCACATTGATGACCATGATGGTGTCCACGGTGATGCTCATAATGAACTACCCTGACTGGAACTGTTATTTTCTGACCTTGAGAGTCCCATGAGTGGATGAAGAAATTCTGGTGTCCATTATAAAGAACAACTTCTCTGTTTACCTGGAAAGTAAAAAAACAAAAGTTTTATTAGTGCATCCACTACACTTCAATTCATTAGAAATGAGTTTCTACATTTCATTAGAACAATTATACAAACTTTCCTGTGATTTTTACAGTAATTCCAACTTTGCCGTCAAGTTAACTCACCATTAATACACCATCTGCCTTTACACCAAAGCGATTGTCATCAGTGCCGAAAAGAAATATTGTGCGGTTTGTGCAGTCAGTGAAGCCCACTGAGAAAGGATAGAAAAAAGTGAATCATTATAAATGTGGAACATGTAATGAAATAACTGGCAAGTCTACACCACCTTGCTGCATATGTCCTGCTGGTAGTGTTGCTGTATTTTTTAGTGTTTTCCAACAGAATACTCACTGGGGCTGGGCCATATCATACCGTTCACGGTAATACCGATATAATGTTGGGCAATGACAAGAAAATGAAGTATCGCAATAGAATTTGGGTAAAACGCGCATGCGCTGTGCCTTTGTTTTCATACGCACATGGCGAAAAAGGCACGGCGGCGACAGAGAATGAGAAGGGCGAAAGCGGATCGTTGAATGAAACAGATGAACCAGAATTGGTTTGTAAAAATGTGAAAACTTCAGTGTGGAACTGGTTTAGCCGTCAGATACACAACAAAGCACTATTTTTGGTAGCGCATGCTAGCGGGCCGTCGTTATTACCGTGTTTTTTGGAAAATACGGCACACTTAAAATCAATCCTTTGATTTTTCTGAAAATCGACAGTGCCCCATATAATCCCGTGTGCCTTATGTATGAATTCTGGTTGTGTTTACTGACTGATGCTTTAGTACGACTTTGCTAAGCTTCAAACCCGCAACACTTGATGGATTGTCGGAGCATTACGTTTATCGTAGGGAGGAGCCTCGCGGAGTGATACGTACTGTGCTTAACATTACCGTATATTGTGTGTATAAGCTCTTTTTAAGTTTTGTGGATATTATACATGGTTATGCTGAGGATATGTCAGCCAGTTTCCACTGGAAATGCCTTTTGGTTAAACTGTCAGCAAGGATTTTGCATTTGCACTGTTAAATTTTTATATAGCTTTAATGCAAAAAACAGCTGCTTGTTTAAGTGAAAATACATTGATGTTTTTTTTTTGCACTAAGAAAGTTGTGGAGTTGTAAAGTATTTTGTCTAGTGTCAATTATATCGTCAGTTATATCGTTATCGCAAATTTTCAAATGTATATCGTGATAAATATTTTTGTGGTTTCCACCTGAGGCAGGAAATTTCTTTTTTATTTTGCTAAGTACTGAATTTTGCTGGAGGCTGCTCTTTGTTTCTTAACCAGTTTTACCCATGATTCCACTGGATAATGGGTAGAACTGGATTAGAAATACTTCTTATTAATGAGCAACAGTACATTTTCAAGAGACAAGGGAAAAAAGAGAAAAATGTTTGTTGTTCGTGTGCATGTGTTCTTGTGTGTGTGTCTACATGCACTAGTAAATGAGTGCATACGTTGCACATGTGGCGGCTAAAATGAAGCAAAGTGAGCATAAACATTCTCAGAACTGAGTCTTGTCCTGCACATTGAAGTTTCCTGGAGCTGGAAATAGATGCTCTGATAATGTAGATTAATTAATGTTAAAAACTAATCTTAATAATTCAGTGTCCAGTTTAACGGCCTCAGGTCAGTAGCACAGAGTTTACACTGGCCCCTGTACATTTTTTGCAGGCAAAAAAGCTTTTATTTCTATGATTTGAAATAGTAACATTTAATACAAACGATTTATCTTTTGTATTATCCTAAATTGGCAATATTTTGTTACTAAAGCCTAAAAATCTATTATAATAAAACAATAAATTCTAGTAAACCTGATGCCTCTCTTTACACCCACCCCTCCACGGCACAGGTAGCACTGTGATAGAAAGCCACAGCTGCTGTCAAAGTGTGCAACTGAAACACTATGTGGGTCTTATCTGTTCATCTATAATCACATCCTACAGGTGTGATTATAGTACAATACTATAATGTAGATTTTTTGCTGTGTAAAACAAACAGTGGTGAATTGGGGGAGCTGAAAAGTAAACTCTTCTTCACAGCTTGTTAAGCAGGTGGTTTGACGAAGGAATCCTGCTATATTTTTCCCAGCAAAGATCAGTATGTCACAAGTACTGCGAGACTCTTAAACTCGTATCTAAAACTCTTTTAGATACGAGAAAAACAGTTTCTTTCACTCCACCTGACATCACTGTCTCACTAACTGCTCTTCCTCTTTATTCTTTGTGTGTTTAAATGTAACGAAATGTTTACATGTAAGGAATTTAATTGTGTGAATGACAATGAATACCTGCATCTGTGAAATTAAATTGTTTGCTCGACATTATGTTGTATGTCGCGCAAGACTTTTGATATGAATATTATTTCAGTGTTCCTCGCCTCACCCCCCACCCGGTGATGGCAGATGCTTTCCTCTGAGCCTGGTTCTGTTTGATGTTACTTCCTTTTAAAAGGCAGTTTTTCATCCCCACTTGAATTGAAGTGCCAAAATGTATTCATAGTTTTCTTTCTCTCGGTTTTCACCTTAGTGACTTTTGTTGTGATTTGGCACTATATAAAAGCAACTAAAGGCAAATAAAGCAAGGCAACAAGTGAATATTCATGTTAAAGCCTGCATAACTACAGTTAATTTGAAAAAGGCTACAGTCCACTTATGTTTTATATCATCTTTCAGTTTTATGAAACCAACAGAGTTCTCCTTCTCTTTCAGTGCTTCATAACATCTGAATAGCAAAACCTGCTAAACAGGCTTGGTGACATTGCTCTGACCTGAGGTTAAAAGTATTTGTGAGCAGTGTGAGAGCTGAATCTGCATTCCAGAAACCTTACAACTCAGATGCAATTGGATGCCACAACTAGTTAAGCTGGAAAAGCACCAAAAAACAGACGTGTTTTACTTCAAAGCAAGGTAGAGCTATTAATACATTGCAAGCAATACAGCATCATAGTTGTTGTTTTTTTGTTTGTTTTTTTGGGGTTGGGGGGGTTAATATGGGTGTCTGGACACAGCCTTGTCAGTGCCTTACATATGCTTTATTTAGTGATCACAAACAACAGTTTGTGGCAGAACAGATTAAAAATTATAGTATTGTTACCTTCATTGCTGCCATCTTGGACTGACAACAATTAAATGGAGGATGCTGCTAATTTCCAAGATGAAACTTGGAGTTGAGGTCCAGATGAAAATTCTGATTGGGAACTCGAATATTCTGACAAACTTAATCTGGAACAAATGGTATGATGTTGTTTGGGTTTCAACCGAGAACAACGTAAGCAGCTAACCTGTTAAAGGCCATCTGGGCATGAGGAATCCTTTACAAAAGTTTTTTCATGTAGGGCTGTAACTCACGTCTAAATGCTCCCACAGGTTTGTATAAACAAATCCTCACATATCTATTATGATATTCTACTGGATGTTAAGAAACATGAACCATTTCATTCAGGTTACCAGTAAGACACTAGATTCCTGGGTTGTTCTTACCTCTGCCCAGTCTCATGCCCGTCCTCAGGTGTTCCCTGCACACTCTGAAAATCAACAGCTCTGACTCAAATCCAGGCACACATGTCGACCTCGCAGCTATTTCTGGTGATGAGACCTAGAAGAGGAGAAAGAGTATTTTGGTTGGACCTGTAATAATAAAGTGACTAATCATAAGCAAGAGAAAATAAGAGTAACTGAATAACACAAGACAATATAACAATAACTATAACTGGCATTTTAAACAACAATTAAAATACTTTTGTTGCATCGCATAATATGAATACTTTAAGACATGTGTATATGCCATTTTTCAGAGGAAACAATAAAACTACAAAACACAACATCATCAGTGGAATAATGGGAATCAACGTGGAGGGATATGGGGAAAAAAGCCTGCTATGCCTGTGAAACAGATTAATTAGTTTTTAAATCCTGCACAAGTTTTTTCTGCCCATTTAAAGAGCATCAGCAAGTGCTATGACTAATAAAAGTGTTATTCTTACAATAAAAGTTTACTTGATGCATAAACACAACAAATGTGTCTGCCCCTCCGTGAGTCTGGATCTCCTGGAGGTTTCTTCCTGTTAAAAGGGAGTTTTTCCTTGCCACTGTCGCCAAGTACTTGCTCCTAGGTGGTTCTTAGATTGCTGGGGTTTTGAGGTGACTGTTGTTTTGACTTGGTGCTTTCCACATGAAAATGAATCTAATTTTATTTAATTGCAGCAGGTAATGTAACATTAACCATATTTATTTTAAGTAACTTTAAACAGAATGGAAAATGGCAGAAATTAATTATAACAAAAGGAAGACGTCTCACCTGAAAAACGATGACTAAAGCGCCAAAAACCGCGAACCAAGCGGTCCCCATCTCTCCAAATCCCCTTTTTAATATTCCTGTTCTTCCTGTCGCACCGTAATTGTAGCTTCAGTAACTGGGTGTGAGCTGGATGGAAGTAAGTTTAAGTACTTTCAGCAGATGATGTCAGGTTACAGGTGCGCAACAGCCTGGTTCCGTCATGCGTAAAGAGACATAACATGGTAGTTTCTGTTTCTGTTCCTGAGTACTTCACACAAGGGCGTAGATTTGGCATGGACGGAAGGGACATGTCCCCACCAATATCCGGCAATTATTGAATTGTCCCCACCAATAATTTGATCTCTTTGAGTAAAGAAAAACAACCCGATAGAAAGAAAAAACAAAAAAACATCTGTCAGCGTCTCATTCACCCAGCGGTGCAGAAAGAGTTAAATTATGTTCTCTACTTGAGTCCTACGTCATGTGAGAAATATGGCCAATGTGATTGGCTGTGCTTTTCAGTGAGCTCTGTTTAGTTTTAGCAGCGGCAAGCCTGCGCTGCCAGGAGGAGAGGAGGATGGCAGCAAAAAGGAAGAACCTGGATATAAGAAAGTATTTTTCAAAGAAACCTGTAAGTCACTTAAACTCAAGTTCACTCATAAAATGTGTCCGTCATAATAATGTTACAGGCTATGCTAGGCTTTGGCCCACATTAGTCTAAAATTGTATGTACCCATTAATAACGTGTTTTGGAAACTAACTGCACAACAGGCAGCACTCCAAGAGCAGCATTTCTAATTTTGATTGAAACTGTCAGAGAAAACGTAGCCTCGAGCGAGCCGGGATATTAGTTTAGAGACGCTGTTAAAATTATATGTCTAAAGTCAAAATGTTGGTGACAATTTTATCCTAATGGCACTGACATATTCATAGGGTTAATTTTTGAGACAAAATATCATGAGGTAGTCACGATTTTGCAAATATTCCACCTTGCAGTGCAGTTTGCACAAATTGTTGTAAAAATGCACTCACCCTACAAACATTACTGATGAGTCAAGATCTGCACAATTTGACAGAAACACTGAAGCAGCTGCACATTTTATTCTTATTGTCATGTATGCCCTATTTGTCAGGTGACAGAAGAACCAACACAAAGCTCAGAGAGTAATGGTGACACAAGATCACAGGTGGAATTGGATGATGACCTGTTGTTTCAATGACTGTATTTGAAGCACATGTGTGACTGCATGTATTTGAATGTCTCACTGTTATTTATCAGGTGACAGAGGCAGAGGTGGAGAGGCGAGGTCACTGACAACATAACTGAAGTAATGTTGTTAAGTCCTTGAACTCATGTTTATTGTCATGACTGTATTTCAGGGCTGGACTGGCCATCGGGCATACCGGGCATTTGCCCAGTGGGCCGCTCGTGATTTTTCGTTTTTATGGGCCGATGGGGTTTTCTTCCTTTTCTTTTTTTAACGGTATAAATGAACGGTGGTGGATTGGCCAGTTGGTCATGATCGACTCTGGCCTGGACCAATTACAGCCGAGGAGGTCAAACTTTAAAGTTAAGGTGAAAAGGAACGCGATTTGTCCCGTACTACTTCAGCTAGAAAGTTGCTAATTCAATCATGAAACTGATCAATGATCAGCTGATCGGCTTTTCTCTCTGCGCCAGAAAGATGAAACCAGCGGAGGTCGCATTAAACAACAGCAGCACGTTTAAGCTTGATCAGCTGTTGTTAGCATTTATTTAATATTAATTTCTAGTATCAGCTGATGTTTGCTGGAGCCACAGCTGTAAACCTGCTGGTCAAGATGTCGGTTTGGATATGTGGTGAGAGGGAAACATGAAGATGAAACCAGGAGATGTCCTTACTGAATCGTCAGAGCTGTGATGGAGAAACAGGTTTACCTTTTAGGTGACATGAGTTGAAGAGAAGTTATGAACTGTTTCTGAGAAATAACACCAGGATCCTTTTCTAAGTAGCTGACAGCTGGTAACTGTGCAGGGGCGGGTCTAGCAAAGTTTTGCCAGGGGGCATGTAGGGCATTAACAGGGAGAGGGGGGCACAAAGAAATACTTTTCTTTCTTATTCTCATTTAAAATGTCTCGCTTTTAACAAATAATTACCTGAATCTTTCAACCAACATTTTCATCTGATGTAAAATGTATAGAAATCCATTATTGTATTCAGTAAATATTAAGTCTCGTTAGTATATACCCTAGTAAGTTATAGTATTCTTTACTTTGTTAAGGTACCTTCTGTGCAGTCTGCAATTCTGTTGAAGAAAGATGTTGAATCTATTTAATTACTGGAGAAAAATAATAGATTTATGTGCATTTGTTTTATACGCGCATTAAATTTAAATCGGTTTTGTTAGTTAAGCATCTTGAGGCAGAGGGTGGGGGAGTGGTTCCCTACTTTTTTTCTTTTTTTGCTGGGAGTTAGCAACCCTTTTAGTTATAGGTATATGTAATTATAAATGAGGTGTTACTGTTTAGAATACCAGAATAGGGAAGGTGGTGTAGGTTTAAGTTTAATTATAAAGGCTTCAAAGGATTTATGACTTTTCCTATAATACCATGGTGGGACCACTAGTCAAAATGCCGATATTTTGTCCCAGTCCAGCCCTGCTGAATATGAAGTTATTTTTATTTTTGTATGATACCTGATTTATATTGAATATGGCTGAAGTAAACCAAAGTCTAAAATACTTAGTCATTTGTTTAATTGTAATTTAGCATTATATAACTCACATATAAAACTATCAATTGTAATTTTAAATGGTTTAAAAGCATGTAGAATAGCATATGTAGGCAAGTACATTTCTCCTTTTGTTATCAAGAAGCAAAGACAAAAGGGAAAAAAAACTGAATCATTCGTCCCCACCAATGCCAAAACGAAATCTACGCCCTTGACTTCACAGATACACAGCAGATAGTAGGAGCTGGCAGCAGTATTACCAACAGTGCTCTGAGTCTGAGCTCAGCAAGCCACATTCTGCAGATACTGACATTTCGACAATGTGTCGAGCGCAGATGTTTGGAAACGCAGTTCAAAGCACACAGGTCACGTGACCACAAACTTTTGGTGCACTTCTGTTCTCTATGCAACAACAGGATTCCATTTTATACTTAAAATCAGGCACGTGCAGAGCGGGGTGGGGTCCTGTCTGTGCCCCTCAACAATAATATTTAACTATTAATCACAGTTTTGCTAAATAAAAGGATCTGGCTTGCATCAGTCACATACGGTGGCCCCTAGAGACAAAGCACATACAAACTCCAAAACACAACGGAAGTGTCACGGTGAGTGAGATGAGCCGTGTGGAAGAAATAAAGGAGGATCCAAACGCAGGCACTTGCAAAGGTGTGAGGGTGGTTTATTAAACACAAAAATATAGATGGACAAATGGTAAACGGAGAACTAAACTATACTGGACAACTAAACTACTGAGCCTGAACAAGGACACGAACCTGAACATGAAGGAAGACGGAAGATGGTATATGACTGTGACAGCAGGGAGAACACACGAAAGGAACATGGTAGATACACAGACGGACCAGCAACTACAATGACAGAAGACACGACTTAAATACACACAGAGAAACACAGGGAGATTACAGGTGGTGGACACAGCTGGGAGTAATTAACGAGACGAGACAAGGCAGGTAAACTGAACACACTCACATGAGACGCAGATCACTACACAAAGACGCAGACTCGACATTGAGAGACAGACAGAAAATGACACATGGAACTAAACCCACACAAAACATGAGAACACAAATCCTAAACCGTTACATCTAACCGTACAAACAGTTCTGGGGGCCGACCGTGCACACGGCAACGGCGGTGGTGCAGACAAAACAAATCAGGAGGCCGGCCACTTGGAAGGCAGTGGTGGCCACTGAGCAGGTCCGGAGGACGACCGCGAAGCCAGCGGTGGCGAAAAGGAAAGCGGCCGGCAGAGGCGAGGCGGAATAGGATGAGCTGGGTCCAATGACGGTGTGGCAACCGCAGGACCAGACGAGGCAGGAGCAGACGAGGTTGATGAAGACACAGAGGCCGGACCAGGCGTGGATGAAGACACAGAGGCCGGACCAGGTGTGGATGAAGACACAGGTGTGGATGAGGCTAACGCTGCAATCAGAACTGGTGTCCATTTACCTGATCATCCTCTCTACTTTGCTCTCTGTTATAGTAGAAGATGTTGTCTTTAGATGTTAGCTCCTTCTGCTCCTCTTTCCTCAGACTGACAAACAGCACAACCAGGACCAGCACTGAACACAGAGCACAAAGTTTAGCACACAACAACCAACCAAATCCACTTAGCTGGGAAAGAAAACAGAGGCTACAAGTTATAAATCCATTCACAACTCACTGAGCAGCAGAATGCCTCCAAGTACTCCCCGAATAATGGGCAGGTTGCTGCCACCTAAAGCACGCTGAGTACACATCAAATCTTCTCCCTTGCAGTCGCACACTTCAGCTTTGATGATGTTGTCCTGCCCCAACCCATGCTTGTCTGCCACTGTCAGTATAACACTGTAATTTCCACTGGGCAGCTCAGTGGCTAAATTCAAGATGATGCCTTGTCCTAAAAAAACCCAAAACAGATATTCGCAGGAAATAATCTCAACACAAGTCATGAAATATATTACGTTTCTATTTCAAAATATTTCAAATTCTGGCCATGTGACTGGACAGCATCACTTTATACAGTTTACATACTGGTGTCGTTCATCCTAGCGGTCCAGTTGGTCTTTGACATGCCCTGTAAAGACACCGAGTAGGGAGCTCCAAATTCTGGTCCGTCTTTATCTGTTACTGAGAGCAGCTGAGGAGCTGGATCCTTGTTGCACACCTGAGGAAACACAAAGCCTTTATGCTAATATTCTGTATCACATGACTGCATAAATAGGGCTTGGTTAAACTTTTTAATTGATCGCATCTTGAAGTCGGTAGATTCAATAAATACACCCATCCTGCACCACTATTTGATGTGTTAGATGAAAACACCTGTTGAGCTGGTGGGAAATAAGACATACCATAATTTTATGCTGCTCAATGATGGGAGCATTGTCATTGACATCTTCCAGCTGAATGATCAGAGTACCAGTTCCTGTAGCTGGGACTGCATCTGGTCACAGAACAAACACAGATGTTCACAGGTGGGTTCCATCGACAAAGTGAAATATAGTCCAAATTTTAACGCTCAGAGACTTTCCTCTGGTCTTCCAGTTCTTACATAACTGACATTTGACACACAAATAATTGAAGGTACTGCAACAAAGGGCGACCGTGGCTCAGGAGATTGGGAAGCTTATCTGTAACCGGTAGGTTGCCGGTTCGATCCCCCTGCTCTCTCTGTCTGGGTCGTTATGTCCTTGGGCAAGACACTTTACCCTACCGCCTACTGGTGTTGGCCAGAGGGGCCTATGGCACGATATGGCAGCCTTGCTTCTGTCAGTCTGCCCCAGGGCAGCTGTGGCTACAACTGTAGCTTCCCTGCACCAGTGTGTGAATGTGAGAGTGAATGAATAGTGGAATTGTAAAGCGCTTTGGGTGCCTAGAAAAGTGCTATATAAATGCAACCCATTAACAAAGGGCAACAATGTTATTAGCTGTGAGCATGCCAGGAACATCTGTTTGTACTGGAATTTGTATTGCAAAGAGCGAGCGCACGTGCACACACACCTTAATCCAGTGAACAATAAAATACATTTTGTTTGCCTGTTTCCCTGATATCACTTTTGTTTCTTGATAAACTCTTTCCTCATGTTCATCTCTGACATTGTACAGATTTGTTAAAGTAGAGGTGAAAGAGCCACAGCAAAACTCTTGTTTACCAGTGTAATTATTCAGACACTTGTTATTTTATGAAATCATATCAGTGGTCATTGTGTATGGGAGTCAAATGATGATAATAATCTGCATCAGTCTTAACTCCCACCTACCATCATCATAGGCCCCGATGGTTGCGATGTATCTGTTGTTTGTGACAAAGATACCCTCTCTGTCCATGGACGCTCTCACTTTAATAAGACCTGTGTCCTTGTCCACGTTCAGCCAGCCTGCAGGGTCATTCATTATTTTGTACCTGTACAAGACAGTCACCGAAAAGATGGTAATACTGTGCAGGCAGGATGATTAGAATTAGCATGTTTCACAATATGGCACAGTGTGTTATTTGATTTTGGACATTTGTCGGGCTGTATTTTTATTATGCAAATGTAGCTCTGTGTAGACCACGAGTGACAATAATATTTATCTTTCTTCTTAATATCTTATATGTTTCTTCTTAATATTTCTTCTTTTTAATATTTCTTCTTAATATTATCATTATTTTATCTCTTAATTCTTCCCTCATGTTTAATCCATGGTGTTATGATAACTGTAATTGGACAAATGAACTGTTACAGGTTTCTCACATTCTTTATATTTGGGGCTTTGATAAGCAAACCAAATGTACTATGAGGGTAGCCAGAGGTAGCCAAAATAGATGTGGTACACAAATATTTTTAGAAATATTTGTGTACCACATCTATTTTGAATTACATATACAAAGTGTTTTTTTTTTTGTTAAGTACGTCAACACTTTGCATTGTTAGGATTGTTACATCTATTTTAAAAAAAGAAAAGAAAAGAGAGAACCAGTTCATCTCTCTCTGGTAATCAGTGGTAGTACTGGGCTGGAACCTATTTTGAAAACATTCTTCAGAGATTTTGGTCTATATTGACCTGACAGCATCATGCAAATTGTAGTCAGTGAACAGAGCGTTCCTGTCATGTTCAAGAAACCAGTTTGAGATTATCTGAGTTTTGTGACACGGTGTGTTATCCTGCTGGAAGCAGCAATACGAAGATTGGTACACCGAAGGCAGGGATACAGCCAGAAGCAGGCCGTGGAATTAGTATTGGTATTAAGAGGCTCAAAGTGCCAAAAACACATCTTTCACACCATTACTGACATCCTGAATTGTTGACATAAGGCAGGATGGAGTCATGCTTTTCATTGCTTTCATGCTTGTCAAAATGTAATCCTACCATCCAACAGAAATCAAAACTCTTCAGACCAGACAATATTCTTCCAATCTTTGTTTTTCCAACTCTGGTGAACCCAAGTGAACTGTATTTTGTTTGTTTGTTTGTTTGTTTGTTTGTTTGTTTGTAGCTAACAACTGTGTCCCGCACTGTGATGGTTCACTGGTGTAGCCCATCTGCTTCAAGGATGAATGTGCTGTGCATTTAGAGATGCTGCTCTTCATATGATGGTTATGCATGTCTACCTATGAATATCTAGTGGTTATTTGAGTCACTGTTGCCCTCCTATCAGCTTGAAGCAGTCTGGACATTCTCTTCAGATACAACTTCTCACTTGCCAAACCAACTATGCTCATATGGAAAAGATGTATATAAATCTTATAAAGTTTGTATCTGTCTTTTGTGAAACTTGTATGAAAAGCATATAAGAGTGAAAACAGATATAAGATCCCTTGAAAAATTATATAATGAAACTTGTATGTTTTGGATACTTCCTAAAACAATATATGAAAGTGGCCACTTTCATGAGTAATCACATATAAGTTTTTACTATTTCTTTTCCATGTGGGTGGAGCCAAAAATAAATGATATATATACTATAGTTTTACCTTCAAATGATCAATGGATATATAGTCACTTCTTTTCTTCGACTATTGTTTCCACCAATTTATTATTTATGTAAATTTACAAGGAAATATTACACATTTTACAGACTTTTATTCCCTGTTTGGAAACTGAACGCCTCTTTTTTACAGCCCCTCAGTCGGTTTGCCAGGTGCCAAAAAACAAAGTCTGGGTACTAATGAAGTGTTTTTATAGTGTACTTTTGACTGAAAAACTGAATGTTTGAGGCACTTATGAGGTTAGTGATACATTGTCTCTGTCAGTGAGAAATTTGTTCATAGTAAAAAGGCGTTTTTTTGTCCTGTTTGACTTACGAGACTGTCTGCTTGCGTGCAGTGTCTGGGTCTGAAGCAGTGTACTGCACCACGACTTCATCCACAGCAAGGTCCTCTGGTTTTACCACAAGCGTCTCCTTTGGATCAAATATTGGCGCTTCATTCACATCCTTCACATTCACCACCACTGTGGCGGTAGAAGTGACCACAGAAACACCAGCAAAAGGAATCTCATTCTCCACTGAAACCAACAGAGTGTGCTTGCTGGCCCTCTCGAAGTCCAGCTCCTGGTTGGAAGGAAGAGAAAAAAAACATAAGGGTGTTGGCAATGTTAAGTTACAACAAATCACAGAAAGTACTTCCATCGACTAAAGAAAATACTCATTGATGACAATTATCTCCCAATATTATGAATGAATTCCTGATTTTCTTCCTACCTTTGCAGTAGAAAGGATTCCTTTCTGTTTGTTAGTTCCTGTTTTTACTGTGAAAAGTCCATCAGGATCACCACTGACGATCTTGAACTTGGCGTTCCAGGCTGGAGTTTGTGGTTCATCCTCATCTGTTACCATCATCCTAACCACCTCAAAATCCTTTTTGTTTTCATCAACTGTTGAATTATACTGTGGGAAAATAAAGGATGGCAGTGAAAACAGATCTAAAGCCTCCTCATTAGGGATAGAGAATAATGGCCTCATTTTGTAGTCTGTCATTATACTGGGCTCATTACTTACTGCACAGCTGTGGAATTTTATTAAATAAAGTTAATTCACTAAAAATGGAACAAAAGTTTTTTTAACCATATTAGCATATTTTCCATGTGCTGTCAAAGACTCACTATTCCCTGTACAAACCAGGGCACCCTGATGCATCTCAAAATCTATAGATAACTACATTTTCATTTGTGACAACTAGTTGTCAACTACGTGGAGGCAGCTCTACTATGTAGATATAAATATTATAATTTCTTTAATAATTTTTACTTAAATTGACAGCAGTATTTTACTCATTGCCGGCTGTCCACATGTAAATGCCAAAGTTACACACAAAATGTAGCACATGTTGAACAGCTGCTAAAGTGCACATGCTGTGGACATGTTTTGTTCTATTGTGGGTTTTTGCTGTTTTTACTATGTGTGAGTGCAACATTAGTAATGCAGTTAGATACAGGATGAATGTATTCTGCTTTAACAGAGTGAAAAAGCAGCAGTTAAACAGGAAGTTTCCAGTTACTTCATACTTACTGGGCTCTGAGTGAAGACTGGAGCGTTGTCATTGCTGTCCGTCACCGTGAGGATGACTTTGGTTTGTCCAGTTAACCCTTCTCCTGCCATATCTGCTGCTTGCACTGTCAGAGTGTACTGTGGATATTTCTGTTAAGATACAGGGACTGTTAAGGTAGATCAGCTCATCAACAGGAAGGAAGAAACACTGACATCAGTTTACACACTTCTATAACACACAGCTTTCAAACTGCTGACTAGAGTCGTTCATCTATGAAGGCTTGGCACTCTGCCGAAAGGCTGAAGCGAAACTCATTTTATATTTTGCTTATGACAAATACCTGTAAACCTGATGCCATTAACTAATAATAGCCGTGTCGAAACTTTTTAAATATAGTGTATTCCCTGACCAGCTAGCAGGAGGCTGTTTGTTTGGCATGGGAAGTTCGAAACAGACGTGTCAACGCTGTGTCAAGCTTCCGAAGCACAGAAGTTTCGATACACCGCTCCAAAGCGTGGTTCAAAACACCTAGGTCATGTGACCACGACTCACCAAGGTTTTGGTGTGCTTCACCCCAGTTTCGACAGGTGGGGTACCTACTGCTTCTACACACTGCCAAGCAGTGTTGGGTAACTACGTTATTATTGTGGTAACGAGCACGGTAACTAGTTATTATGCTAAAATCAGGAACGCGTTAGTCGTTACTGGGATTTAGATAGGCTCGTTACTTGTTACTTCGTGTGGTGACATCGCAGAGCTTCCACAGATTCAGTAACATTAGCAAGTGGTGGAGGCAAGCAGGTGGATGAGAGAAAGGGGACGGAGAAGGAAGAGAGACCCGAGGCGGGCGCCGGTCCGAGTGTCAGGTGAACTGAACTTCAGGTAAGAAGTTATGACCTGCAGTCTATCTGGGTAAACCAATAAAAAAACAAGTTTAGGTGGAGTTTTTCCCGTACTGCGTGCTAGCTAGCATGACTGGGTTTCTATACAGCTGGGTGGGTGCTATGTTACTGATGTTGAACTTTATTTTGTTCATAAAGTTAATTATTAGAGTTGCCAACCGTCCCCTAAAAAACCGAATCGTCTCTTATTCAGAGAAAATATTACGCGTTTCGTATTGAGGTGAAAAGGAACACAGTTTGTCAGCTAGAATGGAAAAACACAAAGCTGGAGTTATTCTGTCATTACGCTGTCAGCTGCCACTTCTTCTCTCATTCTCTCCCCCCTCCCTCTCCTGTTTCTACTTCAATCATGAAACTGATCAATGATCAGCTGATCGGCTTTTCTCTCTTGTTTGTTTATCGCCCACTTTGCGCCAGAAAGAGGAAACCAGCTGATGTCGTGCTAAACAACAGCAGCACGTTTAAGCTTGATCAGCTGTTGTTAGAATTAATTTAATATTACTTTCTAGTATCAGCTGATGTTTGCTGGAGCCACAGCTGTAAAGCTGCTGGTCATGATGTCGGTTTGGATATGTGGTGAGAGGGAAACATGAAGATGAAACCAGGAGATGTCCTTACTGAATCATCAGCGCTGAACAGGTGATGGAGAAACAGGTTTACCTTTTAGGTGACATGAATGAGTTGAAGTTATGAACTGTTTCTGAGAGACAAATAACACCAGGGTCCTTTTCTAAGTAGCTGACAGCTGGTAACTGTGCAGGGGCGGGTCTAGCAAAGTGTTGCCAGGGGGGCATGTAGGGCATTAACAGGGAGAGGGGGGCACAAAGAAATACTTTTCTTTCTTATTCTCATTTAAAATATCTAGCTTTTAAAAAATAATTATCTTAATCTTACAACAAACGATTGATAGATTGAGACATATATACCATCAAAACAGTGTACATCACTGTCACAACAGCGTTGGTTTTCATTCAAAGGCTTTATGATTTTTCCTATAATGGTGGGCCGGTCTCTAGTCAAAATCCCCGGGCCGATTTTTTGTCCCAGTCCAGCCCTGTATGCAACTCATCTGCAGTCTGGTGTTACCTGCATCTTCCTATTCAGAAGGCAGAATTTCCGAGTTCTGAGTACAATCGAAAGCACCACGACTGCAGTTTTTGTGTTGGATGTAAAAGGCGCACAAGACTGGCAAAGTTATAGAAGCAACACATTAACAAGAGAATTCTGAGTAAAACCAAAGTTACTTTCCCTAGTAACTAGTTACTTTGAAGGTAACAAGTAACTTGAAGTAACTAAGTTACTTTTGATAGAAGTAACTAGTAATGTAACTAAGTTACTAATTTAAAGTAACTTACCCAACACTGCTGCCAAGTGCAAGGATTCCTATCTTAACTAGAGCCAGACTGGACTGGGACAAAAAAAAAATCAGTCCTGGCATTTTTTGTCTATGATTGATATATACCATGCATACCTTGATCTATGTATGCTCAAGGTGGCAGGGAGGGAAGTTTGCCAACTATCGGAGCTGCAGAAAGGTGCAATGAAGAATGTGCGTAAGTACAGCAAGCTGTCCATACCTTAGACCTTAGAAACTGCCAAACAATGACTTACAGCCTGGGCCAGCTGCTTAAAGAACTATACCAGAGTAATAGAAGGCAACAGAATAAACCAGCTGTTCTCCACTGAAGGGGTGAGCAACAGAATGGCAGGGGAACAATATGGGAATAGCATCACCAAGGCTGTAGACAAAGCAATATTCGAAGCGCATATAGAAGTACGCAACCCATAACGCCAATGCTCAGTGGCTAGTGGATCTAAGAACAGACAACAGCAACTTTCCTGAACAGGTACGGGTAACCATCACAGTGGCAGACAAGCCAAGAAAGGGTCTCTATGAAGAATTGGACAGCACCAGGCCCCGACGTGGTTCACATTTACTGACTGAAGAAACATACTGTACTCCATGTGAACGCCTATAAGTACAAATGAACCAGCTGCTTGTCAGTGAGACCTCTTCCACACCTGGAATGGCTAACTGAAGGCCGGATAGCCCTGATTCCCAAGAACCCCCAGAAAAAGTCCCAGGGAAACCGAGTTAACAATAAAAACCCTGAAAACCATGAATTTCACACCCGAGCCTCAACTCTCGCAGCCCGGTACCAAACGACTTGGCCCGGGGTTTGGGGGCCACTGGTGAAATGTAAGCCAGAAATAGAGACTGTTAGCCTGTAAAGTAAAAGTGTAGCCTCATGAAATCTGTTGGTTTCAACATTAAGTAAAACTTTTATTTGAAGGCAAACATTTTCAAGTTTCACAATTGAAGAAATCACCAGCAGTGTTTTGATGCAGCATCCTCTTTCTGACTGATTTCTAGCAGTGACAGGCAGACTACTGATCCTGATTCATTATAAAATGCTTTTTTCAGTACTTAGGTGTAAAAGGACACTTGTACGTTAAATATGTTTAACAAGTCTTACCTCTCTATCCAGTCCTCTACCAGTGATTCGGATACTTCCAGTAATTGGGTTGATTTCAAACATGTTGTCAGTGGGCAGCGGTGGGTCCTGGTTCAGAATACGATAGCGGAGCTCTGAGTTGTCAGTATTTGGCTCATCGTCATCTTTGGCCTCAACCCTAACCACCTCAGTCCCTGGAGTGGAGGAATTCAGAAAAAGGAAATAAAGAGCAGAAGTTTTAGAAGGTCTTCACATTGCTTCATTTAAGAATTTATTAAATCAAAATAGAGTTAGCGTAAAAAGTCTAATTTCATTCCAACCCACATTGTAATTTTCTGAAGGTTATCTTAAAATTCATTGCATTTAAACCTCTGCACTACATTGATTTCTATTGATGAGAATTGTAGATAGTTTTAAAAAATAAAGAAAACTGCAAATAAGTGCCAACAAGTTTGCTTGTTCAATATCTCAAAAAACAAAATAATGTCAAAAATATGTTTAAACATACCGATGGCCGTGGCCTCAGCAACATTTGCGTAGTACTCCACCGTAAAATAAGGTTTGTTGTCGTTCTGGTCGATCACAATGACTATAATCTCCATGGGATCGTAAGCTTGTCCTGCTCCATCAGCCATAGCATGTGCTCCAAACTACACAGGCAGAAGATTTCAACATGTTTGATTCAGCTTTAAATTGATTCACTTATCTCTACGCCTTCAACATTACACACAATACAAACAAGGTAAAGATTTCAGTGTGACTGGTGAATTTAATATAAACTGAATCGAATTCTTTTAAAATTCTAGAAATAAAATGAAATGAAAAGACTTATTGTCTTGACTCTACACATTTGATTCATTCACAGTAGATTTTGTGAGGCGTCACTTGACTTCTTGTTTCTGTCTCTCAAAAGGGTTTTTGTGTGTTCCATTTCAAAACAGCCAAAAAGACCTGCAATGTCCAGCTGTAAAGGTTTAACAAACCTAGTAAAACTAGTAAAGACTATTAATACTTATCTAAACTGAACATTTCAGACTGATCTGCACATCAAGAATCTTATTTCTTAACTGTGAAGTATTGTCTGTAGTTGATTAAAAAACTGAATTAATTTCAATATGATCCTGAAACACAAGATGTTACAAAAAAACAACAACATGATAGAATAATCAGGATAAAAGTTTTTTATTACTAAGTGATCTTTAAAACATACTCACTTTGGAACACATTTGGACAAAGTGAGGATGATTACCGTGTAACTGGCTGTTTCCTCTCTGTCGAGTGGCTGTGTTACATACAGATTGCCCATCTCTCTGTCCATTGTGAAACGACCAGCAGGAGGCAGATCAGCTCCAGGACCAGTGATGCTGTAAAAGAGCTTCTTTTTTTTATCGTCACTAGAGCGGATCTGGAAAAAACACACAGGACGGAGTTAGATCACTCTCACTGTCTATGGTAAAGGTTATGCAACAATAAAGAAGCTGTGGAAGTTCATCTTCAAAAATATCAAGAGATTCCTCAAATCAACAAGATTGCTAGATTCTCTAAGCACTTGGGATTTTTTAAATGTGTTTCTTTTTTATCAGAAGACAAGCTACAGTTACTAATTTTAACTAATTAGCTTACTGTTGGTGCTAACCATTTTAATGTTTTTTTTCTATAATATCATCTTTTACCTTAATTGGATAATGTAGCAGTGAAGATACACAGAAAACGGGGAAGAAGGAGAAGGGAAACACACACACAGGAAAGCGCTGCACGTCAAACTCAGACTGCTGCACTGCAGCCATGTGACGTGTGGTTGCCTGCTCATCCACTGAGCTCACGTGGCCCCCAATTCACTTTTATTTATATTGTACCAATTCACAACAAAAGCCGCCTAAAGATGCTACAATATTTGAGAAAGAACCTCAAGAATCAGCTGGTCTGGAAGCACTTAGTGACAGTGGGAAGGGAAACCACTCTTAACAGGAAGAAATTTCCAGCAGGACCAGGCTTAGCATTTAAACGCTGAAATTTCAAACACAAAATATGACTAAACATTTTACTTTCTTTCCTTGCAGTGGATATCAATACATTTATGGTGAGACAAATTAAGCTCAACTGTATGTAAATAGGGTGAAACATGACTCTGTATGTGTGTATGTGGTCTCTGGTTAGGATAAATCTGTTATTCTAATTTTTCCCCCAGGTGTGGGACAGTTACTGTTGACTGCTAATATCTTGCTCTCATTATCGTAAATAGCAAATAAACTTTTGATCTGTATTTAAGAAATAATGTTTCTTTCACCAAAAATGTACATATTTTTACTCAACTAAAGTTAACAAGGTCAGCTTATGACAAAGACACATCCAAGAAAAGTGAAAACTCTGCAGATTCAATAATGAGAATTCAAAATAGGGGGAAAAGACTTGCTGACTGCAGAGGAAACATATAAACATTTACAATGCACTTTAGTGTCAAATTCTTCACAAGGTCCTTCAGTTCCTCATACCTGAGCTACTTTCAGGGGATAGGTTCCTCTCTTATTCTCAGTAACACTGAGTGGAGGAATAACCCAGTCTCTCTTCCTCCTCCTCACCCCTCCACCAGACTTGGGGGATTGAAGAACAGACACTTGTGGATCATTGGTAATCTGGGAAAACATGCAGAAAGCTTGGATAGAAGAACACTCACAAATTGACAAACTGCAATAAAGACTACAGATTATATTGTATATCTCAGAATTACACAACTTAGAGAAGTGAGAGGTAAGTCAGAGGGAGTGATGGAGACTTGGTAGAAAACAAACCTAATAGTAGGTTTTGTGCCTTAAAGAGACTTAGCTCAGAATCAAACAAACTTTTTTAAGCTTCAAGATACTGTCTCCCGGCCCATAGCATGAGGGATAACTTTGTGTATCCCAAAGTCTACTGGAGAGGACGCAGAAGCAACTGTTAAAAGCTCCATCCTTGGACTTCCGTTTTCCGGTGTTCTGACAAAACGTCCTACTTTGGCAAAACGTCCTACCGTAAGTAGTTTATGCACATTTCTGCTGTCACAGAGTAATTCCAGCACAAATGTAAGTAGGTATGACGGTTTGCCACGTAACTTTGCCCATTAGAGAATGCTTGTAGCTCACATTCATAAAGCCAGGACGGTTTGCCACTTCATTTTACCCATTAAAGTATGCTTGTAGGTAACATTCACAAAGGTAGCATGGTTTGGCACGTAATTTTACCCGTCAGAGTATGTTTCTAGCTCTTATTAACAAAGGTAGGTCGATTTGCCACTTAATTATAGCTGTTAAAGTATGCTTGTACGTCACATTTACAAAGGTAGGACGGTTTGGCACTTAATTATAGCTGTTAAAGTATGCTTGTACGTCACATTTACAAAGGTAGGTCGATTTGCCACTTAATTATAGCTGTTAAAGTATGCTTGTACGTCACATTTACAAAGGTAGGACGGTTTGGCACTTAATTTTACCAGTCAAAGTATGTTTGTAGCTTATATTCACAAAGGCAGGACGGTTCGCCACAGAATTTTGTGTTGTGCGCATGCGTAGAAACAACGGGTAGGATTTGTTCTTGTTCTTTTTTCTTTCTCTTCTTCGTGTCCTGAAAACTGGGACTAGTATGGGAAGAAAGCAGGGGCTTACGCGGTTGCTTTTGCAACCTGCTGGGGAGATATTGGTGGTGGTATTGGGTTTTTTTGTTTTTTTTACGCAGTGATATGTTATTGTATTGCATTTTATTTCTGGGGTGGGGTTGGTTGTCATGTTTTTTGTTGTTGTTGTTGTTGTTGTTGTTTTCGTCCCCTCCCTTCCCTCCTTGGGCAACTCTGCACATAAAAATGTGGGACTTCCTTGATGAGTGGTAATCTTACCTTTGTTAGCTGGAATGTGAGGGGGTTGAACCACCCAATAAAGCGAAAGAGAGCCTTATCACGCCTGAAGCAATTTAAGCCCGGGATAGTTTTTTTGCAAGAGACTCACTTGCAGGATTCGGATCACTCACGCTTGGCGAAATGTTGGTCAGGACAGATGTTTCACTCTAATTTTAAAGCAAAGGCCAGGGGTACAGCTATTCTTATCGATCGGAACATCACATTTGTTCCATCCACTGTTGTGTCAGACAAAAACGGTCGGTTTATAATAGTGTCTGGCAAACTCTGCGACAGGTCTGTGACCTTGGCCAATATTTATGCACCCAATTTTGATGATGTGCAATTTTTTCTACGCCTGTTTTCACACCTCCTGGACTTAAATACTCACTCTTTAATTCTGGCGATTTTAATCTTTATTTGGATGCGGTTTTAGATCGTTCATCCCCCAAAGCTGCTACTCTTAACAAATCTGCAACTTATGTCAAGTCTTTTCTTGAAGATTATAGTCTCACAGATCCCTGGCGGTTTTTGTTCCCTACTGGTAGAGACTATTCCTTCTTCTCACATGTACACCACACCTACACTAGAATAGATAATTTTTTATTGATAATTTGCTAATTAATAGTATTGGATTCTGCAGCTATGAAAGCATTACTGTCTCTGATCATGCCCCCCTCGTGCTCAAAGTAGCTTTTCAGGGCTGCTTTTCAGAGAAAGCTCTGGAGATTGGATCCATTGCTGCTCACGGATGAACAATTTGTTTCTAACATCTCTTCTAAAGTTAAAAATTTTCTTAACGAGAATAGAACACCTGGTATGCCAAACAAGACGGTGTTGGAAGCTCTGAAGGCATTCCTGAGAGGAGAAATCTCCTCAGTGGCAGCATTTAAAAGACAGTGTGCACAGCGGGAGCAGAGGCTTATTTCAGACCAGATTTTAAACATCGACAGGCAGTACGCTCAGTCACCATCACTGGCGCTATACAAAGAACGCTTAAGTCTACAAACCAAACTCAACCTACTTTCCACTCGACAAGTGGAAGAATGTCTGATTAGAAACAAGAACGATTTTTACGAACATGGTGCAAAGACCGGTAAGCTTTTGGCCACTCAACTGCGTGGTATTAGGGCTAAACTGCAGGAATGTCTTAAAGACATAAAGACCTGGATGGCCGCTAACTTTCTGCTTCTTAATTCAGATAAAACTGAGGTTATTGTACTCGGCCCTGAAAATCTTAGAAATATGGTATCTAATCAGATTCTTACTCTGGATGGCATTACCTTGGCCTCCAGTAACGCGGTGAGGAACCTTGGAGTCATTTTTGACCAGGACATGTCCTTCAACGCACATATTAAACAAATATGTAAGACTGCTTTCTTCCATTTGTGCAACATCTCTAAAATTAGAAATATCCTGTCTCAGAGTGACGCTGAAAAACTAGTTCATGCATTTATTACTTCCAGGCTGGACTACTGTAATTCATTATTATCAGGATGTCCAAAAAACTCACTGAAAAGCCTTCAGCTAATCCAAAATGCTGCAGCAAGAGTCCTGACAGGGACTAGAAAGAGAGAGCATATTTCTCCTGTTTTGGCTTCCCTTCATTGGCTTCCTGTTAAATCCAGAATTGAATTCAAAATCCTGCTCCTCACATACAAGGTCTTAAATAATCAGGCCCCATCTTATCTTAATGACCTTGTAGTACCATATCACCCTATTAGAGCGCTCCGCTCTCGCTCTGCAGGCCTACTTGTTGTTCCTAGAGTATTTAAAAGTAGAATGGGAGGCAGAGCCTTCAGTTTTCAGGCCCCTCTTCTGTGGAACCAGCTTCCAGTTTGGATTCAGGAGACAGACACTATCTCTACTTTTAAGATTAGGCTTAAAACTTTCCTTTTTTCTAAAGCATATAGTTAGGGCTGGACCAGGTGACCCTGAATCCTCCCTTTGTTATGCTGCAATAGATGTAGGCTGCCGGGGGATTCCCATGATGCATTGAGTTTTTCCTTTCCAGTCACCTTTCTCACTCACTATGTATTAATAGACCTCTCTGCATTGAATCATATCTGTTATTAACCTCTGTCTCTCTTCCACAGCATGTCTTTATCCTGTCTTCCTTCTCTCACCCCAACCGGTCGCAGCAGATGGCCGCCCCTCCCTGAGCCTGGTTCTGCCGGAGGTTTCTTCCTGTTAAAAGGGAGTTTTTCCTTCCCACTGTCGCCAAAGTGCTTGCTCATAGGGGGTCATATGATTGTTGGGTTTTTCTCTGTATCTATGAAGCGCCTTGAGGCGACTTTTGTTGTGATTTGGCGCTATATAAATAAAATTGAATTGAATTGAATTGAATTAAACAAATCATAACCGGAGTGAGGGCGGACAATGGAGTGGTGACATTTTTTTATATACATTTTCAATTCAATTCAATTCAATTTTATATATATATCGCCAAATCACAACATAAGTCGCCTTATGGCGCTTCACAGATACAGAGAAAAAACCCCAACAATCATATGACCCCCTATGAGCAAGCACTTTGGCAACAGTGGGAAGGAAAAACTCCCTTTTAACAGGAAGAAACCTCCGGCAGAACCAGGCTCAGGGAGGGGCGGCCATCTGCTGCGACCGGTTGGGCTGAGAGAAGGAAGACAGGATAAAGACATGCTGTGGAAGAGAGACAGAGGTTAATAACAGATATGATTCAATGCAGAGAGGTCTGTTAAGACATAGTGAGTGAGAAAGGTGACTGGAAAGGAAAAACTCAATGCATCATGGGAATCCCCCGGCAGCCTATGTCTATTGCAGCATAACTAAGGGAGGATTCAGGATCACCTGGTCCAGCCCTAACTATATGCTTTAGCAAAAAGGAAAGTTTTAAGCCTAATCTTAAAAGTAGAGATAGTGTCTGTCTCCCGAATCCAAACTGGAAGCTGGTTCCACAGAAGAGGGACCTGAAAACTGAAGGCTCTGCCTCCCATTCTACTTTTAAATACTCTAGGAACAACAAGTAGGCCTGCAGAGCGAGAGCGAAGTGCTCTAATAGGGTGATATGGTACTACAAGGTCATTAAGATAAGATGGGGCCTGATTATTTAAGACCTTGTATGTGAGGAGCAGGATTTTGAATTCAATTCTGGATTTAACAGGAAGCCAATGAAGGGAAGCCAAAACAGGAGAAATATGCTCTCTCTTTCTAGTCCCTGTCAGGACTCTTGCTGCAGCATTTTGGATCAGCTGAAGGCTTTTCAGTGAGTTTTTTGGACATCCTGATAATAATGAATTACAGTCGTCCAGCCTGGAAGTAATAAATGCATGAAGTAGTTTTTCAGCATCACTCTGAGACAGGATATTTCTAATTTTAGAGATGTTGCGCAAATGGAAGAATGCAGTCTTACATATTTGTTTAATATGTGCGTTGAAGGACATGTCCTGGTCAAAAATGACTCCAAGGTTCCTCACAGTGTTACTGGAGGCCAAGGTAATGCCATCCAGAGTAAGAATCTGGTTAGATACCATATTTCTAGGCTTTTCAGGGCCGAGTACAATAACCTCAGTTTTATCTGAATTAAGAAGCAGAAAGTTAGCGGCCATCCAGGTCTTTATGTCTTTAAGACATTCCTGCAGTTTAACTAATTGGTGTGTGTTATCTGGCTTCATGGACAGATAGAGCTGGGTGTCATCTGCATAGCAGTGAAAATGTATGCTATGTCTTCTAATGATGCTGCCTAAGGGAAGCATGTATAATGTAAACAGAATTGGTCCTAGCACTGAACCCTGTGGAACTCCATAATTACCTCAGTGTGTGAAGAGGACTCTCCATTTACATGCACAAATTGGAGTCTATTAGATAGATATGATACAAACCACTGCAGTGCAGTACCTGTAATACCTACAGCATGTTCTAATCGCTCTAATAGGATATTATGGTCGACAGTATCGAATGCTGCACATTTGAATCTACTGTTAATGTAAAAGATTTGCATGGTTTCTTTGACTCCATTGATATGCCCTCGCTCTGGGGGGAGCGAGGGCATATCATATCAGGGCTCAGACAGACTCTGGAAGCCCCTGTCTCAAAGGCAGAAATTCAGGTGGGAATAGCATCTATGCAATCTGGGAAATCTCCAGGTCCTGATGGATTTTCTACAGACTTTTATAAAAAATTCTTGGATGATTTGTCTCCCTTCCTTTGCAAAGTTTTTGCAGAATTGCTAGACTCTGGGGCACTTCCTCCTTCATGCTACCAGGCCTGTATCACAGTGTTACTTAAGAAGGGCAAGGACTGTGCTTCTTATAGGCCTGTATCTCTGTTAAACACGGATGTTAAAATTCTGTCTAAGCTACTGGCGCACAGGCTGGAAAAAATTCTTCCTGCTATAATCTCTCCCGATCAAACTCTAAACTTTAAATCTCTAGACTCACTAATCACTTCATTTATTTGGAATGGTAAACATCCCAAATTGAAGAAATCTATTTGTTAAAAAGTCCTCCGGCCGGGGCATGCGTTACCTGCATGGGAGGAGCATGATTCCACCAGGGGCCAACAGCCAATCAGAGTGTTCACCATTCTCTCCTTGCTGTGGCAATTAACTAGCATACATGCACACACACTAAAATGCAGACATTAACAAAAGTTGCTTACGAAGTATCTCAAAAAACGCAATATACTGCCAAAACAGAACCATTTGTCATTTATGAGATGCAACAAAAAAACGTTTTGAAATCATTGTGATTTCAAAACAGTTTTTGAGTTTTTAAACAGTTCCAACCTGCTGCTGCACTTTTAGCTCTTTACCCTGTCTGAGTACTCCTCATGAGCCGGCTTGTCGCTGTTACAATCCTCAAACCCAGCTGTGCCATCTACCCGCTCCCAAGCCTCACTATTAACTTGTTCTTGGCCAGTGCATCAACCTGAAAGCCTAGGTCCTGACGGTGGAGGCAGTATCATTAGTTCGAGTCACATATCAGGAGCTCTCCTATGGTTTATTAGACCTTTGGTACTCACTAACACTTTGCTGCCAAGCCTTCCAGCTTCGACACAGTTGCTACTTAGGTCTTCAGTCTGGAAATGGCTATTTCCCAGCTCAATGGGAGGTTGTCCTGACTGGTCTGTTGGAAGTAAAGCTGCCATTTCCGGCCTCCTCATTGGCAGTGTTGTGGGCAGAGGATGAGGAGCTCGCAACCTCCATTCCAGCTGCTCCCTCTTTCAGTAGAAAGTGGGGTTCTCACAGCCACAGCTCATTTCACTGGGCTCCCTGAAGTTCCAACTACAATCATTAAGACTATTTCTTCTATTCTTGTGCATGAGTGAGCCGTTACTCCGACTGATTCTTGGGTTGCTATGGTCGGAGAGTGTTGGCTGTTTCTGTTCTAGCAAATAAAGTGACTGAGTTTTCTGTTTCTAACCTGATCAACTTAAATGTTGAGAGTTGTAAAAAAAAAAAAGCAAACTCTTGAGTCTTTGTTTTTTGTTTGTTTTTACCTGTTCATTGGGTACATGTAGCTTTAGCCTTTTTGTGTCCCCTAGGCCACAACACACTTCATCACAGACTTTTACAGAAACTGTCTATTATCCACCTGTATAGGCCTCTTCAAAACCTGTTTATTGTGAATCAGTGCATCCCACCACAGGAACTACTTGGTTGCGGTGGTGTGTATATCATTCAGTAAGACCTGTTGCCATTGTTTTGTAAGGATGAAGAGGATTTTATGAAAGGGGGAAGACTGTTCCAGAGTTTCGCCATATTGGGACCTCCACAGTAGCCGGAAACACGTGACCTCCACAGAAATACGTTCCTGCATGGATCATCGACTGTGGAAGCCTTGCAAGTGAATCATTATTATTAATCAACATTATAAAGACACTATTTGTCATGTTAAATTTACTACACTACCATTATTATCTGAGCTATTATTATGATCTATTTATTTATGCTCCAGAAAGAACCACGAGGTCCTGTTTGAAACGGATGTTATCGATTTCATGGTCTAAACCTAAATCTCATGGCAACAGAGCCTTCTCTGTGCCAGGTACCGGACTCTGGTACCTGGCACAGAGAAGGCTCTGTCACTTAAGTTTGTGCAGATCTAATTTGTAGATCTGCACAAACACTGAACCACTGAACCAGTCCATTTTAAATCAGTAAAGATTTAAAATGGACTGGAAATAGACTTACAACCAAGATGGATAAATATTTGAAATCAAAAACTAAGGGCTCTGAACTGGGCCCTGGACAACATTCTAATCAAGAAGCAAAAACGGTGAGCTCGAGGCAATGTACAGCGAAAGTTATCTTTCATTTGGAATTACTTTCACTGGAGATCCGAATGCAACGACTTTGTTATTTTTGGTGTGTGTGGAAAAGCTCTTAAACAGTGCCAAGGTAGCAAGCTTGGTCTTTCCTCCCCACTGCTGTCAGACTCCACAACAAAGACTTTAACTGAACAAACACACACATCCACACATATGCAATAACACTAAGTGCAATAATCTTTTCTGGCATCGTTGTATTTTTACTCAGTTGTATATAGCATTCGTATTCTATTTTTATCTTATTGTATATTTTTATTCTATTTTATTCTACTGTATATAGTATATTATTTTATTCTATTCTGTACAGTTGTGTACTGTATTTATTCTTATTGTATTCTAATTTTTGCGTCATAACTTTTGCACTGTCCACTTCCTGCTGTGACAAAACAAATTTCCCACGTGTGGGACTAATAAAGGTTATCTTATCTTATCTTAAACACCATTTCTACACAAAACATCCCTCACTTCAAAACAAGAACACAGGCTATTTTGTTCGCCTGTATGAACACGCTGAGAAACAGGTAACTTTAATGAGAAAAAACGCAAATGTGTCTGAAAGAGCTCTCAAAGCTAGCTACTTAGTAGCTGAACTTATAGCCAAATCCCAAAGACCACACACTGTAGCAGAGACATTAATACTACCTGCCTGCAAAGTCATTGTGAATGAGATTGCTCGGCCCTGACGCGGGAAATAGCCAGTGTCCCGCTTTCAGATAACACAATTGACAGACGTATCGATGACATGTCTGCAGACACTAAAAGTGTGGTTTTGGAGAAGATACGCATCAGTGGGAAGTTTGCAGTGCAACTTGATGAGTCTACAGACATTATTGGACAAACCCAACTCTTGGCCAATTTGCGTTTTGTGGATGGGGACTCCATCAGAGAAAACGTTCTATTTTGCAAGGCACTGCCAGAAAAAACAACAGGAGAGGAAATGTTTTGGGTTACATCCAAATATGTTGAACAAGGAGGACTTAAGTGGGAAAACTCCACAAGTGTCTGCACTGATGGAGCAGCAGCCATGGGCGGGCACATCAAAGGTTGGTTTAGCAGAGTGAAAGCGATACACCCAGATGTTATTGTTATGCACTAATTTCTGCACTGCGAGGCACTCATTACTGAGACTTTACCAGCAGATCTGGAAAAGTACTGGCCCGTGCGTATGAGCTGTGGAAAGAGCTAAAAGTGTTTTTGAGTGATGAGAGGTACAACGATGCAAAGCTGCTTGCAAGTGAGGAGTGGTGTGCAAGGCTGGCTTACATGGCAGATATATTTCAGCATTTAAATGAACTAAGCACACAAATGTAAGGCCGAGATGAAAACCTGCTCAAAAGCACAGATAAAATAAATGGATTCCATTCAAAGGTGCACCTCTGGCAACAACATCTGGAAAGTGCCAAGATTGGCATTTTCCCGCTCACTCAGAAATGGCAAGGAGATATGAAAACTGCCACACTGTGTGAAATAATAGGTAAACATTTGAAAACGCTTGAGGAGAAGTTGTCCATTTATTTCCCCTCAGTATCCACTGAATGGCTTTACTGGGTAAGGACCCATATAGCTCAGCAGCAGTTTTTGAAAAGGATATGACTTTGCAGGAGCAGGAGGAACTAACTGAACTGAGACAAGGCCGTGGTTTAAAGCTAAGTTTTGCTGCTCTATCTTTGCACAGTTTACGGTTGACTGCTGCCATGTAGTTCCCCATTCTAACAAACAGAGCTATTTTGACATTGCTCCCATTTTCAACAACATATTTATGTGAGCTAAACTTTTCAAGCATGGCTGCTATACAAACCAAAAACAGAACGAGATTAAGAGCTGTTGAGGAAGAGCTTTGTGTATGCCTTTCTTAAATTCCTCCCAGAATATGATCTTTGTGTTCATCTAGATAGGCCCAGGTTTCTCACTGAGTGAGTATAAACAAACTGAGGGACCAACTTTCCATTATATGTATTGTACAAGGCTACAGTGTGTCATTTTGGAAAACGTTTGGTTGGTGGTGTGCCACAGGATATTTGTGATCTATAAAATGTGCGGCGACTCAAAAAAGGTTGAAGAACACTGCCATATAAAACCTGCAGGACACCGGCCCTTGAGGTCTGCAGTCCGCACCCCTGTTCTAGATATTTGTTTTGTGTAAATGCAGACGTATCTCCAACTCAAACTATACCAGCTGCATTCAGGAAACCAAACTTTGATAATGCTTTTATTTATCCACAATATATTCAGTTAAAATATTGTTTTCATTAAAGTGGAATTGTGCTAGTTTCAGTGGGAAATGTATGCAGCTCATTTAAATAAAAAGTTCAAAGAGCTGTGAAAGGTTGTACATTCTTATAAGGATGTGTTGTTTCTGTATCGTCTCTCTCCTGTTAGACTCAACCATCATCTGTTTACTGCTCTAATATCTTCAACATCTTCAGTAAGTTATATTGCACAATTATGTCATCCAATAAAAAACATTCACAGCTTCATACTGCCTTCCATTTTTATCTGCAACATACAAGGATCAAATGTTTTTACTTTATTTTTGGGATATGGGATATTGCACTTAAACCTAACTAAAGCTTTCAGACAGTGGTCATTGAATATAAACGTGTCTGTAACACAGTAACACAGGTATAAATGATGTGAAATAGAAATACATACCTTGAAGTCTTAATTTAGCTCAAGATGCTGTAGATTCCCGTCAGTAACACTTTCGGTCCGCTAGTAAAACGTAGTTCTATTAATTCAATTCAATTCAATTTTATTTATATAGCGCCAAATCACAACAAAAGTCGCCTCAAGGCGCTTCATAGATACAGAGAAAAACCCAACAATCATATGACCCCCTATGAGCAAGCACTTTGGCGACAGTGGGAAGGAAAAACTCCCTTTTAATCTGCGGTTGATTACCGGAACCGGATGTAAGTCCCAAAAAAAAAGAATTTTGGAACTGAAATTGAAGTGTAGAAGTGAAACTGAATGGTGAGAAGTGAATCTGAAATTATTCGAGAGCTAAATTTTTAAAGGATAAGATGCAGTTTCAAAGCAAATGAATTTATTTTCAAACTATAAAATTCAATTTCATTTTAGTGATGATAATTTTCAAACCAATAAATTGAATTTCAAATTAGGCTAATTCATATTCAGTTTTTAAAAGCATTTATTCAAGTTACAATTCAGATTCAATCTGAGCAATTCAAATTCAAATTTAACTTATTCAAATTCAGTTTCTGGTGGCACAGATTTCTGCCCATAATTACATTTGTAACATATTCATTTGCATCCATTTCACATGTATGCAAATGTCTAAAAATACACAACAACCCTCTGGCTCATTTACAAAACCTTGTGTGCACGATACACACAAAGCATGTGTATCAGGTGCTGATGGGGAAACAGATCCCTCTGGATCCCTCTGGATGCTAACTAAGCTGTAAGCTAATCTGATGCTAACTAATGTAAATGTTACCATTCTCACTGCATCAAATAGGTAAAGGTGATGGAGGAAGTTCTGTTCCCCCCCCCTTTAAATCCTCATGGTCAAACACTTCAGGCATTTTCTCTCTATGCTCCTGAGGCACCCATACGTGCCACGGATGTGAAGAAGAGCATTCATCCGAAAATTCGCATGAGTTATTGTTCAAAGCATCATTTACCATGGTTCACTGCTGACATCTAGTGGAGAGTATAAGAATAGCATGATTGTTATTGTGTCAAAGGTACTGTACAATTTAGCAAGTGTGTAGATGTTCCTGTATAGTTTACAGCGAATATCTACTGTGTATAAAATCACAAGAATTATAAACTCACTCAGTTTACATACTGAGTTGGTCCTCTGGAAGTGTTTTTGCGACTAAGCTTTTTTTCTAGGTCAGTGTTAACTGACTAAGAAAAAAACGAAATCTTATTTATTTTGTATGTCTTCACTTTATTTTCTTGGTATACTCTTGTATTCTTCAGCTATCTTTACCTGAGCTGTGGTAACGCACAAATTTTCCCACCATGGGATCAATAAAGTCTTATCTTATCATTTCAACCTTCTGATTATTAGACCTACTAATGAGGTCATCTACTAATTGGACGATCTGATTAGTGGGTCGTCCGATTAGTAGAGAACTCTTCCTCCTGAGCTACAGCCAGCTACAGTTTCTGGGAATTTAACAAATGCTTTCAGGACTTTGCAGTTATTTTTAATTATCATATTTTTATTTACTTTTTTCCTTTATACAAAAAAAAAGAAGACAAAAACAACTACCACAACAACAACAGAGAGAAAACACAAAAACAAACAAACAAACAAACAAACAAACAAACAAACAAACAAACACAATAAGCAGTCTGAGACATGTAAACGAAAAATTAATACAGTATATATAATTCGGTCTACCAGTCATTTACACATTTGTCCTGACAAACTCAACCTGCCATTGGAGTGGGGCTGCCTCTCTCACTATGGTTTTCTTCAGATCATCAGGTAAGTAATCCAATAGCGGGCGCCATATATCCAAAAAAATATCTTCATTGGCACTTAATTTTGCACTCAGTCTTTCCATTGGTAAAACTCTAAAGATTTCTTTATACCACTGAATTGTTGTTGGTGGTTTTTCATTAATCCAATTGAAAAGAATAATAATGGATTGTATTTATATAGCACTTTTTGGGGCCCTCAAAGCACTTTACAATTCCACTATTCATTCACTCTCACATTCACACACTGGTGGAGGCAGCTACAGTTGTAGCCACAGCTGCCCTAGGGCAGGCTGACAGAGGCGAGGCTGCCATATCACGCCATCGGCCCCTCTGGCCATCACCAGTAGGCGGCAGGTGAGGTGTCTTGCCCACGGACACAATGACCGAGACTGTCCGAGCCGGGGCTCGAACCGGCAACCTTCCGGTTACAAGATGAACTGCCAACTCTTTGAGCCACGATCGCCCCTAAGAATACATTTTCTTGCCAAAAACAATAATTTACATAATAGTATATATTTGTTTTTATCTGGAAATTTGTTCAGAATTGGCAGCCCCAATAAATACTGAGCTGGATCTTTTTGTATTCTGCTTTTAAATATACCTTTTAATTCTTTTGTTACACAGAAGCAGAATTTTGAGATTTTTGAGCAAGTCGAAAGACAGTGCAAGTAGGAACCCGCCGCAGATTTACATTTAATACATTGTGCAGACCTGCTCGGATCAATTTTATTCAGAAAAATAGGCGTTCTATACTGTCTATGTAAAATTTTATATTGTGTTTCTTTAAATCTGTTACTAAGAAATAAAGAATGCACAGATTGTATGCACTCACTCCAGGCATGATCATCACAATGACACTGGAGGTCACCCTCCCAACTCCTAATCAGTTTTCCAATATTATGTTTGTTATAACCTTCTAGTGTATTGTAAAACTGTCTTATAGTACAATTATCTGCATTTAAGTGTAAAAAGAAAATTTCCATGGGTCCTAGTTGCATTGTATTGTGCAAAGTATCAAAACTTGAAGTAATTAGGTGACGAGCTTGTAAAAATGCAAAAAAATCCATTTGATGTATTCCATATTTCTTTTGGACCTGCTCAAAAGAAATACAATCATTCCCATCAAACAAATCACCCACCACACTGCACCAAACCATCTCTGAAATATTACACTTTTCATTCCTGGTGTAAAGTGCCGATTATTTATAAAAGGTGTTAGATAACTTAGTATAGGATTACTTTCAGTGTATTTATTCATATCACGCCATGTTTTTAAGTAAGTATCAATCATTACTTTGTTACGTTTTTTAATATATCTACTCACTAGTTCGCTTAGGAGATTAAATGGCGAACATGTCCAGGCTTCATTTGGATTCTCTGTCTCTTTTAGATATGCGTGGATCCATTGATGTATAAGTCTACTATGACATGACCAGTTATACAGCAAAATGTTAGGAAAGGCAAGACCCCCTTTATCTTTGGGCAGCTGTAACATTTTCATACTTAATCTGGGTTTCTTACCCCTCCAAATAAACCTTGACAGATCTTTTTCAATTTCTTTTACAATTTTTTTGGTAAGAGTTATTGGGAGCATTTGTAAGGGATATAAAAGCCGTGGCAACACATTCATTTTAATTAAGTTTATTCTTCCTATCCAGGAGACCGGGAGATCCATCCATCTAGAAAGATCTTTTTTGACACTTTTATGAACTATGTAAAACGTAGTTCTATTAATCTGCGCTTGATTACTCTTGAACCGGAACCGGATGTAAGTCCCAAAAAAAATGAATTTTGGAACTGAAATTGAATGGTGAGAAGTGAATCTGAAATTATTCGAGAGCTAAATTTTTAAAGGATAAAATGCAGTTTCAAAGCAAATGAATTCATTTTCAAACTATAAAATTCAATTTCAGTTTAGTGATGATCATTTTCAAACCAATAAATTGAATTTCAAATTAGGCTAATTCATATTCAGTTTTTAAAAGCATTTATTCAAGTTACAATTCAGATTCAGTCTGAGCAATTCAAATTCAAATTTAACTTTTTCAAATTCAGTTTCTGGTGGCACAGATTTCTGCCCATAATTACATTTGTAACATATTCATTTGCATCCATTTCACATGTATGCAAATGTCTAAAAATACGTACACAACAACCCTCTGGCTCATTTACAAAACCTTGTGTGCACGATACACACAAAGCATGTGTATCAGGTGCTGATGGGGAAACAGATCCCTCTGGATGCTAACTAAGCTGTAAGCTAATCTGATGCTAACTAATGTAAATGTTACCATTCTCACTGCATCAAATAGGTAAAGGTGATGGAGGAAGTTCTGTTCCCCCCCCCTTTAAATCCTCATGGTCAAACACTTCAGGCATTTTCTCTCTATGCTCCTGAGGCACCCATACGTGCCATGGATGGTGAAGAAGAGCATTCATCCGAAAATTCGCATGAGTTATTGTTCAAAGCATCATTTACCATGGTTCACTGCTGACATCTAGTGGAGATTATAAGAATAGCATGATTGTTATTGTGTCAAAGGTACTGTACAATTTAGCAAGTGTGTAGATGTTCCTGTATAGTTTACAGCGAATATCTACTGTGTATAAAATCACAAGAATTATAAACTCACTCAGTTTACATACTGAGTTGGTCCTCTGGAAGTGTTTTTGCGACTAAGCTTTTTTTCTAGGTCAGTGTTAACTGACTAAGAATAAAAAGAAATCTTATTTATTTTGTATGTCTTGACTTTATTTTCTTGGTATACTCTTGTATTCTTCAGCTATCTTTACCTGAGCTGTGGTAACGCACAAATTTTCCCACCATGGGATCAATAAAGTCTTATCTTATCATTTCAACCTTCTGATTATTAGCGAAAACGCCCCAAACGCCCTTAATTTGACGCGTGCACATTCGCACCTCCACGCGTGTCCAAGAAAAATCCATCGCGCCTCAAAATTGCATATTTTGAGGCGCGTGAACCGGAAATGTGGGAGGGATGTGGGAGGAAGTTGTGCCAGACCAGTATCTTTGCTAGATGGCAGCTGTCGAGCTAGCGTTTGAAGAGAGAGTCTCCTTTCTCTATGTACTGTGGAGAGCAGAACAGCGGCGTTAAGGACGTCCTCGCCGTACCTGGGTCCATCAGGTCCTCCAGACAGGTGAGCAGTTTGGTGAGTTTCACCACTTGCTCCAGGAGCTGCACCTGGATGACATTCGATTTCTGCGATATCGCCGTCTTTCCCTCGCCCAATTTGAGGACCTGCTGTCCCACGTTGGTCCAAGTATCGCCGCCTAGACACCAACTACAGGCGCTCAATCCCACCTGCAGAGCGCCTGTCCGTCTGCCTGAGGTTAGTAAAAGTATTTAATATGGTAGTCCTTTATTGATACCTGTGCTAATATATGCTAAACTATCGTTTATAGACATGCTATCAATGAATGCCGTCAGTGTTTACTGATAGCAAACTGTGGTACAGAGACGACTGTTTATAATATTTCTAGTGATACTCGAAAGGTCTCATCAAGTCCCGATTTAATTCGACTTATGCTGTTATCAGTGTTTGCAATGATAGCATGGCTGTGGTGTCACATCAATGTATGCTCTCAGTGTTTGCTGATATCAAACTGGTACGAGGACCACTGTGGGTTAATCTTTGTAGTGATACTCACTCCTTTTTATTTAGACCTGGGGCCCGTTCTTCGTACCTCGCTAAGTAAGTTAGCTGGATTTGATTGTTGACGATTTCGCGTGATCTTGGATCGTTCGGTTCCCTGAAGCTCATCCGGGACTTGCTGCCATAGCAACAGAGCCGTAAGCGTAAACCTGCTCGGGAGCAGGTTTACTTTATGTAAACAGGATTAGATCGCGGCCACGCAGGTATGTCCGCTTCATTTATACGAAAGCAACAGCGATATTTTACCACTGTTTCACCATAAATAAATAACATCAATGTAACTAAAGATAATGCAGCACTTGATCCATTTATTGATTTCACACAGATACATACAGGTCATTTCCTAAAAAAGGGAAATGTACTATTAACATTCTATCACATGTATGTGATTATTACAGATGTAATTCATATTTCAGAGTAGTAATTGTAAATTACTTTGTGTAATCAAGATGAGAGACCACGGCTATAAAAGCGAAGGTGGATTTGGGAAGCCTGTCGCAGCCATGTCCTGTCCGTATACGCGACCAACCCATTGCGGAAGGTGCAAGATTGATAAGGAGAGTCCTCAGTATATATTGCGGGATAGACAGGATCCTTTAGCTCAGCGCGACAGTGTGCTCATAGAGAGATATCGATATTCCCGTGAGGGTATTATTCACTTAACCAACTTGTTGACGAGGGGGTGCAGGACCACCACCTGTCTGTTTTTGCTCTGCCCTTTTCTTGGTTGCTGTTATAAACAAACAAACAGATTATTCCAGGGTCTCTTTCCAAGAGACTAAAAGCAATATAAGTGATAAATATTACCATTCTGTAGAATATTCTTATATTTCACTTTTACTTGTTCCCATGTTCTAGTGGGTCCTGTTGTGGCTCTAATGTGACAGAGGATAAAATATAACATATTATAATATAATATAATGTAATATAATATTGGATATTATAGTGTAATATAATAAATCTACCCTACCGCCTACTGGTGTTGGCCAGAGGGGCCGATGGCGCGATATGGCAGCCTGGCTTCTGTCAGTCTGCCCCAGGGCAGCTGTGGCTACAACTGTAGCTGCCTCCACCAGTGTGTGAATGTGAGAGTGAATGAATAGTGGCATTGTAAAGCGCTTTGGGTGCCTTGAAAAGCGCTATATAAATCCAATCCATTATTATTGTTATTATTAAATTACTTACGAGTTTAATTTGTCAGCAACTTCCTGCCAGCCCTCTCTCCTTGCTTTTGCAGCCTTTGCAGTGTTCCCTTGCGTTCTGATTAAACTCTGAAACTCCTGAAATCCCTCACTCAAGAGTTCTTGCTCTGCTGCCGAAAAATACAGAGCGCGCTCCGTCGACATTTTCGCCGACCAATCAGAGGGTTGCCGATCAATGTTTCTACTATCGATGCGTAGCCCCTTTTACGACACCCAGTGATCTCACATTACTTCATCCAGCTGTAGTAATCGTCAACAGCAGGTGTGTTCGGAGAACCGGATTAGCGAGCTCACGGTTAGCGCGATGATTTGGTCTTGGATGTAGTAAGCGACGTACGAAGAACGGGCCCCTGGTTTAATTCTGGGATAGTTGAATATTTGTATATAATTCCTGCAGCTGTCAGACTCTATAACAGGGGTCGCCAGCCTTTCTTAAAACTGAGAGCTAGATAAAATTGTGAACAGTTTGGTTCATCTCTAGTTACATGGTTCTATCTTGATAAGCTGTCTTATCACAGATTAATTTTTCAAAAATATTAATGATTTAAGCAAGGAAAGGGCTACATGTCAACATACAACTCTTTATTTCTATTAATGTCTTACTTCATTCCTACCTGATTGACATGTTTAGGAATTATGAGTGATTGGCTCACTGTAGTTGTGAAAGTTGCTACCAATCAAATTATGATATGTTAAAGTTAAAACCAAACACAACTGTTTTAGATATTATCTAATATACATTTTGTAATTATCCTTATAATTACAAAATGTTTTATGTAAGATTCATGTTTTGTGATTTAAATCTGACATCACAAAAGTGTTTTGGAATTTGAATAATGTATTTTGTAACTGCAGTACACATAATACTGATTTTGAACAATTTTGTCCAGGTTCCTTGTCACCGGGGACTCCTTCAGCACCAAGCGTTCAGTTTCAGAGTCGGTGTGTCCACGGTGAGCCAGATCACCCCCCAGGTAGCGACGGCCATCTGGGACTGTCTAGTGGACGACTCCATGGCTGTGCCTTCACCTGGAGACTGGCGGTCCATCACAGAGGGATTCCAGGAGCGCTGGAACTTTCCTCTGTGCTGTGCAGCTCTGGATGGGAAGCATGTCCAGACAAAGGCACCCCATATATCATATAGGAGACACACACATTGATATACACTAAATATTTATTTCATTTCTTTTTTTGTGGTACCCAAATTGATGCAGCTGCTTGATTTTGTTTAAACAATTATTGCACACTTTCTGTAAATCCAGTAAACTTCTTTTCACTTCTCAAATATCACTGTGTGTGTCTCCTGTATGATATTTAACTGACATTTTTTATTGTAACAACCAACGATTTATACAGGAAAATAATGTCTATTAACAAGGTTGCCCAAACTTCTGCATCCCACTGTATTAGTATATTTTGTCATTAGTATAATATGAAATAAATTCTACATGTGTCAAGTCGTGTGTAGTAGGACATACGTGTAGTAGAACTGAGACATTAGTCATTATAAAAATTTATTTGAAATAATATTAAAATTCTCACACAGAAAAACATTAAACATAAAATATAAGTATTTACAGAGAGACAGGAATAAAAAGGACCAGCTGCTCTCAAGAGCAGGAACAAGGCTGAGGAGGAAATGCTCCATTGGAGACTGGTGTGGCCTCTTCAGGGACTCCAGGATGGCCAGCTCCACCGCCGATGGACCGTCCTGGGACCGTTGTTCCAGATCTACTGGCGTTTAGATCTACTGGCGTTTAGATCAACTGGCGTTTGCCACACATCTGTTCGACCAACGCCAGTTGATCTAAACGCCAGTAGATCTGGAACAACGTCCCTCATCTGCCTTGGAGCCGTCCTCCTTTGTGGGCCTGTAAAACAGCACAAAACACAAAGAAATGAGAAGACTGCTACTAGATTTTAATTTCAAGATCGAAAAAAACAAAAAAACAGGATATAATCAGATTGGTTGTAGATATTTAGTAAAGGTGATCACAAGGCAATCCCACCGACTAAAAAGCTATCAGTGCTTGCTGTACATCTGATGCTACAATTACATACCTGTGGTGCAGCAGCAGCAGCTCAGGGACTGGGGATGCTCTGCTGCAGAATCAGTTGGTTCTATCAATACAGTATTAAATGTTAACAGGTTGAATATAATAATCATAGAGTAGACAGTGGTCCCTCATTTATTGCAGCAGGGGTTCTCAGAATAACTAGCCCCTGGCCACGCACTTTATACACTTTTTTCCACACACACACATGAACATTGGTCACAGTTCTCACAATTGATTCTCAAAGTGCAAACCTTTGTAGATTGCAAAACGTAAAAGTATTATTATGCCGCGGTTTGTCTTCATCTGCCCGCCACTTTCGTGCACCTTTTTCCCTCGCGGTGCAGGTGTCTATTTCCGAATGAGGCTCATAGTTATGGGTGTTTTTGTGCTGTTTTTTCTATCGGACGTGATGGTTATCAAAACCAAACGTGATAAATTTGGCAAGCGCAGGAGACACGACACGGAGGAGATTTGTCAATCAGGCTGCAGATTGCAATGCTGTACTGTGCAACAAAAAGAAAATGAAAAAGAAAATCAGCGAAAAAGCGAAGCAGTGACGGATGAACAGCGGGACCACTGTGTGCTGTTTATTAATAAACAAAATATATTCCTAAATGACAACATGCATAAAAGCAGAACGGTATTTGTACGTCAGTGGGAAAATAGCGGTGGCTTGCTAACTTTTGTGCGGCTTCCCCGGGTCAGTGAAAACTTTCAAAAGAGAAATGAATGAACTTACCAGGTTGCCCGTCTCTTCACATATCTTCCTCCAAGCTCGGTCCTTTATATTCCTGTCTCGGTACAGAAAGCAGCTGGTGTCGTACAGCTCCGGGTGGTTTGCTACTGCGTTGATTAGCCTTCCCTCCATTGAAGAATGAAGGGCTTTGGCTGGATCTGCCCCTTTGACCTAGGTCAGAGCACGTCACCAGGCTCCTGATTGGTTGTCGCGGTGCGATTTGACACTGGAGTTCAGATTTTTCCAACTGAGCGGTAGACGCGAAACGCGTGTATGCACAAAATGCAACACAAAAACTCACGCGCGTGGTTTTTTTCGCGAATCAAACGCGCTACACTGACACGCGTTTCACGCGTTTTGGCGTTTTCGCGATATGGCAAGCCATTAGTATGGCAAGCCATTAGTGCCAAAAATCGCCACTTTTCTAACCCGTTTGGTTAAGAAATGGCGTAAAAAACGCCGTTTAATTATTCAAAACGCCGAATAAAAGGGCGTTCTGTTCCGACAAACGCAGTTTTTTCCGACTCTCACGTGGCACCCTGAACGCACCATCCGAGTGACATAAAAAGCGGCATTCAAAGACAGACGGAAACGCCGTTTTTTCCGCCACTCGGCAGAAAACGCCGTTCAAAGATGCATAAAAACGGCGTTTCTTACGGCGTTCTGTGCCAGCTGTAACGCCGTTTAAAGCTGCGTTTTATTGAAATTATGCAGGGCACTCCCCATGGTTCCCTCATCCAATAACTTTCAACTCATTTCACCCAATCAAAGAAGAGGAAGTGCAGACCACACTAATGCATCACCAATTCACCTTGCTGCTAAGTGATTGCCTATTCAGTACCAGTGCTTGTCACAGTATTGGGATCAGCTATTAGCGCTGCGCTACCGCAGTGTAGCATCATGATGCTAACGGAGTCCTGGCTAACACCGCAAACTCCGGACATGAGTGTGGAGCTGCCCGGTTTCCAGCTGCTGCGGGCTGACAGGACGAGATAGCGGTGAGAGGAAAGGCAGTGTTTGTGAACGATGAGCTGATACTTAATTTAAAATATTGCATACATAAATCATATATATCATAAACTAAACTTGCGTAAACGTTACAGCAGCTGATAATGATAAACAACTATAAAACATTTACAGTAAAGAATTAGATGAAGAAAAAACGGTATAGTAGGTCTTGAAGTGGCTCAGTACAGTGCAGTGGACATAAAGTGATTTGGTGTGTGTTTGGTGTTGTGACAGTACACAGCTGAAAAAAAGTGTTAACATTAGAGAGCAGATCACTTTTCTCCAGACAGACTTTGTACAAACCCAGTTCTGAAAATACTAGTCTCCTGTGTAAAATGTAAAAAAAAAAAGAGAGAGAGAAGAAAGCAGTGATTTGAAAATCTCAAAGCCATTATTTATTCACACTGTAACATAGAAAATATGTCATGTGTTTAAACCTAGACTATGTCGTTAAAAATAACTCCTTTTGAATTTGATGGCAGTAATATGTTTCAAAACAGTTGGTATGGGGTGAAAAAAGGCTGGAAAAATAAGTGGTTCTAAAAAGAAACAGCTGGAGGGACATTTTAAAAGTAATTAGGTTACTTGGCAACAGGTCAGTAACATGATTCGATATTAAAATAACATTTCAGAGAAGCAGAGATGATCTGAAAGAAATGTGGGCAGAGGTTGGTCAATCTGCAAAAAACTCCATTAACAAATTGTGCCAAAATTTCAGAATAATGTTTCTCAGGGTTAAGTTGGGAAGACTTGAAATAGTGCATCCTCTGGAGGTATCAAAATATATTTTATCAAAAGATTCAGTGACTGGAGAAATCTCTTTGCAGAAACAATGAGGCTAAAAGCCATGATGTCAGTGATCTTCAAACGCTCATAGGAAAGTTATCATCATGGAGCATTAAACAGACATGATTCTATCATGGAAATCAGTGCATTTCCTGTATCCTTTTGGGCAACAGACCCGAGTCACACTTTTAGAGAAGTACCTGGTGAAGTGGATTGAGAGGAATATCCATGATGCATGGCAGTTTGTTTGTTTGATTCTTTTGTCCCCATGACAGAACAGAGAAAACCGACTCATAGTGTGTTAAAACATTTATATTTCTTTTTATTCAATCATCTTCCGGAAGAGAGAGACCCCTGCACAGTTCAAACGCCAGTTGCAAGAGCTCTAACATTAGAATCATAAGCTGTGCCTCATATAGGTGTTATTTTGGTACTTTCCATATAAGCAATGTTTCAGACTGTGTGACGTGCAAAGTTCCTCTTTTCTGTATCTTGTCTATTGGGGCGATCGTGGCTCAAGAGTTGGGAGTTCGCCTTGTGAATCGGAAGGTTGCCGGTTCGAGCCCCGGCTTGGACAGTCTCGGTCGTTGTGTCCTTGGGCAAGACACTTCACCCGTTGCCTACTGGTGGTGGTCAGAGGGCCCGGTGGCGCCAGTGTCCGGCAACCTCGCCTCTGTCAGTGCGCCCCATGGTGGCTGTGGCTACAATGTAGCTGCCATCATCTGTGTGTGTGAATGGGTGGATGACTGGATATGTAAAGCGCTTTGGGGTCCTTAGGGACTAGTAAAGCGCTATATAAATACAGGCCATTTACCATTTTTACCATATGCCTGTGCACTACAACTTCCTGTTTTTTAGTCTGGCTGAGCACTTAGTTTGTGAGTCAAAAGTGGCCTTGCTCTACAAGCCTTCATTATTAAAGTACATAAAACAATCTAATGAGCAGATACACATTAAAAATATTTCTTTTGTCCTTAACAACAGGTAAACTAGTTATGTTATGTGCAGCGCTGTCATGTGCCACTGTCAAATTCGTGTAAGACATCCAGAGTACTCTGATGACATTGACAAGGACATCTCCAGTTTAAATGGGAAACAATTATTTCATGTTCTTGAGATTACTTATTTACATCACTTTTCAGAAAACGTACAGGAGTGCAGAATTATTAGGCAAATGAGTATTTTGTCCACATCATCCTCTTCATGCATGTTGTCTTACTCCAAGCTGTATAGGCTCGAAAGCCTACTACCAATTAAGCATATTAGGTGATGTGCATCTCTGTAATGAGAAGGGGTGTGGTCTAATGACATCAACACCCTATATCAGGTGTGCATAATTATTAGGCAACGTCCTTTCCTTTGGCAAAATGGGTCAAAAGAAGGACTTGACAGGCTCAGAAAAGTCAAAAATAGTGAGATATCTTGCAGAGGGATGCAGCAGTCTCAAAATTGCAAAGCTTCTGAAGCGTGATCATCGAACAATCAAGCGTTTCATTCAAAATAGTCAACAGGGTCGCAAGAAGCGTGTGGAAAAACCAAGGCGCAAAATAATTGCCCATGAACTGAGAAAAGTCAAGCGTGCAGCTGCCAAGATGCCACTTGCCACCAGTTTGGCCATATTTCAGAGCTGCAACATCACTGGAGTGCCCAAAAGCACAAGGTGTGCAATACTCAGAGATATGGCCAAGGTAAGAAAGGCTGAAAGACGACCACCACTGAACAAGACACACAAGCTGAAACGTCAAGACTGGGCCAAGAAATATCTCAATACTGGTTTTTCTAAGGTTTTATGGACTGATGAAATGAGAGTGAGTCTTGATGGGCCAGATGGATGGGCCCGTGGCTGGATTGGTAAAGGGCAGAGAGCTCCAGTCCGACTCAGACGCCAGCAAGGTGGAGGTGGAGTACTGGTTTGGGCTGGTATCATCAAAGATGAGCTTGTGGGGCCTTTTCGGGTTGAGGATGGAGTCAAGCTCAACTCCCAGTCCTACTGCCAGTTTCTGGAAGACACCTTCTTCAAGCAGTGTTACAGGAAGAAGTCTGCATCCTTCAAGAAAAACATGGTTTTCATGCAGGACAATGCTCCATCACACGCGTCCAAGTACTCCACAGCGTGGCTGGCAAGAAAGGGTATAAAAGAAGAAAAACTAATGACATGGCCTCCTTGTTCACCTGATCTGAACCCCATTGAGAACCTGTGGTCCATCATCAAATGTGAGATTTACAAGGAGGGAAAACAGTACACCTCTCTGAACAGTGTCTGGGAGGCTGTGGTTGCTGCTGCACGCAATGTTGATGGTGAACAGATCAAAACACTGACAGAATCCATGGATGGCAGGCTTTTGAGTGTCCTTGCAAAGAAAGGTGGCTATATTGGTCGCTGATTTGTTTTTGTTTTGTTTTTGAATGTCAGAAATGTATATTTGTGAACGTGGAGATGTTATATTGGTGTCACTGGTAAAAATAAATAATTGAAATGGGTATATATTTGTTTTTTGTTAAGTTGCCTAATAATTATGCACAGTAATAGTCACCTGCACACACAGATATCCCCCTAAAATAGCTAAAACTAAAAACAAACTAAAAACTAATTCCAAAAACATTCAGCTTTGATATTAATGAGGTTTTTGGGTTCATTGAGAACATGGTTGTTGTTCAATAATAAAATTATTCCTCAAAAATACAACTTGCCTAATAATTCTGCACTCCCTGTACATACAGGTCTAATTCAAAACTGCATACCTATTTTTTAATGCATGTTGAAAGGGCAAAAATATCCCTGAGATACTGTTAACATTATTAAATTTGAAGGCTATTATACAGTGGTATTAATTTAAACTGAACACAAAAGGATTTTGATCAAAGTTAATGTCTCCACTTGTTTCAAAGAAATAATTCTGTCATTTATTTGCTTTTATTATTTATTTATATGCCCTCCGCGGACCATCTCTGTAATGTGTGGGTGATTAGTGGCTCCGTGCACACTAAAGGCTGCACACAGGGACAAGGCGCACTAGGTTACGATCAGATTGGAGAGGTGATGAACTGTATGCCACTTTTTCATTGGCATACATTAAGTACAATGTTTTATTGCCTACAGTGGGACAGGTCACATACTGGGTGAAGGTGGGCAGTGTAGAGTCCAGTGAGACATGATTAAAGTCCCCTGATATTATAAGAAGAGCTGTCGGAGATTGAGTTTTGAATTTGCGGACCACAGAGATTCACAGGCTGCCTCCACGGATGCTAACGCTATCAGATGGGATTATTTTAACAAACCATTAACATTTTGGCTGATAACTATTTTTATTCTCCTGTAACTTTACTATATAAAGAGCTAAATCCTCCAAAGTTTCAGGAGTAATGCGTCATAATAAGAGGTGTTTGTGAACTAAAAATCAACAATGTGGGATACTGTTTCCCGTGATTTGGACAGTCCAGCGTGTGCTCCCGACGCAGGGGAAACAAATTCTGTCGGGGATACCTAGTTTGGCACGACACCTGTATACTGCCACTGTGACCGGGTTAGCGTCATTAGCTCCTCAATCATATCAGGGAGCAATCTCACATTTACAGTGATTACAGGAAGGAGAGATGGTGTGTAAGGTGTCCTTCTCGGGAGACATCACCCCCGTCTCTTTCCTCACTGGGGACGTAGGGTCTGTCTGCCGGTAGCGTAGCTGCAGGGCGCAGCGCTAACAGCTGATCCCTAACGTAAACAAAGAAGCCATGCACCGAGTGTCCAAATACGGGTGAAAAAAGTGGAGACAAAAGAAGAGAAAAGTCAACATAACTAGCACGAAGCGGTAATGCATGATGGCAGAATCTGATTGCTAAGACATAAGTTAAAGGTTAAGAAAAGTAAAGAGGAAAATAAGAAAGAAGCTAGCTCTGCTTATTACCTGTTAGCTGCCATAACATGTAACACAGTTAAGGTTTCAGAAAAAGTATTCTGTCGTTTGTTTGCTTGATCATGCCTTAAACACATCAAAATGCATAGTGGGATTATAATACAAGTCAATACTGTGACAAGCACTGGTACTGAATAGGCAATCACTTAGCAGCAAGGTGAATCGGTGATGCATTAGTGTGGTCTGCACTTCCTCTTCTTTGATTGGGTGAAATGAGTTGAAAGTAATTGGATGAGGGAACCATGGGGAGTGCCCTGCATAATTTCAATAAAACGCAGCTTTAAACGCCGTTACAGCTGGCACAGAACGCCGTAAGAAACGCCATTTTTATGCGGTAGCTCCAGCTCCAGAGAAATGAGTGAATATAGACTGCCAAATCATAACCAAAGAAGGAAGTCTCACCTCAGAAGCGATGACTAAAGTGCCAAAAAGTGCGAGCCAAGCAGTCTCCATCTGTGTAAATGCTCTTTTTTTAATATTCCCTGCACATATATGATTGTAACCAATAATAATTAGAAGAATTCGAAATATAGACCTATATAGACAGCAATGATCTGAGTCCGAGCTCAGCCATCCACATTCAGAAGATTTCAGTCTCTTCCTCTTCCTGATAATGTGTCTCTCACTCCCCGTGTATTTCTCACCCATACACACACACTGAAATTCAGACTTTAGCCACAGTTGTTTACTAAGAATCACTAAAAAAATCATATGAAACTGTTATGAAACAGCCTCAAAACCACCAGCATCTGGGCATCAGATACTGCATGCTCAGTGTTGAGCAGGCGACCACATGCCATGTAGCATGTGTAGGGGATTGGGTTTGAGTCTGACCTGCGGTCCGTTGCTGCATCATCTCCCTCTCTTTCTCACCAGCTTTCTGTCTATATTCACTGCTACACTATCCAATAAAGGTTTTAATCCTTTTTAAAATAATCTTAAAAAAGAGAGACCAGATGATGTGTGCTCATTTTGGACTCTTTCTTAGTCAGATCTGAGTTACTTTATTTGTGGGGTCTCAGCTTTGTGTGAGGTGTGTCATTGCTGATCCCAGGGCATCAACCTGCTGGATCCTTTGTCTTTTAGAGATTTAGAAAAGCTCAGAATTTATTAACATGGCTGTGCTTTTTGTTGATGTTTTTTAAGTTTAGTTTATAATCTTGGCCTCCTGTGGTGCACACTTCTAAAAGTTGTGTTTAGTTAAATTGATATTAGTAGAAAAACATAAGCATATTCTGCTTCGTGTGGCTCTTTCATACTTATACTTTATTGATCCCCGTGGGGAAATTCATCTTTGCATTTAACCCATTCACTCAGTGAAGCAGTGGGCAGCCATTGGGCGCCCAGGGAGCAGTGTGTAGGAACGGTACATCTTTGAACACTGTTTTCTGCCGAGTGGCGGAAAAAACAGCGTTTCCGTCTGTCTTTGAATGCCGCTTTTTATGTCACTCGGATGGTGTGTTCAGGGCGCCATGTGAGAGTCGGAAAAAACGGTGTTTGTCGGAACAGAGCGCCGTTTTATTCGGCGTTTTAAACAATTAAACTGCATTTTTTACGCCATTTCTTAACCAAACGGGTTAGAAAAGTGGCGATTTTTGGCAATTCATCTTTGCATTTAACCCATTCACTCAGTGAAGCAGTGGGCAGCCATTGGGCGCCCAGGGAGCAGTGTGTAGGAACGGTACATCTTTGAACACTGTTTTCTGCCGAGTGGCGGAAAAAACAGCGTTTCCGTCTGTCTTTGAATGCCGCTTTTTATGTCACTCGGATGGTGTGTTCAGGGCGCCATGTGAGAGTCGGAAAAAACGGTGTTTGTCGGAACAGAGCGCCGTTTTATTCGGCGTTTTAAACAATTAAACTGCATTTTTTACGCCATTTCTTAACCAAACGGGTTAGAAAAGTGGCGATTTTTGGCACTAATGGCTTGCCATATAGCGACGCAAATCTGCTTCCGAATTTTCGCGGGAGCCGCAATCGCGGGTCATCTCGCTTTTCCATTGACTTTACATGTAAACCTGACGCTGTGTTCGCGTCTATCGCGGTCGGTGTGAACACACCGTTAGGAATATGGGACGTGGTTTGTAAACTGAAACATGCTGAAATTAACAACATTTTTCCACATGTAGCTCCAATTTTGCAATATGATTGTTTTTTTTAATTAGTGTGTGCTCAGCAGCTAGTCTATACAGAATGGCTACCCATATGGAAAAGATATATATAAACCTTATAGAGTTTGTATCTGTCTTGCATGAAACTTGTATGAAAAGCATACAAGAGTGAAAACAGATATAAGATCCCTTGAAAAATTATATAAATGAAACTTGTATGTTTTGGATACTTACTAAAACAATATATGAAAGTAATGAGAAAGTGGCCACTTTCATGAGTAAATCATATAAGCCTTATATGATTCACTATATTGAAGTAAGCAAATCTTATGCAAGTCTTTTATAAGTTTTTTTCTATTTCTTTTCCGTATGGGTAAAGTTGGGTTTTGATTTTTTCATTTTTTATACATATTAACATTTATTTTATTCAAATTGGTATGTATTTAAATGGTTACACTAACACATTTCAGTCAATGTGCAAATCTACTGTTTATAAGGTTGGGGAAACCTGCAGTCAACTGAGACTGAAGAAGTCTGAAGACTTGGATGAGTGACAAAATGTTTCTCCCACTAAAAACGTTACGTCCAGATGAACAGAATCAAATTTTGGGGAGTTATGAAAATTAAAAAAAAAACATTAAATGAAAAGGTGTGTCCAAACCTTTGACATGTAGTGTATTAGTTCAGAGGTCCTAAATAACATGCTGTTTGGAATCATCACATCATTCCCTAAATCTCAACATGTTGTCATTACAAAAAATGGCAGTAAAAAAACAGTTTAAAAAAATAGCTCTATAATGCATTATTATTACTTTGACATTCAGATTAATCTAATGACTTTAAAGGAGAGGTGAGAAGTCAGACATGATATTTGAAATCTTCTTGCGATACTTTCTTTATGGTGACAACAGACACCACACTTGTAAGAATCCTAGTGTCTACGTTATAAAGTTTTCAGTCAATTTTCAACCAATTTTTCAATAAGTTAACCTTCAAGGCCTTGGTAGATGTGAGCCAAATTTTAACAGATTGTTTACTCGGCTTTTAAAAAGAAATGGTGCTGTCAAATTCAGTGAAACAAGTAACAAAATTCATTTATTTTACGTAACTTTAAACAGAATGGGCAGTAAGAGAAATGAGTGAATATAGACTGCCAAATCATAACCAAAGAAGGAAGTCTCACCTCAGAAGCGATGACTAAAGTGCCAAAAAGTGCGAGCCAAGCAGTCTCCATCTGTGTAAATGCTCTTTTTTTAATATTCCCTGCACATATATGATTGTAACCAATAATAATTAGAAGAATTCGAAATATAGACCTATATAGACAGCAATGATCTGAGTCCGAGCTCAGCCATCCACATTCAGAAGATTTCAGTCTCTTCCTCTTCCTGATAATGTGTCTCTCACTCCCCGTGTATTTCTCACCCATACACACACACTGAAATTCAGACTTTAGCCACAGTTGTTTACTAAGAATCACTAAAAAAATCATATGAAACTGTTATGAAACAGCCTCAAAACCACCAGCATCTGGGCATCAGACACTGCATGCTCAGTGTTGAGCAGGCGACCACATGCCATATAGCATGTGTAGGGGATTGGGTTTGAGTCTGACCTGCGGTCCGTTGCTGCATCATCTCCCTCTCTTTCTCACCAGCTTTCTGTCTATATTCACTGCTACACTATCCAATAAAGGTTTTAATCCTTTTTAAAATAATCTTAAAAAAGAGAGACCAGATGATGTGTGCTCATTTTGGACTCTTTCTTAGTCAGATCTGAGTTACTTTATTTGTGGGGTCTCAGCTTTGTGTGAGGTGTGTCATTGCTGATCCCAGGGCATCAACCTGCTGGATCCTTTGTCTTTTAGAGATTTAGAAAAGCTCAGAATTTATTAACATGGCTGTGCTTTTTGTTGATGTTTTTTAAGTTTAGTTTATAATCTTGGCCTCCTGTGGTGCACACTTCTAAAAGTTGTGTTTAGTTAAATTGATATCAGTAGAAAAACACAAGCATATTCTGCTTCGTGTGGCTCTTTCATACTTATACTTTATTGATCCCCGTGGGGAAATTCATCTTTGCATTTAACCCATTCACTCAGTGAAGCAGTGGGCAGCCATTGGGCGCCCAGGGAGCAGTGTGTAGGAACGGTACCTTGCTCAGGGGTACCTCAGGGTAGCCATTCAGTGGATTTGAGCCCCAACCTTCTGGTCATGGGGCCACCACTCTACCTACTGAGCTATCCCTGCCCCCTCTCATTTCAAAATGATGTTTTAGTTTTCCACCACTTGAGGATGCTGCAGGGCAGATCAGAAACTTGTACCCCCCTCCTGGACTAATCTTGCCACAAATCATGTATATTGTCTCGATACTGAGTTTAACATATATGGACACCCCAGTTTAAAAAAAATGAAAATGCTCTGGAAATTATTTCATGGTTCTGCCCTTACAGTATGTGACCCACCTGCCGCTGAGACACAAATGTAAGTACAACAGCTGCAAATTTAGGTCCGGGTAATGAGTAATATCATTAAGAAAAAGAAATGTTTCTGCTGTGTGATCTTTTAACTGCAAATAAGGTAATAGTTCGTTGTCTTTGTTTCAGTGTAATCTATCAGAATAGGAAAAACAGCAATGTGACTTGCAGTGTAAATTATTTATTTCATTTTATGCAGGTTAAATGTCGCATCTGTTCTGCATTTCTTACACAAAAAAGCACCTCATCAGTGTTTAGGCATTACAGAGCCAAACATGAAAATGAGGACACAAACATACCGAGAATGAACACAGGTCGGCCTATATTGACACTGAACAGCTTTATCATCATTTTTTTTTATTAATATGTGTTTTATTATTTTGAAATCAAGCATCTAGGAAGACTGTTCTGGACAAGGCAGTCCTGAATTTTATTATAAAGGACTGCCAACCCCTTAGTATTGTGGAGAGTGTCGGAGAGAAACATTCCAAGATCAGAGGATCCTTTAACGTACTGGGGGAATAGGAAGGCATCTAATCTGAACCTTTTCCACCTGGCTTTACAGTTTTTGTGTACCCCAGCTTCATCTATGCCTGTGAGTTTTCCAAAGCTGGAAAAACATTGGCTAAACTTATTTTTCTGAATAGAAATTTATAATAAACTCTGTGTCAGTTACATTTAAATGAGTAATATTACATTCACAATACTTTCATTTTAATTTTCACTTAATGTCATTCACAATATATTTTAAAGATTTCTACAATATTTGAAATGTAAAAGATACAAAATGATTCCATGGAAAATACAATACCTTACAGTGTACAAGTATGACCAGGGGCCCGTTCTTCGTACCTCGCTAAGTAGGTTAGCTGGATTTGATTGTTGACGATTTCGTGTGATCTTGGATCGTTCGGTTCCCCGAAGCTCATCCGGGACTTGCTGCCATAGCAACAGAGCCGTAAGCGTAAACCTGCTCGGGAGCAGGTTCACTTTATGTAAACAGGATCAGATCGCGGCCACGCAGGTATGTCTGCTTCATTTATACGAAAGCAACAGCGATATTCCACCACTGTTTCACCATAAATAAATAACATCAATGTAACTAAAGATAATGCAGCACCTGATCCATTTATTGATTTCACACAGATACATACAGGTCATTTCCTAAAAAAGGGAAATGTACTATTAACATTCTATTACATGTATGTGATTATTACAGATGTAATTCATATTTCAGAGTAGTAATTGGAAATTACTTCGTGTAATCAAGATGGGAGACCACGGCTATAAAAGCGAAGGTGGATTTGGGAAGTCTGTCGCAGCCATGTCCTGTCCGTATACGCGAGCAGCCCATTGCGGAAGGTGCAAGATTGATAAGGAGAGTTTCCAGAATTCAGCGTATATTGCGGGACAGACAGGATCCTTTAGCTCAGCGCGACAGTGTGCTCATAGAGAGATGTCGATATTCCCGTGAGGGTATTATTTACTTAACCAACTTGTTGACGAGGGGGTGCAGGACCACCACCTGTCTTTTTTTTGCTCTGCCCTTTTCTTGGTTGCTGTTATAAACAAACAGATTATTCCAGGGTCTCTTTCCAAGAGACGAAAAGCAATATAAGTGATAAATATTACCATTCTGTAGAATATTCTTATATTTCCCTTTTACTTGTTCCCATGTTCTAGTGGGTCCTGTTGTGGCTCTAATGTGTAAGGGGATATAATATAACATAATATAATATAATGTAATATAATATTGGATAATATAGTGTAATATAATAAATTTACCCTACCGCCTACTGGTGTTGGCCAGAGGGGCCGATGGCGCGATATGGCAGCCTGGCTTCTGTCAGTCTGCCCCAGGGCAGCTGTGGCTACAACTGTAGCTGCCTCCACCAGTGTGTGAATGTGAGAGTGACTGAATAGTGGCATTGTAAAGCGCTTTGGGTGCCTTGGAAAGCGCTATATCAATCCACTCCATTATTATTGTTATTATTAAATTACTTACGAGTTTAATTTGTCAGCAACTTTCTGCCAGCCCTCTCTCCTTCCTTTTGCAGCCTTTGCAGTGTTCCCTTGCGTTCTGATTAAACTCTGAAACTCCCGAAATCCCTCACTCAAGAGTTCTTGCTCTGCTGCCGAAAAATACCGAGCGCTCTCCTTCGACATTTTCGCCGACCAATCAGAGGGTTGCCGATCAATGTTTCTACTATCGATGCGTAGCCCCTTTTACGACACCCAGTGATGTCACATTACTTCATCCAGCTGTACTGATCGTCAACAGCAGGTGTGTTCGGGGAACCGGATTAGCGAGCTCACGGTTAGCGCGATGGTTTGGTCTTGGATGTGTCATTTGATCTTGGATGTAGTAAGCGACGTACGAAGAACGGGCCCCAGGTCATTGAATCAGTCTGTTGTGAGTCTCAAGTAAGTTGTCCGCAATTATATTTAAGGTTTGGGGAATGTGCTGAAATGTTTCACGAGGCCTCATCTACCCATCACTAGTAGTTAGTGAGCTGATACAAGACGGTGCTGGTGCGAATGGGGTGAATGTGGCATGTTGAATAGAGAGCTTTCAGTACCCTGGGAGGGTAGAAAAGCGCTATATAAGAATCACTCCACTTAACATTACTCAAAGCTTTGCAACACGGTCATATCTGGTGGCCAAAAATATGAACAGCTTGAATCTACATATCACAGTTTACTGCCTACTGTACAGAGTGGAGTTCACATTTCTGTCTGATATTGGCCCACCCTTGTGTGTGAAAAAAATGTTGTCTTTTTGTTTAATAAATAAATTAGATCAATAAACTTTCCGTATTTAAACATGTACCATGGTGTGGTCTTTCTTTTCTTGTGACTTCTTGATGTTGGTAAATACAATAGAAAAAAGATACATATGATATACCTATAATAATTTACAACAAAATATGGAGTGTGTTCCTCCATTTTTGGATGGCATATTCATCTCTGATAGATGAGCTTCGACTGCATTACATTAGACACAGGCAAAAGCCTTAGTATGTAAAAACAGTCAAACCAGTCAGACCTTTTTTTCTCCACAGACGTCAAGCAAAAATAACTTAGCTTACGAACTTAGTAAAGTAACTTTGAGTTACTTGTAGTTTCACTATTTCCAATTTGTACTAGAATTCTAAACTACTCTTTAGATGCAGGTTCTTTGCCATTTACCTGAATAAATTTGAACATTTCAGATATTAAAAACAAATTGTGGTAAATTTAAAATTAAATCAAACACGCATATGATCACTTCAAATGTATTGATACAATTCAAATTCCCTTTATTTATCCCCAAGGGGCAATTAAAAAGGCACAGAGACCACCACATAAGACATAGAACATAAAAGCATCAGTATAAAATGACCAATCATAGTTCAGATTCAATGATCAGTTCAATTACCAAGGAACTGAATGTGTGGGGAAGGAAGCAAGAAAAGGATGCAATACTGGGGTGGGAAAGGCTTACAGTTCAGATGTTGAAATGCTGTAGGGACATTAGTGACCCTTTTTTTTGTGTCCTACATCCTGGAAGCATAGTCTACATGTACTTCCTGATGGGAGCCACTCAAACATAATATCAAACATAAAATCAAGAAAGAAAACCCCCAAAACTAAGGAATAGTACACATTTGTTTATTTTACGTCTTTATTTGAGATCAAAATGAATACAAGATGTCAGATACATGTATACCTTTTCTAAAACTACAATGCTGTTGGTCCAATGAAATGAAAAAAATTTCTTACTGCTTATTTTCTTACTGCTTATTTTATTGAACATTTAATTAAAAAATAGAACCAAGATGTGATGCCATACCTGAAACGTGGCAGACTTTAATACAGTGCTGAAAACTGTGCAGAATGTGTAAAAGGAACAGACGTCTTGGAAAAGGTTTTTGTTTGCCTGTTTACTGAGGAACACATGAGAACATTTCATTCCACATGAGAATTAATTTGACCGAGCAAACACGCTGTCTGAAGTGGGGGAAAAATACCTGAATTAACTGAGAAAATTCAATCTTAGTTCTAAGTGAGGTAAAGACCACTGTACTAGATACACAAAGACAAAAGTAATACTAATCTTCTTTTAGAGAAAGACCACCAACAAACGTGCTTCCTAACATATCAGTCTATTCCTTCATACATGATGAATCACTCTGAGGTCTACCTTCCTCTTCTAATGACAGTAACAAAAAACAATTGGGTGGAGGAAAAGAAAGTGAGAAAACTATGTTAGAAAATCAGTCCAGAAATAAGCTGCTACCATCATCCCAGAGTTATATGACAAGGACAAAATAACACCTAAGACTTCTCCTTCTGTTTCTTATTCTTATTCTTTTTCTCCTTCTCCTTCTTCTTCTTTTTCTTTTTATTCTTTTTTGTTTTAGGTGATTTTCCGTCATCATCAGTGCTATCACTGTATTGATCATTTTCAATGCTGCCTTTCTTTTCCTTGGATGATTCTAGGTCTTTCGCTTTAACTTTACCATGGCTTCCAGTGGCCTTCTCCTTGTCCACCTCCTCCTTGACCCTGATGTTAGAAGTTGAAGGTGTCAGTCCATCGGAGACTGTTATAAACATTCGCTCCTTTTTCATTTCCTCTTTCAAGAAGATGTTTTTATCTCTATCCTTGTGACTTTTGTGGTCATCATCATGGTATCGGCTTCTGAAATCTTTGCCATCCTTCCAATTCCGTAGATGGTCTGTGCTATTCCGGTGGTTTCCTGAATCCCCGCGGTAACCATAACCCCTGTGATCTCTCCTGTCTGGGGGGTCAGGGTGTCGATTACTGGAGGGACTGTAATGATGTGGGTGTCCTTTGATGTCTTTAGAGTGCCTGTCCGTCTGTTCTTTTGCCTACAAATACACGAGGGGGGATTGAACATAAACAGTTTTGGGATAAGTGTAAAGTTTTTTTCATTGTGAAAACAAAATTTTTAGATTCAAGCTTGTATATGCGGTTAGTTATATAACTGTAGTCAGAGGTTTATATACATTCATCATAGTATATTTTAGGCTTTTAATAATTTCTTAGAACTGCTCCTTTTCCAACTTTGATTCATTTAAACAACAAGAACTGGGTCCACAACTGGATTTTTTTCTTTATTCCAAACAGGGTCAAAATTATACACACCCCTACTAAGTTTTGATTAAATGCCCCGTAGCAAGTTACAACTGACTTTTGGCAACCATCAACTAGTTTAGCGCATAATAACTGGATATCTGACCACTCTTCTTTGCAGATTGGGTTCGACCTACATTTTAAGCACAGTCCACAAATTTTCAGGATCCTTATCCTGTTGGAACACAGAGTTGTGTCCAGATTTTATCTGAGGGTGATGGTTTGGGTGTGCTTCTAGCCCCTTTCAAAGTAGTGACACATCTGGGTACTTGCAAAAAACAATTTGGATCAATGACCTTGGAATCTGTACTTGTTTAAAAATTACTCCAAGACATGTTCCAAGTTGGACATTTCTAATTATCTGTCTTAGATTTTCACTTGGCTGCTTGAACTTTAACCCTTGTTCTGAGCAATGTTCCCTCTAATTCTTTCTGTGTCTGAGCGAACACACAAACTCCCTGAGAGGCCCGTTGGACCACTGTGAGCAACAGCAGACGTGTGCACTGTGGTCACGCCAGCATCAAATCCATCCAAGTCACGTGGTTTATCAAAATAATCAAATTACAGCATTAAGCACAAAATCAATTGAACCTGCTTAGCTATACCATACCGTCACTGCCATTATATTATGCTGCTATTCATACTGTCATTATATTAATGCTGCTATCCTGTATATATCGTACTTACTATTGTTTGAGTACTTGCGATTATTTTATTGTACTTTTTATATTTTACATTTATATTTATTATTTATCTTGCACCAAGGGAGTGGCACTCCAATTTCGTTGTACTCTGTACAATGACAATAAAGGCTATTCTATTCTATTCTATTCTATTCTATTCTAAGTGCTTTAGCCCACTTACAGTGAAAATTAAAAAAAAATCTTGTTCATGACCTGTGTAGTATGTTAACACTATTGGAAACAACAAAACAAAACCAAAGTTTTACAACTTTGTTTTATTTTGTTTTTATAAAGCTCTGACTTGTATTATGAGTATGAGTCTGTGCTCTGGGAGAGAGTCCTGTCACTCTGTCTGCAAAATACAGTATATAATGGCCAATGTTGTGCAATTAATTATATAGTTACTTCTTCAAAAAAGTAACTGAGTTTTTCAAAAAACAAAGTTTTTTGCAGCGGTTTACCTAAAAATGCAGCCAAGGTGGTTTTTAAAATAAACATTTCAAACTATTTACAGAACAATCAGCTGTTCTGCATCAAATCTGATGCCACACAAATTATTTCTGCCACTCCAAAAAATAATTTCTGTCCACTATGAGATAAAGGAGAACAACAGCCTGATACCTGCAGGCCTAACAACAGGACATGTATCACTGCTGTAACACCTGTAACATTCAGCAGTCGCTTCATTGTTCTGACACACACAACAAAACTATTGACTACACTACACACTGACTACACAAGATTTGCGCTAAACGTCGCAAATCTCTCACATCTCAAAACACCGCCGTCACTCCTAAAACTTCCTCCCTTCCTAAACAACTAAATGCCTTGTTGCCATATCATTTTTTGATTGGTCCACATCGTACATGTTTCCACCAATAGGAAAGGCGAGGGGCGCGGGGGTGGTTTTGTGTTTTGTTTTTGCTCACAGGGGGAGAGTGCTTTCGAGCGCTTTCCTTATAAAACACCGTTATTACTGTTTCTTTTTCCAGTAAATATAAACAACGATAGGATTCAAGAAAAAAACAAACATTGCATATTTTTATCATAACTCTGGTTTTACGTGTTTTCAACACAGTTTAAAAACTGGTATAAAGTCCACACTTTTTCCGTCGATTGTTCCGTCTGTCCTGCTCACATCTCCAATGGTTGTTCACGTTGTCATTAACGTGGCTTCACTCCACATCAGCCACACCGCTTTGCTAGCTAAAACACCGGTGTCGGCACATAAGGATGCTGTCATAGCCTGTCAACGACGTTGACTAGCTGCGTATACAGTGGGGCAAAAAAGTATTTAGTCAGCCACCGATTATGCAAGTTCCCCCACCTAAAATGATGACAGAGGTCAGTAATTTGCACCAGAGGTACACTTCAACTGTGAGAGACAGAATGTGAAAAAAAAAATCCATGAATCCACATGGTAGGATTTGTAAAGAATTTATTCGTAAATCAGGGTGGAAAATAAGTATTTGGTCAATAACAAAAATACAACTCAATACTTTGTAACATAACCTTTGTTGGCAATAACAGAGGTCAAACGTTTACTATAGGTCTTTACCAGGTTTGCACACACAGTAGCTGGTATTTTGGCCCATTCCTCCATGCAGATCTTCTCGAGAGCAGTGATGTTTTGGGGCTGTCGCCGAGCAACACGGACTTTCAACTCCCGCCACAGATTTTCTATGGGGTTGAGGTCTGGAGACTGGCTAGGCCACTCCAGGACTTTCAAATGCTTCTTACGGAGCCACTCCTTTGTTGCCCGGGCGGTGTGTTTTAGATCATTGTCATGTTGGAAGACCCAGCCTCGTTTCATCTTCAAAGTTCTCACTGATGGAAGGAGGTTTTGGCTCAAAATCTCACGATACATGGCCCCATTCATTCTGTCCTTAACACGGATCAGTCGTCCTGTCCCCTTGGCAGAAAAACAGCCCCATAGCATGATGTTTCCACCCCCATGCTTCACAGTAGGTATGGTGTTCTTGGGATGCAACTCAGTATTCTTCTTCCTCCAAACACGACGAGTTGAGTTTATACCAAAAAGTTCTACTTTGGTTTCATCTGACCACATGACATTCTCCCAATCCTCTGCTGTATCATCCATGTGCTCTCTGGCAAACTTCAGACGGGCCTGGACATGCACTGGCTTCAGCAGCGGAACACGTCTGGCACTGCGGGATTTGATTCCCTGCCGCTGTAGTGTGTTACTGATGGTGACCTTTGTTACTTCGGTCCCAGCTCTCTGCAGGTCATTCACCAGGTCCCCCCGTGTGGTTCTGGGATCTTTGCTCACCGTTCTCATGATCATTTTGACCCCACGGGATGAGATCTTGCATGGAGCCCCAGATCGAGGGAGATTATCAGTGGTCTTGTATGTCTTCCATTTTCTGATGATTGCTCCCACAGTTCATTTTTTCACACCAAGCTGCTTGCCTATTGTAGATTCACTCTTCCCAGTCTGGTGCAGGTCTACAATACTTTTCCTGGTGTCCTTCGAAAGCTCTTTGGTCTTGGCCATGGCGGAGTTTGGAGTCTGACTGTTTGAGGCTGTGGACAGGTGTCTTTTATACAGATGATGAGTTCAAACAGGTGCCATTCATACAGGTAACGAGTGGGGGACAGAAAAGCTTCTTACAGAAGACGTTACAGGTCTGTGAGAGCCAGAGATTTTCCTTGTTTGAGGTGACCAAATACTTATTTTCCACCCTGATTTACGAATAAATTCTTTACAAATCCTACCATGTGCATTCATGGATTTTTTTTTTCACATTCTGTCTCTCACAGTTGAAGTGTACCTCTGGTGCAAATTACTGACCTCTGTCATCATTTTAAGTGGGGGAACTTGCACAATCGGTGGCTGACTAAATACTTTTTTGCCCCACTGTATATGAATGTGAATCGCATCATTGGCTCGACTATGGGATAAGGTGGCTGCCATACTGGAGCAGCCAGTCATTTACTAACACTAACACTGCAAAACAGAATTGTTAACGTATTTATTTTCATTTCAATTCAGGTTAGATTTCTTTTTGCGCAATGCAGATTTTCTGTGTGCAGAGACCGTGCCAGCAGTGCGCAACTGCGCACGCACGCAACTTAGGGGGAACATTGGTTCTGAGTATTGATCAGTATAATGACTGTTGTAAAACTAATTGTTTTTATGGTAGCAAAGAGAGGCTATCAGTCGTAGTCAATCATGAACAGTAATGAGAAGTCAATAGACTAGATTAGATCCGGCGATGGTATGCATTACAGTGCAGCCAGATCTGAGTTGAAAAGAGGCATCAGAGAGGCCAAGGCAGCGTACAAGAGAAGGATCGAAGACCACTTCAGCAACAACAACTCACGACAGGTATGGCAGGGAGTTCAGCACTACAAGCCCCTGCAATACCACATTGACTGAGGGTAACGCGGTGCTTGCAGAGGAGCTGAACCACTTCTTCGCACGCTTTAAGTGAAGGGACCAGAGGCAGAAGCAGTAGAAACATCGGACAGCAGTAGCAGCCCAAGCCTCATAGTGCAGGAATATGAGGTGAGGCGCACACTGAGGGCAGTGAACCCCAGGAAGGCCGCCGGACCAGATGGGGTAACCACAAGGGTCCTAAAAGAGTGTGCAGACCAGCTGGCTGGGGTCTTCACTAAGATCTTCAACAGTTCACTGTCCCAGTCCTGCATCCCGCCGTGCCTAAAGTCAGCTACAATTGTCCCACTGCCAAAGCGTACTAACATTAGCAGCCTCAACGACAACTGACCAGTTGCTCTAACACCTGTTATAATGAAGTGCTTCGAGAAACTGGTCCGACGTCACATCATGTCCTGCCTGCCACCCACACTCGACCTGCTCCATTTCACATACAGAGCTAACAGATAAACTGAAGATGCCATTGCTACAACGCTCCACACCACCATCTCTCACCTGGAAGGAGGAAGTCTGAGCTGCAGCCTGTCAGCATCAACGGGGAGTGTGTGGAAAGGGTCTCCAGTTTCAAGTTTCTGGGTGTGCACATAGACACACCTAACACCTCTGTGGTTTTAAAGAAGGCCCAACAGCGTCTCCACTTTCTGAGAATCCTTAGAAAAAATGGACCTGAAGGAGGAGCTGTCTCCAGAGGGCACACAGCATCCTACAGGACTGCACACACCCAGGACACCGGGTGTTTAAGCTGCTGCCGTCCGGCAGGAGGTTCAGGCTGCTGAGGTCCCAAACAAATAGACTCAAGGACAGCTTTTACAACAGGGCAATAGCCCTGATCAATGCAAATAGCTGACCTGATTGGCTACCTCCCTGGACTTTTTTGGGAGGGAGGTAACAATGGTAAAAAAAACTAACAATAATAATATTTATATTTATAACAAGGTGCATTATAATTAATGTGCAATAATAACAGTGTGCAATACACATACACTTCTTTTTTTATTACTAAGTTAATATATACTTTTATTACTAACTAATATACTGTAGAACTTTTGACGCCACTCATTAAAATTTTTGAGTATATGCATATATTTGAGCCTATATGTATACTTTTGACCCTGTGTGGATGATAGAAAATCCTAAATAAATTCAAACTCGTGTATCCAATTCTTGTTTTTTAAAATCACTCAAGATATATGTTGCAGAATCAGTCTAACCTGGAAAAAGAACAGCTCAAAGAAATCACCAAAAAATCCAAAATTATCAAGACATGGTCATGATGAGTGTATGTAATGACGCAACTGTTCTGAGCTGTTTGATTTCCTTAGAAGGAAATTTGAAAGAAAGAAAATCGCAACTGGTGAATTGCACTGGCAAAAATGTTGGTGCAGGGCTACTCCATCTGGGGTTTTTTTCATAGAATTAATAGCTCCAGCAACATGCAAAGATACACACAGTGTGTTTTGGTGAGTAACATGAAACATAAGCACAAGTGGCATTAAAACCTTTAAATATGTAGTCATGAAGTTGAAGGGTTATGATCCTATTTAAATCAAATATAACTGAAAATCATTGAACATTTTTTTTCTGTATATGCAAGGAGCACGTTGACTATGTGAAAAAGATGTCAGCCAAGTTGAAATCGGTTACATACTTATCCTTTTATGTTTTTCAAAAGAATGTAGAGTATCATGTGCCTCATCCATAATGAGTTATGTACAATGGGTACTCACAATAGAGTTACTATGATGGCGGATAGCTGCATGGTTTTCAGCAGACTTCAAATCTCCAATGAACTCCTCACAGTTCTGGCAGTAAAAGCCAGTAACTGGAGTTATAAAACCCAGTCCTGCAAATGGAGAAGAAAAGTATTTAAGTGTAAGGAATATTTTAGACTGTGGGAGACAACAAAATGGAAATAAACAAAGAACACTACATTACCATCTTGTTTTAACAGTTCATCCAGTTCTTTGGCCAAAGACTCCATTTTATTTACTTTCTCTTGTTTCTCTCTCTTCCTTTCCTCACTGTCACCCTCCTGTGAAACACATTCGAATTTCAAAATAAGCGGGTGCTTTAGCATTTTTTCCTGTATCTCACTTCATTACACAAATGATGTTTGAAAATTCACCTTATGTTTATCAGATGCTTGAGATGCGCAGTCACTTTTTGTTCGTTTCTCCTTTGTAGCTGAAGGATCAAAGATTAACGGTAATTAATGTATAACTATGCTTTCACTAATAAAAGTATAAAAGAATAATAACAGAGGTCTAAGACATCAGACCAGGTGACATCAGCTGGGTAAATAGCTGTCATACAAGTCTCTTCGTTTCACACAAGCAGACTTTTGTGCTTGTTGCCATCCCTCAGGCAACAATAATGCTGGGCGTTCTATAAGTTTCTTCATGGCTGACCTAATGAAATTTAAAATGTTTTATGACCTCTTTCATTAAAAAAGAAAAAGAAAAAAAAATCACAACCACACCAGCAACACAGTGAAAGAATTTTACCTCGGTAAAAATCTAATGCAAAACGTGTGATAATTAGCAAATCATTATAGTTTAGTTACCCAGAAACTGGATTAAAAGAGAGTGAAGTATATATTTAAGCATGCGTATATATGCTTAAATATATACAAAAAACAATGGTTTACTTAAACCATTATTTTTTTTGGTCTTTCCCAATTCCCTTTCAGGATTTTTTTTAAAAAGGAAGCAAATTTCAGGGAGCCAGAAAATGCAGTTTCATGGATGCCTCCAAAAGCAACTCAATCTCCACAGACTCCCATATCAAAATGCCCAACTTCACTGCTTAAATAAAACTCATTACAGACTGCTACAAGAAAAAGGTCTGATCTTTATAATTTTCTCCCATTTTCCCCTTTCATGTCCACTGCAAAAGTTACCCTTTATGAGTCTATTTTAAAAAACTGATAATTTGGTAAAAATATTCTTGTTTTTACTTGATTTAAAGGGGATAAATTTACATATATATTTCCTATTTCATTCCTATTCATTAAACAAAGTGAAATAGCTTATTTTGTTTTAATATCAATGACTATGGCTAACAGCATGTGAAAATCAGAAATCCAGTACCTCAGACTTATAGAATATTTCCTCATATCAATCAAAAAGCATTTACAATACAGAAATGTCTAACATCTGAAAAGTATGCACATTTACAGTTGTAGTCACAGTAGTCACTTGAGTCTTAACCCTAACCCTTTTCCAATGTGGACTGATTGTACAACACCTTATATTACTTAAAACAAGAATTTGGTTCCTAAGTTTAAATTGATGGATTGTCTCTAATCTACAAAGTGCAAAAACTATATGTATGCTTAAATCTATACATTCACTTCACTATGTTTTAATAAGTGGTGCTGAGGGTTCTACAGAATCTTAACTTGACAAGGCTTTTACCTATTGACTTGTCAAAACTACCAGTTGACTACAATTGGTAGTTTCTCTTTTCCAGCATAAAAAGTTGGTTGCCAGCAGTCATGGTATTGACCGATGTCTAGAACACTGGAAAAGTCTAAGGAACTCTGTGAAGATCTATGATGGATAATTGTAGATTTACACATGCAGGGGATGTTTCACGGAGACATTTCTAAACAACTACACATTCCAGAATCATCAATTCAAACAATTATAAATAAGTACAAGTTATTTGGATATGTCAGCACAGCCAAGAATAAAAAGAACACGCAAACTGTCCCACTCACATGAAACAGTTGTACTGGTACATTGCACAAAGTGGCTGGAATAATGAAGGAGGACTACAACCTCCAAAATCTTTCCTCTTTTACATTTCCTCAGATCAGCAGCTAGAAGAAGACTAGTCAAATATCTAGCCAGGATTACGCCAGAAGCTTGTTAATGGGTACTAAAAGCATCAGGTCAAGGTGCAATTTGCTAAGGGACGGTTAACCAAATATTAGTGGGGACGTATATATTTGAGCCTGTATGTACAATGTTAACACAGTGTGGTTTAAAGAAAATTCAAAATAAATTTAAACTTGTGCACCCAATTCTTGTTTTTTAAAGTAATTAAAAATGTATGCTGTACAATCATTCCACCCTGGAAAAAGAAGAGTTCAAAGAAAACAGAAAAAAAGAAAACCAAGACTCTTTCACCAAAAGTTAAGCACGTGTTTAGGAGCCTGAGCACCCTTTACCTCGTCTGTATGTTATATAAATATAACAATGGCAGCGGTCCCCAACCCCTGGGCCTCGGACCGGTACAAGTCCATGAGTCGTTTGGTACCGGGCCGCAAGATTTGAGGTTTGGTTGTGAAATGTATGGTTTTCAGGGTTTTTATCGTTAACTCTGTTTCCCTGGGTCTTTTCCCGTGTTGTAGTTGTGTGTCTTATTTTAAAAGAAATATTTACGCGAGAGCAAGTGGCACAGAGGACTATGTTACTCTCAAATTTGTTGGAGCATTTCAGGAGGACGCTGCTAATAAAGTTACACAATTACACAGTGAATTAGTGTTTATTACTATATTTACAAAATACCACAGTTTTGTCTTGGCCTTTTCATTTTATTTTGTTGTATTTATCCGCGACACCTTAAAGGCCGGTCCGTGAAAATATTGTCTGATATTAAACCAGTCCGTGGCGCAAAAAAGGTTGGGCACCGCTGCTCTATGGGGTTAGCGTCAGATGAGTTAGCTGACCAATAACATGCTGTTAAATAAAGTAACAGTATGTTATTACTGTTTACTTTATAAACAGATCAGAAAATCATTTTAGTAATTTTGGCACTGTCGTTAGATAGAGGTCCTGTTGGTAAAAGAAACCAGCATCTCCATAACACTTGTGAGATAGTGCTGTACAATCTTCTGTACTGAAAATGGAGTTGATAAAACACAGTGGATCAATCACTACAAACACTGGAAGATGAAGCGGCACCACAAATTATCAGTAACTGTGGATACTGGACTTCAAAAAAACATGGATTCTGGGCATCTCCACTCTTCCTCCAATATAAAATCCAAATCCCTTCTGGTTCAAAAACAAAAGACGAAGTTAGCTAAATGCCAAACTCAAGTCCTGAAAACAGTAGTCCATTAACTAGTGCATCTTTTGAAATTATCTATGTTTATTTTAAATACACTGCATATGGTTTGTATTCACAGACAAGTCAAATAACATACAATTTCAGGTTTAAAATTTAAAAGTATGTTATGTGTAACTCATAATCTGCCATAATGAAGTAAATCAAACAACTGTTATCGTTAATAACACAAAATACTGAAAAAAATAGAACTCAGTAGCATGAGTAAACTATGCTGAATCTTTCATTTAATAGAAATCTCTCACCTTTGATCAGAGATTGCAGAGACTCCAGAGCCTGACGTACATTTGGGTTATTGAGTGCTGGCAATGCTAAAGTTGCTGCTGCTTTGTCTGAATTGACAAGTGTAGGAGATGACTCCTGCTCATTCTGACCCTGCGTCTTCACCTTGATCTCACTTGATGAACCCAGGCTTTTTAATATGGTCTTGATTTTCTCATATTCCATGTTGTCCAGATTGGAGTGGACTAAAGTTGAAGAAGCCAACTGCAGGGACTGATTTGGATCAAGAAGATGTCCACAACGAGTGGAAAGGGAACTACTCTCTTTCTGTAGTTTGGCCTTTTCATTAATCTGGGAAGCTGGTTCATTCCCATACAAGAAAGATTCTTCATCTTCAAGTTCATTAGCTTTCTGGTATGCAGCATCTTCTTGACTTTGTCCTTGAAGCCATGAGAAATCACCACCAACTCTTTCATGCGGAAGCAGCATGCTTTCCTTTTCCAGCATTGATAAACTGTCTTGACTGTCATGTTCCATGTGTGTAGGCTCATTAGATACACACTCAACTTTTTTGCCCTCATCTGGAGCCTGTGTAGAAGAAATCACAATTAGATACACTGAATTTGTGGCTGCTCACAATTATACTGCTCAGTTTAAAGGTTCAGGGCTAAAGCAATCAATTGTTCACCCACGAGCCTTTGTAGGTCAATGTAATTCTCATTTCAGCATAAATAAGTTCAGCATAAACACCAACTAAAAACCTCAAGCTCCAGTGCACTGTTACATGCTTTAACTTAAGACTAACATTCTTTCCTGGATCATATGGCCTATATTGAAACCTCGCCATTATAAACTATAGCTTTTAACATTTACAACTGCCAATGTCCGAGACGTCTATGTGCTGTGTTAAGAAATTTCAATTTAAGCTCCTATTAATTTAAGCTGCTATTATTTAAATATAATAGCAATTTGTAATAGTATTGTCCCAATGTAACATGCAGGGTAGATACAGCACATAATTTGTACAGGTTTCACTGAAAAGTCTTATTTTCCTAAAAACAGCTTCTGCAATTACAAGAATTTTACTTGACTTGACATATGCACTTCTACTTAAAGACATTTTACATAGAATTTGATAATTTCTTTATATTATAAATACATATATATTAGAGATGGCACGATACCACTTTTTTATGTCCGATACCGATACGATATCATAAATTTGGATATCTGCCGATACCGATATGAATCCGATATAGTGTTTTTTAATCAACAAAACTGTTTTTTAAAATATCTTGCTGCATTTTGCAAGTCTGCAAGTTCATACTCAAGTTTAAAACAACAACTACACTAAAGCTATTCTGTTATACCTGTATACAAAAAAAATATTTCATAGTTCAGCAATACTGATCAATCTAAAAAACTTAGACCTACACCATCCTCCCTATTCTGGTATTTTAAAGAGTACTTAGCGTAAATATTAAGCAACCTAACTAATAGGGTTCCAACTCCCAGCAACAACAAAAATAAATAAATAAAAAATAGGGAACCACCCCTCACGCGCCACCTCATGATGCTTAATCGACGTAATCAACCTTAATTTGATGCAGTGTGAAAAAAAATGCACAGAAATCAATTATTTTTCAAGAAATATTAAATAGATTCAACATCTTTCTTCAACAAAATTGCAGACTGCACAGATGGTACCTTCCCAAAGGAAAAAGTACTATAGCTTACTAGGGTATATATATTAGACTTAATAGTCACTATATACAGTAATTGACTTCTATTCATTTTACATCAAATTAAAACTTTGTGTGTCAGATAATTATTTATTAAAAGCTAGACATTTTAAATGAGAATAAGAAAGAAAAGTATGTCTTTGTGCCCCCTTTTCCCAGTTAATGCCCTATCGGCCCCCCTGGTTAAACTTTGCTAGATCCGCCCCTGCACAGTTACCAGCGTCAGCTACGTAGAAAAAGATCCTGGAGTAGAAAGTAATATTAAATAAATTCTAACAACAGCTTATCAAGCTTAAACGTGCTGCTGTTGTTCAGCCGCTGGTTTGCTCTTTCTGGTGCAAAGTGGGCCAAAAACAAAGACGGACTCGCGACAGAAAAGCCGATCAGCTGATCATTTAAGCAGTTTCGCGATTGAAGTAGCAGCCGGAGAGCGAGAGGCAGTCGCTCGTTAAGCTTAACGTGGGAATGCTTTACAAACATTCAGAGATGGACTTACACACTTGCTTTACTTCTCTCGGGGATAACTTTGTCGGAGATGAAATGCCAGGTTGCTAGCGAAGCTCCAAATGCTATCCAGACCACTGACAGGTCCCGCATGCCACAGCTGCTCTATCACGTGATGCATACTGCTCGACATGCTAACGTTCTGAGGTGAGTTACGGCGTGTTGCAAGTTTTGTGAGGTGCTTCGTGATATTTAATGGATCGGATTACATTTTTTATTTTTCTCCGATATCCGATCCAGTCATTTAGGTCAGTATCGGACCGATACCGATACGTAATATCGGATCGGTCCATCTCTAATATATATATATAAATAATGCTGCTGAAATCTCTATCAATTACTAGTTACTTCCATACACAATGTCATTTTTAGATCAAGTTACATAAAGCATGTCAGAGAATTCTGTTTTGCACTGCAAGATTGTCTTAATTTAAAAACAAACAAAAAAATACACTAATTAATGACTTACAAATGCTAAATCATACTAGTACTTGGCAAACATTACTATAATGTTAGGGTTTGTTGTTGTGAACTCTTAATGTTGATTTTTTTATTACAATGCAGCTGGTTTCAATTTGGTCCAGCAAAACAATGATCTTAGCATAACTTGTGGAATAAGTAATAAGCTCTACCTTAATAGTGAGGATGATATCTTTGAGAGATGGCAGGTGATCTTCCAAATCTTGGCTGCTCATAACCAGCTTCAATCCTTCTAATAGACTATTTCCTGGCAGATTATTACTGCTGTTGACAGTGATGAGTCCGGGGCTCCTGTTTTTCTTTTTGCCTTTGCCTCGGCTCTTTTCACTACTGCTACTTCGTGACTTGGATCGCCTTGCTCGACTCTTGCTCCGTACATGACTTTTTTTCTCACTTCGACTGTTGCTCCGACTCCTACTGCGAGCCCTACTTTTGCTTCTAGCTCGACTCTTCCCACAGGCTTGAGTTTTGCTTCTTCCCCTGCTTCGGCTGCGTACTCTGCTTTTGCTTCGACCGCGACTCTTGGCTCGAGACCTGCCTCGGCTTCTGCTTCGACTACGGCTCTTGCTTCTAGGCACATGCTTCTGGAATTCACGGTCTGATTTGACTGCTTCTTTCAAGATACTAGCTGACTTAAATGCGTCAGCCAGGTTGTATGCCATGTTGCCTTTCAGATAGTTTGGGAGAGGTTTGTTGGCTGCAATGCATCTCAGGAATTCCTCACCAGCACGGTCACTGGAAACAAACATGTGTTACAAACAAAAGAATATTTTAATGCTGAAACTTTGACTTATACACACTATTTCAATGACAGAAACACACACAAACACACACACAGACCTATTATCTAGAGAATGACGTTCCACTGGAGGGGGATTCCACTGTGGTACCGGATGTGTTGATGGTTCAGCAGGAGTAACAATCTGCTGGCTTCCTCCCAAAGCAATTGGTGTACTACGGTCTATGGAGAAGCTGCTACAGTGGGGCTGAGAGCATTAAGATTTCATGTTATAGTGCTGTACAGGTTATAACTGCAGAAGATTATCTATGGCATTTTTTATTTTGTATGGAATAACTTCTAAAGAGATTTTAAATAGACATTTCCCAAATGATAGTATTTATCTAAAAATGGTCAAGCCCATGCAGTTTTGGTTTATCACACTAAATGATTGCACTTAGAAGGTTTTCCATTTAAAAACAAAAGATTAGCCATTTAAGTGGTCTGGTCACAACAGGTAATTATTAGCTTATTTTAGAATTTTTTTACAAAATCTTACAACAGCCTATGTTTGACCTGCCTCATCTTGCAACCCATAGTAATTTTGACAGTTTTTATTCTATGTAGAGCACAGAGTATAACTGTCACTATTGCTACAGAGTGGATTAATGCTTTTACTACTTGCGTCAAGTGTCAAGCCTGTCTTTTTTTTTGTAGACTGAAGCTGCATCCATACTGGAAACAATTTACACTGATGTAACAACCAGAGACCATAGAAAGTCGCGTCGAGCAAGTACGGGGAAAATAACAGCTGGTGACTCAAAGCGAGCAGGACCCAAGAAACATCTCTCAACTTCCCGGCATTCTACTAAGTGACCAGTCGTCAGCTTCAAAGTAAATATGCAATGAGGGAATCGTTTCCAGTGTGACGGCAACTTAAGCTGCCAGGGTGAAATAATGTTCCAACTTTTGAGAGTATTTGCTCTAAACTATTCACTGTTTATTCTTGACAATATAAAACTTTAATTTTACGTTTCAGTTAGTCTGCATTTGTTCCATAACAACTGTGTCTTTGCTTATATAGTCTTTTACTTATCTTAATGTTAGAATAGCAAAGCTTTTACAGCAGATCTGAATGCAGTGAGTGGCTCCTTTTGGAGCTTTACATAGATGAGTACTAAGCAGTGAGGTTCTTCTTTTTGTGAAGAAGAATCAGTTATAGTTATAGTCAGTTAAAGTTTGTTTAGCTGAGTCAACCCTTGCAGTATTATCACCTGTGTAAGTCAAGGCAGGATTCACATCAATGCATTGCTTCCAACGTTTGACATAAGCTTTCCTGATGTTTGGGGGTAACTTTGCTGGCACAAATGTCATAGCAATAGTAACCAATCATCACAAGGCAAGCTAGCCAAGCTTTGATTAGCCTTTAACATCAGCCGAGGTGCCTTCCTCGGAGTAATTTTGTTCAAATACGACAGGGTGATTATTCACTGCAATGAATAACTTATTTCTTACATTTAGATGCCAAACTGCACAAATCACAAGTGAATAATCATGACTGTTGAATGTCTGCACTGGTGCTTCAGATCTTGAATGTCTCTCCACTTATAGTACAGACAAAGCAAAGCAATTGATCTGTAATTTAGATCAGCGATGCATGATGTTACCCAATTCAAGGCAAATAAGAGTGTTGAAGCCAGAAATTCATCCATGTGAATCCTGCCTGTCTCAGCATATCAGAGTTAGGATTTTGCAATTAAGATACAAGGCCCTAGCTAACCACCATGGAAATGTGAAACTTTTGTTCTACTTTAAAAGGTTCATGTTTCATTTTAAGATGAGGAAAATTCTTCATGGAGGAAACTCTGTATCACATCTTCTTGTTCAAATGCAAGTTCAGTAACATGCCTATTCATGAATTGCAGAGAAAAATAATCTCACCAGACTAATAATAATAATAATAATAATAATAATAAATTTTATTTGAAAGCGCCTTTCAAAACACTCAAGGTCACTGTACACGGTAGAATAAAAGCAACATAAAAGGATAAGACATAAACAAATAAAATAGCAGAGTGGAGAGGTTATGTGGGATAAGCTATTTTGTACAAGTGGGTTTTGAGTTTGGACTTAAAGAGTGAGAAGGAAGAGATATTTCTTAAATCAGGATTTAGGGAATTCCAGAGTCGTGGAGCAGAGCAGCTGAAAGTCCTGCTGCCCATGGTTGCAAGATGGGGGGAAGGGACGGAGAGTGAAAGGGAAGAAGAAGATCTGAGATAACGAGATGGGGCGGTGATCTTAACCAGATCAGAGAGATATGGAGGAGAGAGATGATGAATAGCCTTAAATGTGTACAAGAGTATTTTGAAATTGATGCGATATTTGACCGGGAGCCAATGAAGCTGCTGCAAGGCAGGAGTGATGTGGTGGACATAAGGGGTCCTGGTGATGATACGGGCAGCAGAGTTCTGGACGCGTTGGAGCTTGTGGATGGATTTTTGAGTAAGACCAAAAAGAAGTGAATTACAATAATCAATCCGGGAAGTAACAAGGCTATGGACAAGAATGGCATTAGCATGTGGGGTGAGAAAAGGATGGAGACGATTAATGTTGCGCAATTGAAAATATGCAGACCGAGTAACATTATTAATGTGTGAATTGAAAGATAAAGTCGAGGATGACACCCAAACTTTTCACAGAGGAAGAAATGAAGACCGGTGAGTTATCGATAGTAATAGAGAAACTGTTGGTTCTGGATAATGTTAATTTAGTGCCCACCAAGAGGAGCTCGGATTTATTACTATTGAGTTTGAGAAAATTAGAAGAGAACCATGAATTTAGTTCAGCTAAACAGAGGGTAAGGGAGGATGGGGGAAGAGCAGAATCAGGTTTAGTGGACAGATAAAGCTGGGTGTCATCGGCATAACAGTGAAAATGGATATTGTATTTACGGAAAATATGTCCAAGCGGTAGAAGGTAGATAATGAAAAGAAGGGGCCCCAGGACAGATCCCTGGGGCACACCAGTGGTCAGAGGAAAGGGCTGAGAAGTAAAGGATTTGAGTTGAATGAACTGAGTGCGATCAGACAGGTATGATTTAAACCAGGCTAGTGGAGTATGGGAGAGACCGATAGAGGCTAGCCTACTGAGAAGTATAGAGTGAGAAATAGTGTCGAAAGCAGCACTCAGATCGAGGAGAATAAGAATGGAAAGTAAACCGGAGTCAGCTGCCATAAGAAGATCATTGGTTATTTTTATAAGTGCTGTTTCAGTGCTATGGGAGGGGTGAAAACCAGACTGTAACTGTTCATACAGATTATTATTAGTTAAATGTGAGTGGGGTTGTGTGGCAACCAGAGATGGGCAGTAACGCGTTACTTGTAATGCGTTACTGTAATCTGATTACTTTTTTCAGCTAACAAGTAATGTAAGGGATTACTATTGCAAAAACGGTAATTAGATTACCGTTACTTTCCCGTAGGAACGCTGCGTTACTGCGTTACTAAAACCATGATTTTTTTTGCGAGAATGTCTCACGACAGTGACGTAAGCGAGTGCGCCGTTCGTGACAACAGCTGTGTGCAGATCAACAATGGATCACATATCGAGTGCAGAGAGAGTATGAGCGTGCAGCGTTTAAAGCGTGGAAGTACTGACCTTACTTTGAGTTTGATTCCATAAAAAGTGACAAAAACATTAGTGTCCGCTGTGCGTGGGAAGAAAACTTCTTTTTACAGCAAAAAAACCCCTAAACTTCCAAACAAGCACCGAGTAGCTACGACGTAATGGGAAACTCACAGAGAAACTCGCGGATTCTTCAACTGACCGCGGCACACCTGCACCAGGGTAAACCTCCGCCTGCCCCACTCCTGCTTTACAGGTGAAAATAGAGCAACAGGACCGCTGAGTCTTTGATTTTATTTTTTTTCTGCTGTGTTTTACTTGCATCTATTCGAACGAGTGAGTGTAAACACAAAAGCAAATTTTATTTTATGTGCTGGAATGTGCAGAAAATAGGTTTAAATGTTAAACTAATTTCTTCCAGTCAGAGAATGTTGCATATAATTAAATTTTTGCTTGATGCATAAAATTAAAAGATTAAAACTAATAAAACAAGTTTTAAAAATAGACTTTTCCATTTGATTACATTTTGTATGATGGATTATGCAGAAAAAGTAGAATTGGGCTGAAAGATCTATCGCTTTATCACCTCTTCAGATTGTAAATCGTGTTTTTAAAAAGTAACTAAGTAACAATTACTTTTGAAAATAAGTAATCAGTAAAGTAACGGGATTACTTTTTTGGGGAAGTAATCGGTAATCAGTTACTGATTACTTTTTTCAAGTAACTTGACCAACACTGGTGGCAACTATTTTCTCAGGAATTTTAATAAAGTAAACAGTGCTAAGCATCAACATCACCTTTCAGGTCATTCTGAACAGAGTACATGCTGTAAAAAGTGACTGAACCACTGTGTGAATGACAACCTACAGTCAGTGACTTTGAAGGGATGCAAATGGAGTAGCTGAGTCTCAATAAAAGCATAAAAAGCCAGCTCTACTCTAGTAACACTAGCTGATGTTTCTAAAGTAAAAATGAAATTATTTAAAAAAAAAAAAAAAAAAAACAACAGCACAGGACACAGGTTTTCTTTACTTTTTGAAAGGTTTTTGTACACATACATTTGTTATTTTGTCACAACATAACCAAGCAAATGAAGACACTGTGACAGGTTAAAAAAACAGAGCTCCTTAATTACCTAATGTAACATGTGCCACATACAATAAATATATCAAAATGCTATAAAAATCAGCCATGGCCATAATCGTGTGTGCTCACAATGGTAATCAGAATGGTGTTTAAATGCTTCCAAGGCTTCTTGAACTCTGGCTTGTACAATTACCGCATGTGACTATAAAACATGCAACTTCCAAAATGTTTCTTTAGCAAGACTTTTGGCTATTGTAAAACTAAACAAACTAAACTACACAATAGTTTCCTCTGATAAATGTAGGCACACAAACATACAACTTCCACCAAGTCAAACTGAGTAGCAGCCACAGATAGTACTGTTTTTTTCCTGCTGTACAAAGGAAGACAAATCTCTACATGAAGGCTAAAAATGACACGTTATATGTTTCTTAAGAAAAAAGTCATGAATCAGTACAACAACATATTTACTTGTATTTGCCCATTCCTAAAAGCAAATAAGGGACAATTCAAATCCCATCAATTCTTCAGTGCATCTTCAGGATTTAAAAATCCAATTCGATTTCATTTTAAAATGTTATCCTGCAAAATATGGGAAACAATGTAGAGTAAATAAACACTATCAGAAAATATATTATGTTCATAAAAATGTTTCACTGGTAACACAAAACAGAGACATAAACTAATGGTACAATCCTAAGAAGGGGATAACTAACTTCTCCATTACAAGTTTTCAGGTTACATAACAGTTTAACCTTATTACATGACATTTAAAACAGTACAGATGCAGTCCAGGTTCACTGGCTCAGCTGAACTCTTCACAGAGGGAGAATCACACTCCCGGTGAAGAATCTCACACAAACTACTGAAGATAAAGAGCTACTTGGGTTTTTACGCTAGATGCTCTTACTAACACATCCACAAAGGGATCTGTAGTGGCTGCATTTTGTTAAGATGGTTTCTGCTATCTAAAAGGGGATGAATGTCCCAGCATTAGAATGGTTTATTAATTTTATTCCTTAAAGTCAGATGATCTAAGTAGGATATGATGTTTGGCATAATTCCACATTTGATCTAATAATATCTAACAGCAGCAAGCTCATTCAACAGTAGCTTACACTGCTGACCTTATTGGTTGGGTCATGCTATCTAAATACTTCTTTTCCTGAGATCACCAACATTTTTCTACGTCAACTCAGACTTTGTTATTTCAACAGAACAGACTAATCAAAGTGAAGTCCAAACACTGACTTATAGCAACAAGAGACTCCCTGGAGATACACTTCATGATACGGCTCAGTTATTGTCATTAGCATTAGCAATTAACATACAGAGACACTATAAAACACTACAACTCACAAATGATCTAGACTGTTTTTCATCAGAAAAAAAAGTGCCAACTTACCCTTGTTGATGTGAAGCAGTTAGAGCAAATACTGATCCATACGGAACTGACAAATTAACCACAAAGCCAGCCGCTTGTCAGTACTCCACAGCAGACAGAAAACGTTGCGTATGAATTGACCCAAAAGTAGCCCTCTCTAGCTAAGTACCATGTTAATATATACATACATATAAACATAAACAGTTGCTGATTAGATAGGAAGCTAGCAAGTACTAATTACTTTTACAGAAAAAAATGGATCAGCAGAAGACAGCAGCACCATTTCAACCATATCTTAGAAAGAAACAAACAGGTGGACTAGCATTTCTGTACTTTATCCGGGGGTTAAAAACCTTTAACCAATGCAAGACATAATTAAAGAAGATTAATTATGTCTGCAAGTTTGCAAGCATTCCGAGTTATTACGGCTGTTTTAGGGTTGATAACAGTGTATTTCTTATACCTTTTCTAAAATTTCTTTCCTTTCTCGTATGTCTTTCTACCAGCAACCTCTATAAATTTAAGAGGGTCATTTTTAGACAGCAGGTAACAAATGGAATGTTAGTAGTTATTTGCAGCCAGCTTACATTATTAAAAATGTATAAGGAATGTGACTACTTTTCAAAATTGAAACACAAGACGTTAATGTTTAAACATTTTTTTCTTAAGAAGACATTTTGATTTTCTTTACCATTTCAAAAACTACATTTTTTTAATTTCATTCACTCTTTTGTCTAAAATGATGTTTAGTCTAGCAGAAATTTGTAGGCTATATACTGTATCTGTCTACATCATGGTTGTCAAACATAAGGACCAGGGAACAGAATTGGCTCGACAAAGACTCCAATCCAGCCCAGTGTGTCTTTGGACAGCGTAGATGCTAGACCTTTAACTGTATGTCCTTAACCTTTACAACTTACCGGATAAAAGTAATTAAGTAACAGAAACAATTAAATGACAGAAATTTTCCTGTTTTTTTCCACTATGTGCCTTAGGGTGGTAGGGGAAAAAATGGCTTTGATTAAAAGAAGTCTTGCGTTTTATAATTAAAAGACAGTCTGGCCAGTGAGCTACCAGAATGTTTTCTGCATGTTTACACACTTATTTCTTGCCCACGCTGACGGATTTCTTTTATCATGTACAAAAACTGATACATACAGTTAAAATTGCACTTATTTGTCTTTTATTAACATATCTAAGGGATTTAATGTGTTTTTAAAGTTCTTTACATTGACAGAAAAGGGAGTGTCGCTGGCCATGCCTTGCAGGACAGTTGTTGTGATTTGGTGCTTTATAACTAGATGGGCGGAGCATGGACTGAATTGCATGTTTCGTATTTATACGTTTTGTTTGGAGGGAATATTTTACTTTCTGTTCTTGTTTGTTTCAGTATTAATATAGCTACTTTTAGGATTATTTCTTTTATATATTTGAGATGCACCAAATAGCACAAAAGACTTAACATTACGCCGAAGACTTTTTTTATGTCCACTGAAAGAGACATTATGATTCTTAACTTGCTTTTTGTTTTATTTTGTATTTGTTATTTGATTGAGTGTGTAAAACAGATAACGGCCTGTAAACACGGTTAGAGTGGAAAAAGAAGCCAGTTTCTCTTTGTTTCCCTCCCAACAATGTGTGTTTTTTTTTAATTTAAATAAAATGTTTTTGTTTTTTTCTGAACTACATATGACTTTATGAATTCTCAAAATTGCTTTATGCATCGATCATATACATATATTAAATTTATTTCTAAATATGGTAGACCTAATAAGAAACGGCTACACATATTTGCAGTACAACGTTATGAAGCGTGCTCGTGTCAGTCACGTGACTCGCATTTACCCACAAAAAACTGAGTTAGGATACAGAAACCAACCACTTCTTTCACAATGAGAGGTGCATGCTGTGCACTGAGGCCTCCCGCACATACAGGAGTGTCAGAGCTGTATCTCACAGTGGTCTATGAATTCGTACGCTAGCGTTATGGTTGCCAACTCCCTTTTCCCAATCATGTTACTTCACCACTAAGCTAGTACTACCTAGTCTTGGGTACGTACACGAACGAAATGCCCACTCGGCGGTCTGTTGTGGAGATAATCTCGTGCCGCGACCGGATATGGTCCACAGGGCCTGGGGGGTAAGTGTCCAGGAGGAGGAACAGAGCAGGGCCCTGTGGGTCTAAAAGGAGGGCCGTGAGGCGGTGGAGGTCCGAACGGCAGCGGTGGAGGCACCTGGCGAACAGGTTCACCCGGGCGATACATGTCTGTGTTCAAGAGGACACGTAACGCTGAATAAGAGAAGCTCTTTTCAACCCAGTGTGTGTTTAGGGTTTGCCGCTGCAATTCTCGCCGTCTGCAGCTTCCGCCGGAAAGACAACAAGTACACTTCCGGAGTAATCTTTTCAAAATACAGTCCACTATTTTTTGTTTTGGTCAGAGCTTAGACATTCACTAAATGTTTCAGACTATAACGTCATTTCCCAGTTTTCACCATAGGGATATTTAAATTATATACCCTGTATATAAACACAAAAATCCTTGACAATATACAACTCCTTAATTTAATGCAAGTGTTGTCTTGCATTAAATCAATGTCATGATGCAAGTAATTATTTTGTACTGTTATGGACATACTATGAATGTGTGAACCGCTTTGTTAGTAATTTATTTCGTGTACTTACTGCTGTGAACTTGTCTTGACGTGACAAGTATTTACTAGGCTATATAATTGTGAATTGGTGTCGGTCGGGGGGTTAGTGAGAGTATGTATTTCAAGTAGGAACCTCAAAACAGCTCCTTGAAGCTGGCTTCAGAAGCAGGTCAGTGCACAATTTTATGACGTCATTTTTAAAAACCATGGTAAATGGTAAATGGCCTGTATTTATATAGCGCTTTACTAGTCCCTAAGGACCCCAAAGCGCTTTACATATCCAGTCATCCACCCATTCACGCACCCATTCACACACTGGTGATGGCAAGCTACATTGTAGCCACAGCCACCCTGGGGCACACTGACAGAGGCGAGGCTGCCGGACACTGGCGCCACCAGGCCCTCTGACCACCACCAGTAGGCAGAGGGCCTACTCCATCAGGAGAGGAAGTGGATTACTCTTTTCAAGTAACGAGTAGAGTAAGGGATTACTATTGCAAAAACAGTAATTAGATTACCGTTACTTTGCCGTAGGAACGCTGCGTTACTGCGTTACTAAAACCGTGATTTTTTTTGCGAGAATGTCTCATGACAGTGATGTAAGCGAGTGCGACGTTCGTGACAACAGCTGTGTGCAGATCAACAGTGGATCATATATCGAGTGCGGGAGAGAGTGTGAGCGTGCAGCGTTTAAAGCGTGGAAGTACTGACCTTACTTTGAGTTTGATTCCATAAAGAGTGACAAAAACATTAGTGTCCGTTGTGTGTGGGAAGAAAACTTCTTTTTACAGCGGAAAACCCCCCCCTAAACTTCCAAGCAAGCACTGGGAGTGCGCTATGACGTAATGGGAAATTCAGAGAAACTCGCAGATTCTTCAACTGACCGCTGCAGCTCACCTACACCAGGGTAAACCTCCGCCTGCCCCACTCCTGCTTTACAGGTGAAAATAGAGCAACAGGACCGCTAGTCTTTGATTTTATTTATTTTCTGCTGTGTTTTACTTGCATCTATTCGAAAGAGTGAGTGTAAACACGAAAACAAATTTTATTTTATGTGCTGGAATGTGCAGAAAATAGGTTTAAACGTTAAACAAATTTCTTCCAGTCAGAGAATGGTGCATACAGTTAAATTTTTGCTTGATGCATAAAGTTAAAAGATTAAAACTAATAAAACAAGTTAAAAAAAGAGACTTTTCCATTTGATTACATTTTGTATGATGGATTATGCAGAAAAAGTAGAATTGGGCTGAAAGATCTATCGATTTATCACCTCTTCAGGTTGTAAATCGTGTTTTTAAAAAGTAACTAAGTAATTAATTACTTTTGAAAATAAGTAATCAGTAAAGTAACGGGATTACTTTTTGGGGGGAAGTAATCAGTAATTAGTTACTGATTACTTTTTTCAAGTAACTTGATCAACACTGGTGAGGACCTTAAGCTGACTGTTAACTCTGCTCCAGCTCTCTGCAAAACCGCTAGTCTTTTTACCACTGCTCAATATAAAGCATTCTATCATACTGTACAACAGCTTGGTAGGGAAACTACACAGCTGCTGTCAAACCGCTGGCAACCACCCCTCAGCCTCCTAGTAGATACCTCTATGGTATCAACTTGAAACTCCTACTGCTCCTCATTTTAGGGTTCTTGCACAAAGTTAGGTATCCACACTGTCAGCCCAGCATTACAGCAACATTGTAAAGGACGTTACCAATCCATTTTATCAGCCATCCTCTTTGCTGCCATTTGGAAGACAGCATAGGGCTCAAAAGACCTGCACTTCCAGATTCAGGAACAGGTTCTATTGAACAGCCATAACTGCACTTGGTTCTCATTTTGGCATCCTTCAAGCAAGTCATGAGATGCACTTGGCACAATTCCCTTTAAATTGTGCCTTGTCTTTAAAGCATTCAGGTCAGTTTTTATGGTAGTCTGTATCGTCTTAAAACAATTAAAATTATAATAGCATTTCTCTTAAGCATATTGCATACATAGGACTGCTATGCCATTTTCAACTGTTCAAGAGAGACAACAAATTTAACTGTATGTGTCGCACGAGACAGATTGCTATATTAGAATTAATCATTTCATCAAAGTGTGCCTAATAAAATGCCCAGTGAGTTTATAACTCTGATGTAAATAATTGGCAATGAGGGAATGTCCCCATCTGATGTAGATAATCAAGACCATTGAACCTGTGACACTCGTTTCAGCTTTTATTTCTCATTCACTCATCCATGCAAACCTTTCAACATCCATACCTGTATGCACACAAGCTTCCATTAGGAGTACAAGATAGCATCATTTTGTTTTTTTAAATAAGTAACAAAGGACTCTAGTCAGATTAACCGAAACAAAACTAAGACTGGAAAATGATGCTTTTTTCCCTTCAAGTCATTCTCATATTCACCAAAACTAGAAGAATTTCAAGAATCCTGTAATATCAGTGTGCACCTCTAATTTCAGATACAGCAAATGCACACACACTGAAATTTTAGGGACCTTTAGTTTTCGAAAAAAAATGTCCACAATAAGGCTAATTAAGCAGAGTCCAACTTGTCGACTAACCACTTATAGCAGATCTATATGAAAACAACTGAAAACAAAGGGCCACTTTAGAACTGCCCTGAATAGAGACCATAACAGTCTGGTGAAAAATACTACCTGTGTTTCTATAACGTCAGCTTGTAACCATTATAATAGTTGAAGATCAGCTGATAAGGCATTTTAGATGAGTTCATGAACGAGAAGCAGTCGACGTGGACTCTGCTGTGCTGCCCTGCCTTCAGCTAGTATAATGTCTGCCTTGACTAAAGCCAGCCTGGCTATAATGCTGCCCACCATGCTGGAAGAACTGTTCAAACTGTCCTCCTTGGTTAAAATTCTGCCCCCCTCTTCCTCCCCAGCCCCCTCCTTGTCCTCCTCCTCCCCTTCCTCCTCTTCCTCTACCCCCTCGACCTCCTCGACCGCCACCTCTGTCTTGGTAATGACCGCCATCATGGTATCCGCCGCCTCCTCCTCCATGGTAGTTGGGATCCTGGAAGCCTCCTTGGTGGTTTCCTCCATAACCTCCTCTTCCTCCTCCCCCGTGATGACCTCCTGCATCCTGATAGTAGCCCTGGTTGTAACTGCCTCTCCCTCTTCCACCTCCTCCTCTACTTCCTCTCTCCCCGTGTCCTCCTCCCCCGGCTCCCCTCTCATAGCCCCCACGGCCACCTTGAGAGCCGTGATCGTATCCTCCCCTGCCACCTCCGTGCCCACCGCCGCCATAGTGTCCTCCGATTTGGGGAGCATCTTGACGCTTCTGCCAGGTGGGCATCTCTGGAGGCGGAGGCTCAATCTCACACGGCCGACCTCCCCTGTCTGGTACTCGGCCCATCAGAACCTGAGGAGAGGAAATGTGCTGAAATCAAACAGTTGTGGGACGCTTGACCACAGCGCCACTAGACGTGACGCGTGGATGACCAGGAGAAACATTTCAAACTAAAGTTACTGTGCTGAGCTTTATATGTTTATTACCACCAAACAGTCAGTATTAAATCAACGCATTTTACACTGAAATAAAAACAGAGTAAAAGACATGAAAAGGAAGAAGGACAGGTGTCACTGCACTGATGAGCCCACCTTATTGATGGCACAGGCCGTCTTCTCTCTTATCTTCCCGCTGCTTGTGCGGAGGATCTTGGAGAAGTCTTGGCGAGCGGCAAGAAGATGAGCAACAGAGACTTTACTTTTGTTGGCAAGAGCTGAACGCAGTGGAGGGTAAACTTTACTCAACTTATCAGCATGTGTCTGAAGAGAGATGAGCACAATAAAGCCCATAATCCACAACAGGACAGTAACACATCTATTGTATTAAACAGTATTTTTCAAAGTATATGACTAAACACGAGACTCAGAATCAACAATCAACTGGCAGAATTATTTGAAAAGATGATTACTTTTTTCATCATTTTATAGCAGCTTATATTCCTCTGGATTTCAGGCTGTATCTCTTCAGGAAGCCTCTAGAGGCAGGAATTTCTCACCGTTTTATATTATTTTCAAATAATAATTACTTATGAAAAGTTGTGGTCCGGATGAAGTTATTACTTCAAGTCCACCTATTCTGCCTTTTCATATTTTCTGTCATATCTCCTGTTCAGATACTCATATTAAACATAACCAAAGTTTAAATGATGAGTCCAGCGTATGTACATGTGAGCCAAAAGCTCAGGCACAAACTCCTACTCCTGGCTCTATATGATGTCAGCGAGAGCATGTGGCCGTAATGTCGCACGCAGTTCTGTTTGTCAGCAAAGCAGCCACACCCACCAAATGAATGGTGACCTTACAGGAGAAGAGCCAAAATAGCTATTTTCAGATGCAGGACAAACTGACGGCAGCACAAACACCAGCAAAAGATAAATAAGGATTATTTTGGTTTTGGCCCAACATTTTTATAGTGAGAAGAACAACATTTAAGAGAGCAGAAGATTTTGTAGCTAACCCAATTAAGAACATTTGCTATGAAAGAGAGCAAAGAGCAGTACCTCTGTAACCCACAGTGCTCCTGTTTAAAAAGCTAGACACGTGCTTCATACTTGGTTAGGAGGATGCCACGTTGCTACGTACCTTTGCTCTATCGGACCAACCGAAGGACTGCACCGTCACGTCAAGACGTTTCAACAGCATCTTCCTTCTCACCTCATACTCATTCACTAGCGCTTGGTTTATAGCCTCAATTTTTTCCTAAGGTAAAAAGATTAAGAGAGAAGAAAGAGTCTTCACATACTATTCACTGACTGTTCTGCATTTCTCCACCATTTTTACTTACCATGTGCACAGGTCCAAGGGGCTTCTTTAACAACGGCTCCCCTACATGGTTTGGTGGAACTCGACTAAGGGCTTCTTTCAGCTGAAAGGAAAAAGAGAGCATGTGCAGATGTGTGCAAGTTGAATTGTAAAAGTATCTGCTTTCAAAGAAAAAACACTTTAGGAGGGCAGGAATCCTTTCCCTGACTTCAGATTGTCAGCCTCATGGTTGGTTGTTGCAAAACATTCATTTCTCTCAGTGTTGCTGGCAGGCAGCTCACATCCTTCCTTTGCTTTTAAGCCTACATTTTAAAACTCGTTCACTCATTGTAAGTTTACACACTTTCTAAAATGAACACGAGTACCATGCTTATACACCTGTTTTACACTAAATGTCAAAAAGAGTGAAAACAGTGCTGAGCAGTGCTTTCATGTAATATCAGTTTCTACCACAAGATGGTGCAGCATCCACTCATAATTCAACCTGAAGAGGAGGAGCACGGGGACATGACAAGTATCTATTCCAAATGATAAAAAGTCCACATGACAGCAGCTTTCTACAGCTTTGGAGATGAAAACAATGAGTGATGATGTTGATTGGAAGCCACAAAGCAATGGCTATATTAATAAAGTGCTAATGTTTCCCAAATGGACTTCTTCTTGTTTGTCATTTTAGACTAAATGCCCTGCATGTGATTACCTCAATTAGACTTACTTTGCTGTGGAATCTAAGAGCAAACCATACATTTTATTTTCTTCATGTTAGAGGGTGGGCAACTACACGAAATATTCTGGTAAAACACTGCCCCTTGGTAGTAATAGTTTGGGTACATTTTGCAGAGGTCAACAAAAAAAACCCCAATAACAAGAAGGCTTTGTATTTCTCTGTAACGGTAACGTGCAAAATTCATTATGAAATTCTGCCTCGGCCCTGAAACTTTAGCCATTTTATGTTTATTCACTGCAAAACAGTTATATTTTAATCATTTATCTCATATATGTGAAAACGAATAAATTAGCAGCAGTGGGAAATCTTTGGGTTGGGGCAGGCAAATGTTAAAGTCTGCCTAGAGTGCTGACACAGATGAGATGTTATCAGATAATAAAATATTAAATAATCATCATAAACATTTATAACCTCTCATCTCAATTACTGCAATGCACTTCTCATAGAGATCAGCCAGGCTTCCATTGCTCGCTTACGGCTGGTGCAAAACACGCTGCTCGATTTTTTTCTGGTGCAAGTGAGAGCACATCACTTCAAGTTTAGCATAACTTCAGTGGCTGCTCGTTTATGAATTCAAAATCCTTTTATTTGTCTTCATGTCTCTTAAAGGTTCTGCCCCATTTATCCGTATGAGCTGCTGCACCCTTTTGTCCCAGATGTTTTTGCTTGTTTCAAAGGTCAGAGGTGACCTTTACAGCTGCTGCTCCTTCACTCGTCGTTTTTAACTCTCACCCAGTGCGAGTTATCACAACACGATGTAATATGGTGTCGCTCTTTTTTAGAGACCCTACTTTATAGTGGACACCACCTCTGTGTCTAACTGACCTTCTTCTCTATGCCACTGAAGAACTGGAACATGGTGATGTTGGCTGGAGGCTTGGACATGCCCAGTGCCATGCAGATGCCCTTCAGTTCTTGGAACGCAGGGCTTCCAGACTCCTGGGCTTTCTTCTGAGGCTTGTTAACCAGGATCATCCTCGACGCCTCCAACTCAGAAACCAGAAAAGCTGAAACCCCCCAAAAATGAATTTGAGTAAATTCTTATTGCTTTGACAGTGAGATCAGGTTTCTGAAAGTCACATTTCAAACAAATCAGCTCCACTTGAGATTTACAAGTCGGCACTAATCTGTGTTTTGAGGCCAAGACAGTGAAGCAATACTCCACCTTCATTTACTTCCCTCTGAAAAACCGACTGGGAACTGCCCAAGTTAAAAGACACACAGAGTGTCAGGGTGAAAACTGTGGCGACAGCCATGGCTGCGTTCTGTCCAGACAGGTCAGATCCAGTATCCGCTGCTGATTTTCCTGCCATCATCAAACTATGTTCGTAGTTGTTCAAGCTCAGTTTAGATTTATTGCTCATGTTTGACTCCAGCCCTGCCACAGAATGGTGAAATGTCCACTGTACAGCACCTTTCACCTTATCACAGGTGTGAGAAGCAGTTAAGAAGATGGAAGGATGAACAGATTTTTGTAATTTGTCATTATGTTTTCCTGACCTGATTCTGACCTGAACTACAGCAAAAACATGAAGCCAGTGGACCTCAGTGTTTATAGTATAATTACTCCATTTATGCGCTGATGAAGTCAGGAAATTCAGAGGATGACAACATGGGTGACTACAGTAATGCTGCATGAACACCAGCGACTGCACAGACAGATTTGCAGATTTATGGATCGTGTATGAGAGTAATCCACAGTGAAAGAAGTAAAACTAGATGAAGGCACCTACCAGAATAAAGACACTTCATTTCTAAATGCAGCATATTACTAGTAAAGCTGCCACACCTTCTCCAACCAACAGGTAAAACTGGACACCTGCTGAATGTATGAGTCCTTAAAACTCAAACACCAGTGGCACACCCACAGTGAATGTTTCACTTGTTTTGCCTGCAGTGAGAGCATAGTGCGCAAGACTCACATCTTTCCTCTCCTCTCACTTTTTTTTGCTTTCATCCACATTAGACATTTAAATACAGAAGACATGTTGACATTAGGTGGGCCTTTATCACAGCCTGTGTGTGTCTAAGCAGTTCATAGAAAGTGTCAGGTTTAAGTTGCTCTTTAAAGACAGGCGTGGTTATTAAGAGTGTTTTTCGTACTTATAAGCAGCAGGCAGTCTGTCCTGTTCAGGAACCTCTGGGTAATGTCTCCACTGGTGAGGACAGAGTATGGACAGGTGAGCTCTGACAGCAGGCCGCTCATCTCCAGCTGGAAGCCCTCTGCCTCACTCGGGCCTGGAACAAGAACAAAAAGCACTTTCTAAATGTTGGCTTTTAGATAAACAAGTTGGTTAGATCTCATTTCATTAACTCATGTATGATACCCACAATCATGGACTGGAATTGGAGGCCAGAAAATAACAAACACTGGAATAGATGTTCATTAATAATCTGCTGTACAACTATTCAACAATTATATTTTACATTTGTTAGCATCAGGAAGAGCTTCATGTCCTAGTGAATGAGCAGCGCTTACAGTTGGTAGCATGGACATTTTCCTCCAGCTTGCAGTAGAGTCTGAGTTCTGAGACGATCCAAGCACAGAGCTTGGTAAACTCGGGTGAAGCTGCTCCTCCGCTCACAGCAGATTCCAGAGCTCCTTCTTCCAACAGAGGGCCTTGGTACCTGCACTCAATCAATCCATCCATCACACACACGCACACACAAATAGAGCTCATATTAAAAAACAACAACAACAACAAAAATAAAAAAACACATAAAACCTCTCTCACTCTTGATGACGAGTAGAAATGAAGCCTGCTAAGAGAGCCAGAGCGTCTCCAAACAGAACCAAAGCACATTTTAAAATGTGGTTATTTAAGGACTCTCTTCTTACTGTCAGGCTTACATGAGGCAACGAAAGTGGCACGAGAGCCCCAGTGACTTGGGAGAACCTACTGGAAATTTCAGCGTATAAGAGATTAATCTGGAACCATCTTCTCTATCTTGCTTAGAAAACTGGTCTGAACTGGTTAATGCAAAATAATGTGTTGGAGCTATCCTCGTATGCATTTTCATGGCAGCAGCTGCTGCTGCTGCTGCTGACGAAGCCTGTAGCTTATCATGTCAAATCACTGTGTAGGCTCGATTTGCATGACTATGTACACACATCAATATGACACTCATAAGCAGCGATTTTAAATTTAAATAAATAAATAAATAAATACACAACACCGCCCGAACGCTAGCTACCACACCAATTTAGCCGTTTAGCTCAAGCTATATTTGTATTGCGCTGGCTAAAATAGAAAAGAATGGGCAGGTCTGCTCCCTGGAGCGTGGCTAGGCACACAGTGTTTCCACAGCGGGATACATAACCGTATTTTCACTTACCCTAAATCTTCCAGAGAGACAAGAATGTCATTCTCCATCCTACTGTTCCCGAGTTATCTACTAAAATCACGAAATACAGATTCCACATCAGCCAGCTCAGCATACACGTTTAACTTCTTCTCCTTCTTCGTTGGATTCATTGGCGGCTGTGACCCCAACTTGGATCGAGCTTTTTTCCGCCACCTGCTGGACTGGAGCGCGATCGGTGACTGCGTTCGTGTTTTTTTCTTCGCTTTTTTACGGCAGCTTGCAGTCTATCAGTGTTGAACTACTGCCATCTCTTGGGTTATACTGCGACACTTCAATTTCCTTAGGAATTTCTTCTGGAATGACAACTGCCGCACTTGTTTAATTTTTGGATTTTTCGATCCATCTGTATAAATCTGCAAATAGTCACTGTACTTGTACCTGAAAAATCCTTTCCTCTTTCCCAACAATTTTCTAACACTTTCTTAACAGGATGACTTTTATTATGACCTTTCAAATGTATCTAATAATTAACTATTAACAGTTTTCTTCTAATATATAGTGGCATTTCACCTGATTCTACCCTTAAAGCACATATTGGCATTGTTTTAACTGACCCTAAGCAAAGTCTCAAAGGTGAGTACTTTTGTTTGCTTTGGACTGTTTAATTTTTGCTCCTTTCTTCTCAGGACCCCGGCTCCAGCTTCCCCTCCACGAAACTGGTTGTACTGGAGATGTATTCCTGTTAAAAGTTAGTTCTTCCTTCCCACTTTTACCAACTGCCCCAACGTTCCCGCTCTAACAACTGTAGAGTCTTTACTGTACGATATGAAAGTGTCGATCCTAGGTAAATACATCTGTACCGAACTGATTTGTTTGCACTCTAAAGTTTTTTTTTCTGTTGTTTTCATTTTTCACACCTTTTGCTTTGTTTTACATACTCACTGCCCAGTTTATTAGATATCATTAGTACCACATTGGACCCTCGTTCACCTTTAGAATTGCTTTCATTATTATAGATTCAGCAAGGTGGTGCTCAGAGATTTTGGTCCACATTGACATTGTTTCATTATGCAGTTTCTGCAGATTTGTAGACTGCACATCCATCATGCCAATCTCTTGTTTCAGTACATTTCAAAGGTGCTACCGGATTAAGATCTGGTGACTGTTGAGTCCATTTGAGTGTTGAACTCTGTTAAAAAAAACCTTTTAGATTATTTGAGCTTTGTGATATGGTGCGTTATCCTGCTGGAAGCAGCCATTAGAGGGCTGGTCCAAATGTTCATAAAGGGATTAACACGATCAGAAACAATACTCAAGCAGACTGTGTTGCGCTGGCTAACAGCTTCAGTGCACCTTAGCATTCCCCAAGTCCTTTGGTGATGGCGATGAAGAGAGCAGCCTAACATCATTAAAATTTCCAGTAGGTGTTCGGATGGGCTGACGTGATGAATGTGCAAGTCATAATATTTCCCTAAATTTGTCACCCATCTGTACCTTCATAATGTTGTCCTTTTTCAGAGCTTGTTTAGCCAACAAGTACACCATCTGATTTTGTTCTTTGTCCCCGTGACTATCATTCTGTTATCCATATTAGTCACTTTAAAATGAGACTCAATGTTCAGATCAACAACAAGAAAAATCAAAATTACAAAGCGCAATGCAGCTCTGTCCAGATATTTATGGATTTATTGTATTTAATCAAATGCTCCAAATGAGCAGTTTTTAGATTTGTGAACAGGTTGCTTTGAATTGGGCGTATGGCAGTGTACTTTTAATACTTTATGATGTTGGTTAACGTTGGTGTTTGCTCTTCATTTTCCATTGTTAGACTGAGGGCTTTTGTGTCAACCACACTGTACATGAACAAAACTGGACTGCAGGTCTCTTGGTTCGGTTCTCAATCCACATGTTGTATTTGATGAAAATGAAGTTTGAAACAGTCGGGCCAACACATCTTGGTTTGTGTGCGTTATCACTGTTTCCAACTATGGACAGCAGGTATACTGCATGCTCATCATTTAAAGCAACACATAAACTACTACAGGATACTGAGGAAGTCCAATGAAGCACAAACACCAGATAATACAATTAAAGCTTGTTGACATAGTGTGGTGGGATTCACTAAGTAAAAATGAGGCTTAATCCATCCAGTATAAAAAAATATAAATATAAAAAATATAAATTGCAGATTGATCCAGCCTGGCCCACGATTTTGCTTTTTCCACACGGTGCAGGACTTTTCCCCATACCTGCCTTTTGGGAAATGTAGTTCTTTTTCCATCCCCAATGTTCTGTCAACATTTTAGTGACGGCTTCGGCATGGAGCTGTCGCCCTCCTCCGCCCACACCTCCAGAGCCACTGCTTTATCCACAGATACAGTACACAGGTACAGTAAGCAGATACAGTACACAGGTCCAGTAAGCAGGTCCAGTACACAGATACAGTACGCAGGTACAGTATGCAGATACAGTAAACAGATACAGTACACAGATACAGTACACAGGTACAATACGCAGATACAGTAAACAGATACAGTACACAGATACAGTACACAGGTACAGTAAGCAGATACAGTACACAGATACAGTACACAGGTACAGTAAGCAGATACAGTACACAGATACAGTAAACAGATACAGTACACAGATACAGTACACAGGTACAATACGCAGATACAGTAAGCAGGTCCAGTACACAGATACAGTACGCAGGTACAGTATGCAGATACAGTAAACAGATACAGTACACAGATACTGTACACAGGTACAATACGCAGATACAGTAAGCAGATACAGTACACAGATACAGTAAGCAGATACAGTACACAGGTCCAGTACACAGATACAGTAAACAGATACAGTACACAGATACAGTACGCAGGTACAGTACACAGGTCCAGTACACAGATACAGTACACAGGTACAGTACACAGATACAGTAAACAGATACAGTACACAGATACAGTAAGCACATACAGTACACAGATACAGTACGCAGGTACAGTACACAGGTCCAGTACACAGATACAGTACACAGGTACAGTACACAGATACAGTAAACAGATACAGTACGCAGGTACAGTACGCAGGTACAGTACACAGGTCCAGTACACAGATACAGTACGCAGGTACAGTACACAGGTCCAGTACACAGATACAGTACACAGGTACAGTACACAGATACAGTAAGCAGATACAGTACACAGGTCCAGTACACAGATACAGTAAACAGATACAGTACACAGATACAGTACGCAGGTACAGTACACAGGTCCAGTACACAGATACAGTACACAGATACAGTAAACAGATACAGTACACAGATACAGTAAGCACATACAGTACACAGATACAGTACGCAGGTACAGTACACAGGTCCAGTACACAGATACAGTACACAGGTACAGTACACAGATACAGTAAACAGATACAGTACGCAGGTACAGTACGCAGGTACAGTACACAGATACAGTACGCAGGTACAGTAAACAGATACAGTAAACAGGTACAGTACACAGATACAGTACGCAGGTACAGTAAACAGATACAGTACACAGATACAGTACGCAGGTACAGTACACAGGTACAGTACACAGATACAGTACGCAGGTACAGTACACAGGTACAGTACACAGATACAGTACGCAGGTACAGTACACAGGTCCAGTGCACATGTCCATTACACAGGTACAGTACACATATACAGTACACAGGTACAGTACACAGATACAGTACACAGGTCCAGTACGCAGATACAGTACACAGGTCCAGTAAGCAGATTCAGTACACAGGTACAGTACACAGGTACAGTACACAGGTACAGTAAGCAGATTCAGTACGCAGGTACAGTACGCAGATACAGTAAACAGATTCAGTACATAGGTATAGTACACAGGTACAGTACACAGGTACAGTAAACAGATTCAGTACATAGGTACAGTACACAGGTACAGTAAACAGATTCAGTACATAGGTACAGTACACAGGTACAGTAAGCAGATTCAGTACGCAGGTACAGTACGCAGATACAGTAAACAGATTCAGTACATAGGTATAGTACACAGGTACAGTACACAGGTACAGTAAACAGATTCAGTACACAGGTACAGTACACAGGTACAGTAAGCAGATTCAGTACGCAGGTACAGTACGCAGATACAGTAAACAGATTCAGTACATAGGTATAGTACACAGGTACAGTACACAGGTACAGTAAACAGATTCAGTACATAGGTACAGTACACAGGTACAGTAAGCAGATTCAGTACGCAGGTACAGTACGCAGATACAGTAAACAGATTCAGTACACAGGTACAGTACACAGGTACAGTACACAGGTACAGTACGCAGATTCAGTATACAGGTACAGTACGCAGGTACAGTACACAGGTACAGTACACAGATTCAGTACACATGTACAGTACACAGATACAGTACACAGGTCCAGTAAGCAGATTCAGTAAACAGATTCAGTACACAGGTACAGTACACAGGTACAGTACGCAGGTACAGTACACAGGTACAGTACACAGATACAGTACACAGGTCCAGTAAGCAGATTCAGTAAACAGATTCAGTACACAGGTACAGTACACAGGTACAGTAAACAGATTCAGTACACAGGTACAGTACACAGGTACAGTACACAGGTACAGTAAACAGATTCAGTACATAGGTACAGTACACAGGTACAGTACACAGGTACAGTACGCAGATTCAGTAAACAGATTCAGTACACAGGTACAGTACACAGGTACAGTACGCAGGTACAGTACACAGGTACAGTACACAGATACAGTACACAGGTCCAGTAAGCAGATTCAGTAAACAGATTCAGTACACAGGTACAGTACACAGGTACAGTAAACAGATTCAGTACACAGGTACAGTACACAGGTACAGTACACAGGTACAGTAAACAGATTCAGTACACAGGTACAGTACACAGGTACAGTACACAGGTACAGTAAACAGATTCAGTACATAGGTACAGTACACAGGTACAGTACACAGGTACAGTACGCAGATACAGTAAACAGATTCAGTACGCAGGTCCAGTACGCAGAAATGAGGGAGAACATATTTTGTTCATTTGTTTGTTTGTTTCTACATGAGCTTTGTGTGATTTGATAAGTATCTGAGGCTGAGACCACAGGACAGTAAAACATGATTTTTGGGCTTCATTTCTGTACTGAACAGTCATTTCAAGATTAATTAGTAAATAAGAATTAGCTGATGTTGTTCATGAGACTAAAGTCATATCACTTTGGTAATGTAAATATAATATGGCCAATATTCTAGTTATTATATTAATCATTATTAGCTATTACAGCAGTGAACATGAACTCTGTGTCAAATACTGAGCTTCAGTACAGATTCAAGTTGCAGTTATTTATATGTCTTATCACCTTAAATCTTCACTCAAAGACAAGTATCTTTGACAGTGCATATATAGGTGTATCATATATAAGAGACAAATGTTGTTCCTTCATGCTGGCATTACTAAATTTGGCTCATTGCTTACATATATTTATAAAAAGAAAATGTACAAGCTGTGATAACTGTTTCTGATAAAATGAAGAGTAGACTGATATATGAAATATTCCTTTATTGGGTGAGAAAATCAGACCATGTCATAACTGCTTTAAGTCATACAGAATAGATATCAGAGCCTTAAACAGGCTGGCTTCTGCTAAATGGGTCAAACTGGGCAGAAAGTAAACAAACACATAACATCCTTACAGAATATGATGTAACACTATAGATCAACTTAGCTCAGAATATATAAAGCATATAAACAATTACAGCAATATGATGCAACAAACACAGCAGTGCTACTGATCCAAAATACTCAAAGCTTCATAGAACTGAAACAAACATTTGTTTTTAGCTCCATTCTGCTGCTGATACATACTTTAGGTTTCTGAATATTACACTTGTTGCTGCCTTTCATAGTGTGTAACTTGAAGGCCCTGAGTACTTTCTCCCACACTGGAAACACTGGAATGATAAAATTATTTGAACATTACCTAATAAGACTGATTCAGGACAGACAATTAGTTATTTTAAACTTTTCTAGCAGTCCTTCACAAACAGGGAACAGTCTGTCTATTCTCTCCATCTGTCAGCTGCTGCTGGCTCTTCCTCCTCCTCTTCCTCACACACTGTTGAGTTTGTCCTGGTGGATCATCAGGGGTGCAAAGCCTCACAGATGATGTGCAGCAGTGGGTCCCTCAGTCTGTCCTCACTCTGGACACTTGCAGTCGTCACACATGGAAATCAAATGTGTGATAAGCTGCAGGATTCAAACACAAGTGTGACTTATAAACACATGTTCATATTTTTATTACACAATCAGAGAGAAAGAAACAGAGAGAGTGCAGGACAGACAGACAGGTGACAGTCTCAGGTGTATACACTGCTACAAAACAGCACAAAAGAAGGAGGATTTAGTGTTTGTGTCATTATGAGTGCTAAACAAGAAGAGTTCCCAGATGCTACAGTGGACACATGTGTGACTCCTGTGATTAAAGCATCTTTCTTTCAGCTTAACGAGTGAACCGTCAGCTCGTTCAAACACACGTTAAAGTCCGTTTGGCTCGACACCACCGAACAGAGGCAGCAATATAACACAGCTAACATTAACAGTGCAGTGAATCCTGCTTGTGCCGTGATATTCAGGACTGCAAACCGAGCAGCATCACTGACTTTCAGCTTGTTGTGTTTGTGGATATATGACTGACTTTAATTATCCACAAAATCATCACAATCTCTGTAAGATTAAGGTCGACTATATATATATTTTTTAAAGTAAAGGCTTTAAAACCAAGTTAATTCTGAAAGTACAGACATGACTAATGTCACATAACTTTCCCGACATGTGGCCAACAATAATGGTTTAATGTTCTTCATTAAAAAAATATTTGCGCATAAATAAGTGACATAATATTCAGTACTTACTTCTGAAAGTTTACACTTCCTCCGCTCCGCTTCCACCGTTTTTTTTCGGCAAAATTATCCACACCACCACCGCACTATGAAGTCTGGGATATGTTGGGCCATGAAGGCTACACCGACCCATCCTTAAAATTCAGGGAAATTATGGACGCATTTGAGGGCCGCATTTCGAGCAGCCTTTGAATTGGGAAAGCCTTCTCTTGTCGCTGTGACGTAATCGGCCTTAAAATGCGGCCTTTAAGGCTGCAAACCCCAAATCCGGTCATTGGTACTTCCTGGCTTGTGTAGTTACTAGGTAACAAAAGCTCAACACTGCCCCTAGCGTCCTGGAGCACTTCCGTTGTGTTTTGGAATTTGCATGTGTTTTTGAGTTTGCAAGTGTTTTGGAATTTGTACGTGTTTTGGATTTTGCAAGTGTTTTGGAATTTGTACGTGTTTTGGATTTTGCAAGTGTTTTGGAATTTGTACGTGTTTTGGAATTTGCATGTGTTTTTTAGTTTGCAAGTGTTTTGGATTTTGCAAGTGTTTTGGAATTTGTACGTGTTTTGGATTTTGCAAGTGTTTTGGAATTTGTACGTGTTTTGGAATTTGTACGTGTTTTGGAATTTGCATGTGTTTTTTAGTTTGCAAGTGTTTTGGATTTTGCAAGTGTTTTGGAGTTTGTACGTGTTTTGGAATTTGTACGTGTTTTGGAATTTGCAAGTGTTTTGGATTTTGCAAGTGTTTTGGAATTTGTACGTGTTTTGGATTTTGCAAGTGTTTTGGAATTTGTACGTGTTTTGGATTTTGCAAGTGTTTTGGAATTTGTACGTGTTTTGGAATTTGTACGTGTTTTGGAATTTGCATGTGTTTTTTAGTTTGCAAGTGTTTTGGATTTTGCAAGTGTTTTGGAATTTGTACGTGTTTTGGATTTTGCAAGTGTTTTGGAATTTGTACGTGTTTTGGAATTTGTACGTGTTTTGGAATTTGCATGTGTTTTTTAGTTTGCAAGTGTTTTGGATTTTGCAAGTGTTTTGGAGTTTGTACGTGTTTTGGAATTTGTACGTGTTTTGGAATTTGCAAGTGTTTTGGATTTTGCAAGTGTTTTGGAATTTGTACGTGTTTTGGATTTTGCGAGTGTTTTGGAATTTGTACGTGTTTTGGATTTTGCAAGTGTTTTGGAATTTGTACGTGTTTTGGAATTTGTACGTGTTTTGGAATTTGCATGTGTTTTTTAGTTTGCAAGTGTTTTGGATTTTGCAAGTGTTTTGGAATTTGTACGTGTTTTGGAATTTGTACGTGTTTTGGAATTTGCATGTGTTTTTTAGTTTGCAAGTGTTTTGGATTTTGCAAGTGTTTTGGAGTCTGTACGTGTTTTGGAGTTTGCATGTGTTTTTTAGTTTGCAAGTGTTTTGGAGTTTGCATGTGTTTTGGAATTTGCAAGTGTTTTGGAGTTTGCAAGTGTTTTGGAGTTTGTACCTGCTTTGTCTCTAGGGGCCACCGTAGGTTACTACCGTTTATGTCAGAACCGGTGCCGGACACCGGTACCCATCCCTACCAGTAGGTAAGGAGGCCACCCACCACCAATATGCTGATGTGGTGAAGCGATGGCTATGCTTCGTGCCGTTCAGACAGGGAGGGAGTGGCCGGCGTTGCTGGAAGCCTTCCACGGACATTTCACATTCTGAGGAAACAGACATGTTCAACAAAAGTTCAACACTCTGATGTTTGTCTAACCAAAATACTTGAACACAACAGTTTTAATCCAGGATGAGATGCTCACAAAAAGCACTGTGCATGAAAAGATCCATCACTGTATAGTTCTTTCATTATTGCTCTTCTTCCAGAGGACAAATATATCCAATTAAAGAAGCATTTCAGAGAACTGTATTGGTTGGATCTTTGGGAATTTCACTGAAAAAACGATACATTTAATAGAGCTACAAGCTTTCTTTTTAAGATGCTTTTTATGGTATTTTTCTCATGTAATGCTTCTCAGAACCTGTCACTCTATGGTTGTTCAGTATGTATAACCCTTGAAAGACCCGACAGACAATTTGAGCCATTCAGTTTTTTATTTTCATGCTATTTTGGTTGTGCTAAATGAATATAGCATAATATAAATATATATTATATATAGCTGCACCTTAGCCATGATGGCAAGACTTTACATACAGCAGGGTCTGAAAATGGTCATGCACTGAGTGTGAAAATGGCTCTTCATCCTCCTCTGAAGACATCAGCTGATGTCCTCTTGGTTTATTAAGTCATGGTTACTTCCAGTTCCTGCCTCACCAAAAGGACATGAAATTAAATTATTGATCAATCATCTGTAATGCTGTAAAATTCAGGTGATTGGTAGAGGTAAAGGTTAGTGAATTTCAGAATCTTTAAATGTTTCACCCCCCCTCCCCTTTTGTTCCAACAACACCAGTACTTGAGCTCCAGCTGAACTCCTCATGTTATCCCTGCATGATCTTGACAGTTATCTATCAATCTATTTCCTTTTGATTGCTGTGAATTTTTGTTTCTTGTTTAGTTGCCAATTTGTGGTCACTGAACTACACTTGGTTGGCTCCGTCTCTGCTGGTAGTTGAGAGATATTCTAACAATTCATAATCTCTGCACAGGTAATCTAATCTGTCTCTGCATTTAGTTTATTGTTTCCAGTGTTTTAGACACGTATCTTTTCATTGTGTTGTAATTTGTTTTACTGTTTGGTGTTTGGAAAGCAGTGTTGTTGACAGACCAGCCAGAGTGTTTGAGAGGAGGCTCGACAGTTCTTTGTTGGTGATTTTCCATGCATGTGTAAAATGTTTCTGCACAGTTCTGCATGTAGAAATTCTGTCTGAGTAGACCCCAAACTTCGCAACCTTACAGAGCAATGGTCAGGATGACACTATCCAATATTTCAACCAGGAAAAAGTCATACCCCATCATACCACCTTTGTGCTGGTATGACAGGCCTTTTCCCCAGAAGACGTTTTAACATTTGTGACGGTAAGGAAGGCTCAGGTCTAAATAATGCAATGAATGCATGCTGGTCTGGTTTCAAAGTTTCCTCAAGTTACTGTCACTGATTTACTGTAACACGGTCGTGGCTCATGACAACTGGCATATCTCTGTCAAAACAACTTATTTAATCTTCAGCAAATGCAGAACCGAGTCTCTTTGGCGATCTGCCCATAATTCTCTGATAATGATACTTCGGAGCTGAGAGTGACACATGCACAATATTCCCGATAGTCATCTCTGTCCTCTCATGGGAAAAGTACAGCAAATGGGAATTTTGTTTAGCTCTGCAGCTTCTAAACGGCACTGGTGGTTTGCCACCTTTGGTTCCTCTTTCAACAACAACAAACAAACAGAATATTAAGCAGTTTTAAATGATCTGTGCTGATCTATGGGAAAACATACATTTACAGTGTTTTACAACTATAAGGAGGTAAAAGGAAAGATGATACAACTACAAACAGATCAGGACCGAAAAGAGGTGACTGGAGAAGAAACGCTTAGTGCATCGTGGTCCCCCAGAAGTCTGAGTGTGTCACAGCATAAGTACGTGAGGGTTCATATTCACCTGATTCAACAAAATTAGCAAATTCAAAAATGAACATTTTAAGGCTAATTATGAAAGTATACAGGGTGTATGGCTTGTGAAGCTAAACTGACAGATGGGTTCAGAGAAGAGGGGCCTGAAGGCTCTATCTCCCATTCTGCTTTTAAAAACTGAGAGTCTGAGAGTGCTCTGTAGGAATAATATAAAACTGCGAGGTCTGATTCAGGACGTTATATTTAAGCAGAAAGATTTTAAATAAAATTCTACATTCAACAAGAAAACAATGATGAGAAGCTAAAATGGGAGGAAAACTGTCTCTTTTCTAGTCTCTTAGAAGTATCACTGTGGTGTTTTGCACACAGTGAGAGCTCTATTTGGAAGTTTTTTCAGGAAGGTTTTGGAAGATGGTAATAAATAGTAATCAGAATAGTCCAGACCTGAAAAGAAAACAAAGTGCATGGACTAGCTTTTCAGCATGAGTCTAAGACAGGATGTTTCTAATTTTAGTAATATTGTGCAGAAAAAAAATCTACATATTTGTTTAATTAAGTCATGTGGCTACAACCGTAGCTTGCCTCCATCAGTATGTGAATGCAAGAGTGAATGAATAGTGGCATTGTAAAGCGCTTTGGGTGCCTTGAAAAGCGCTATATAAATCCAATCCATTATTATTATTATTATTATTATAATGTGTGAGTTAAAGGACATATCATGATTAAATATGACACCAAAGAAATGTGAGTCAGTGTGAGAGTCTCATTTCAAATTTATTTCTCATATTTTTAGGGCCTAGCACAATAAACTCAGTGCTGTCTATATGTTAAGCCTCTCTGAAATGAATGTAATGAATTCAACCATAAAAAGGCACCTAACTGAAAGAATGAATCAGTCTTGTGTCTACACATAACAGAAAAAAAAAATAGCAACAAATCATTTTAAATTGCATTTTAAATTTGCAGTCTTGCAGCCCGTTGATCATTTCTTCAGTTGAGTTTATGAAATTTTTTTAAAAAAAAAAAAATCAACCAATTCGGCAGGCACCAACAAGGTCATTCCCAAAAAACTATTGATTGAAAGCTTGGCATATTTTGGTGTGGTGTACAGTTTGTCCTTAAGAAATTGAGGAAACACGACAAGTACAACGCGAAGAAGTGGAAAGTCTAAAAACTATCTACAGCAGATAAACAGTATGTGAAAATCATGTCCTTGAGAATGGACGGTTGTCAAGACGCCACTCTGAAGGGATGTAAACACAAAAGTATATACCAAGTTCTAGAGTATTTAAAAAAAATTGACTTAACAGCGTGTACAGAAGAAGTCGGGAGAACGGTACAACAGGGTTTTTAACATATGTCCATATTATGGCCCTAGATTAAAATGTTCTTAAGTTTGTGTGTTAAGAGTACACTTTTGTCGACTCCAGAGGAATTAAAGCCAAAAACTTCAGACCAATACGGTTTTCTCAAATGGAACACGTGACAAGAAAATTAATTTTGAGTTTGTTTTTGTTGCTTTTGCGTGTTGTGGGGGGAGGAGGCAACATCATTGCCAGGGTAGGAAGTATTGAAACCATGCCTTTAAAATAAAACAGTTAGTGTCTATTATTAGTGTCTAACCTGTATGCGACAATACCTGTACTTTTATTTTAAAGGCATGGTTTCAATACTTCTGTTAGGTGATGGCTGTGTGCGGACAGGGATAGGACCCAAGATGCAGACTCCAGAGACAAACTTAAACCAAAACAGCTTTAATGCTGAACGCAAACATAACATAACTGGAAAAAAACTCAAAATAAACCCGGCCAGGCGGGAGGCACTGGCAGCGACGTAGTTCAGGGGGCCGTCCATGACGGCGGCGTAGGTCAAGGAGCCGGCCATGACGGCAACGACGTCCAGTCATCGGCCGGACAGGACATGCAGGATGTGCCAGATGTGCAGGCCGGACAGGACGTGCAGGCCCAGACGGCATGGGGACCCCAGGCGCAGACGAAGCTAAACACTCGGAGGCCGGACCAGGCGGCGCCGCAGAGGCTGGGGCCGGACCAGACGAAGCAGACACTGCGGGCGGTGTAGATTTAGAGTTTGCAGGTGGAGCCGGTGGTGGTTGAATGGCCGCACCAGAACCATCAGCAGACACTGGAATGTGCTGGCTGGGTCCTCCCGGACCCCCAGCCGACGAGGCAAGAGGCTGCACGGGCCCCTCGGACCCTACAGCAGAGTCAGGAAGCAGAACGGGCCCCTCGGACCCTCCAGCGGAGACAGGAAGCCAAACGGGCCCCTCGGACCCTCCAGCGGAGACAGGAAGCCAAACGGGCCCCTCGGACCCTCCAGCAGAACCAGTTTGCAGAACAGATGAAGTAGGTGTGATGTCAGAATGTCCAGAGTCAGAATGCTCAATAGTTCTGTTGTGGCGGCGGCCAGAACGCCGTTTCCTTCGGGATGAGGAAACAGGAACCGGTGGAGAAAAAGAGACCACCTCCTCATCCTCTGACCACATAGCTGCCAGAAAAAAGGCAGGTGAACGAGAACCCAGCTGGTGTGGGGAGGGAGAGGAAGTCCGTGGCAATGTTGAGACAGAAGGAGAGTGTGTGTTGTCCTGGGGTAACGGTGGGGAAGATGTAGAGAGTGAGAGAGCAAGCTCACCAGCCTTGACTTGCTCTCTCCAGGCAGTAATGGTGTCATCCAACTTAGTGTCCTTAGCAAACTGAGACAGCTGAGGGTTATGGCGAATGATGGCATCCACTGCATTCAGCCCGACTGCCATAGTCCGTAGATCCCGTGACTGGGCAATGCGGTCGAGCAGGCTTACCAGCCGCTCCGTCTCGCCGTTGAACTCCGAGGAAAAGGAGTCTGCAGGGTCCACGTTCTGGTCGCGATCTTCTGTTAGGTGACGGCTGTGTGCGGACAGGGATAGGACCCAAGATGCAGACTCCAGAGACAAACTTAAACCAAAACAGCTTTAATGCTGAACGCAAACATAACACAACTGGAAAAACTCAAAATAAACTAACACCAGTGGACTAGCAAAACACACAGCAAAATAAACGGTAGATCACAACATGGATACAGAGAAACACAGGGCTTAAATACACAGAGGGAGCAATCAGGGAATGAGTAACAGGAGGGAAACACAGCTGGGGCAAATCAGGCCTAACGAGACCAGGGGAAGCAAAACCAGACACATTAACATCAGACATGGACTTCCAAAGTAAAACAGGAAACATAACACAGACTCACAGGCAAGCACTAAAACAAAGGGAACAGAGACGTGGGACCAGGGCAGACACAGACACTGACTGGACGTGGAAATACAGCAGACAGGAAAGACAGCAACAAAGGAACAAAGACAGAAAACCAAAACACTAAAACTCTAACCAAACCTCACCCAGAGGACCTTAACTAAGAAAAACCCGTAAAGCAAAGCTAGAATATAATGAAATAACAAAATCAAATTACCAAAAACACAAAACACTGGGTCACCGACCCAGGAACCCTAACAACTTCCTACCCTGGTCGTACCTCCGGTTCCCACTGACACTTGGAAAAATAAGTGTTGCGAATGTGAAACAAACACAAGAGAAGTTTTCTGTCCTTCAATTGTTCTTGTTCTGTGCTAGGTATTTTCATTTTTATATGAAACTTTATTGTTTTGTTATTTCAATATAGGGTTAAAGCTTATCATCACTTATTTTTGTTTTTGAAATTCTCTACTGTTACTGTGATTGTAACTGCTCACGAAAGTGTAAAGAACAACATAGTTTATTTACAAACATTGCTTATTTAATCTGTCCAAACTCCAAAGTGTACTTTGAGTAACACGACAGTTGTTATTATTCAGTGGAACATTCGTTTTCTTTAATATATTTTTTTATATATAGCATGTAAAGAAAGGCTTTTGGAAACAGCACAGATCATTGAACTTAATTTCGCTCTTTGGATCTCTTGACATGAGCGTTAGGTATTTTATTTTGAAAACAAAAGCGGAACTCGTTTCTTCTTGCGGATCGTTTTCACACTCAGACGGAAAGTCTGCTCCTCAGATGAGCTTGGACCATGGGGGAAGCTACAGCTGGATGGAATCTTTTTCTTCAGCCGACACAGTGAGAAAAAGTAACACTGACAACGTGTAACAACCGAAAGTAACGCCGACACGGAGCAATAATGCTCTCACACATTCAACAAGTAAACGAAGCAGTGGAAGTTTCTTCTGCCAAAGTGAAATAACCCACAATCCGCAAGAGGTAAGTAAGTTTAAAGTTCAGCTGCGTGTTCTTTGTGTGGCTGCTGTGCACGAGTCAAAGGTCTTTTTGTTTTTTTGTTGATTATGTTCCGCTTCGAAATTCAGATGTAATTCTTTCCGCCAAGAAAAGCCGGCAAACTCACAGTTTCTCTAACAAAGCAGCGTTCTGTGAATCCTGCGGGACGTGTTGTACAGCTTAAACACCACCTGTCGCGCGGCGTTTTCCTGTGCCCAGTCCACAGAAAGCCTCCGTACTTATTTCACGCATGTTTAGAAAATACACGGTGTTCAGTGAAAACACACGGAGCAAACTATGTCATTTAGATAAGTCTTCAATCTTATAAATAAATAAATAAATGTGCAGTATTTACAGTAGCCCCTGCCTTCAGCCCATTATCAGCGCTTCCCTTCAGTCCGCGGTCAGCACTCCTAATTAAATACAGATTTATCGATGCATTTTGATGTCTGTTCATAACGTGTTTTCAGCGTTGTTTCAAGTTGCAGGGATATAACGAGTAAGATTACTTATCATAAAGTAGTTAATGGGTCCCTCTACGTTATTACTGGGAAGGAGTTCGCTACAACAAGTACAGCAAAATGAGCTCTGAATGATCATGTAAATTTGTTCTCCAAACTCACGTAGCCCGAAGCATCAGAGTGTTATTTCAGCTCGGCTCACAGATCCACTCGTGTGTTTTGTGGCTCAGTTGTCTCCCCCCCCCCCCCTCTTTGGCTGCTGAATGTTTCTAGCTCACAGACTGGCATATTGTCTATTGTTTACATGGTAATTGGACTGCTGTCTAAGAGTTCTAGCTGTGTAACCGTACTCATCATCCTCAGCCTATAACATCATATCATCCTTCTCCTGACTGTCTTATTTTCCTTGAAGAAGGTTTGTGTGTGGGGGGGTGGGGGTGGGGGAGTATTTCCTGGTACCGGTCAGGATCCTGGTTTTCCAATCTCCTCAGAAATCTGCTAATGTGCTTAGTGCTCAGGACCCGAAGCAGTTGCTGTACCTCAAACCTGAGTCACAGGGCAGGAATTCAGTTTGTTGTTGGAGTACCACAGTTATGAGAAGAGATATAGAAAATATGTATTTTAATTCTTTAAATATGCAGAGAGAGGTATGATTGTGGTCTTTGATGAAGCGTCACCATCACAGAAAACCACTCTCCTTCCACTTAGGTAAATATAGGTAAGTATTTCTCATCAGAGGCTGGAAAAGCAAGAAAAGGGAGTTTCTCTTTGAGGAATGAAACCAGTTCTTTCAGAAGTGCTTTCATACCAGAGTGTGACATAATAAAGAACAAGACGCCAATCAGTGTGTTACTGTCATTCTGACTTAATTTAGATATTGTTGACAGGTAACTTGACATTTCATATAGGTCCTGCTGGTCCCACTCTTGTCATACTGAAGCTAAAACCTGGTTATAACAGAGTACTTACTGCCAGAAATAGGACTGCTTAATTATGGCAAAAAAATCTGAACTATTTCTGTCATTATTACAATCCACATTACCCATTATCAGTGTTGTCCTCGACCCTCATCCCCATGTCTTCCATACTGAACAAAAGCCCAGGTAAATACAAGTTACTGCTGTTAAGCAAAGGTTGTACTAGCAACTCTTTCTTTAACCGGGACACCAGGGCAGAGGCCATGCAGACTTTGAGTGTTCTTCCTTGTCCTGCGTGCGTTCTCTCTGGCTTCCTGTCACAGTCCAAAGACCTGCAAGTTAGGTTAATGCTAAATTATCCGTTAATGTGCGATAGATGAAGTGAACAGAATAAAGTAGCATATGAATATATCTTTGAATATTTTTTCTCATAGCACTCCAAAGCACTTTTAGTGGTCACTAAAAAAGAGCTAAATAAATGCCAGTCCGTTTCCAGATTTAAGCTGTGATGACATTAGGCCTCATCTGCAAGCATTTACCTTCAACTTCCAAGAAGGCACAAGTCTGCAGTCACATTAACAGACGAGATTCTGTTTCAGTGTTCTTTGCTAACTTAGGTCTTTAAACAAGGCAGGCAAGTGGCAGTGCTTTTGAAACCTGTACAGAATGGCTCTGCCTTCAAACAATTCTTGGACTTCCAAATATTTAAATTTGCATTTTTACCAGTGCTTAGCTAAAAGGTAAATGGACTGATTCTTATATAGCGCCTTTTACTCTCCCGGACTACTCAAAGCACTCTATACAACATGCCACATTCACCCAATCACACAAGCACTTTCTTTCTATGCTTAGTGCTTCCTAACTTCATTCATACACATTCACAGAAACTTGGGTTAGTATCTTGCCCAAGGATACTTGACATGTAGACTGGTGAAGCCTGGGATCGGACCTTCCAATCAGTAGGGGACAGCAGGGAACCTGTAGATGTCTGCAGTACTATGTCAGATGCTGCATAATTAGTGGTCAGGTATGTTTAGTGTATAGAAAATATACATAGTGTACTTATGTATACTCTTATACATAAGAGAAGGTGTGTTGGTTGAAAATAATGGGGACAGAACCTGTATTGTTGAACCTAAACTGTTTACTCGTCACATGGTAACCTAAAAAGCTGACGTGCAAAATGATTATATTTTTGCATATCAGCGGGCGTACATATGAAAGGTAAATTGTACTTTTCTCCTCAGGTTTCAGAGAACTTTTTACTAGATGGCACGCTACCGATACTGATACCGATATCATAAATTTGGATATCTGCCGATACCGATATTAATCCGATATAGTATATTTTATAGTCAATAAAACGGTTTGTTTTTTATCTTGCTGCATTTTGTATAAGTTCATACTCAGGTTTTAAAAAACAAAACACTAAAGCTATTCTGTTATACCTGTATGCAAAAACACACTGCACCCAAAATATTTCATAGTTCAGCAAAACTGATCAATCTAATAAACTTGAACCTGCACCATCCTCCCTATTCTGGTATTCTAAAAAGTACGTAGTGGAAATATTAAACAACTTAATTAATAGGGTTGCCAATGTCAAGCAAAAAAATTTTGAACCACCCCCCACCTCATGATGCTTCATCAACGTAATCGACTTTAATGCACGTGTAAAACAAATGCACAGAAATCAATTATATTTCTACAATAATTACATAAATTCAACATCTTTCTTCAACAGAATTGCAGACTGCACGGATGGTACCTTCCCAAAGGAAAAAGTACTGTAGGTTCTAGGGTACCTACTAGGGTATATATTAGACTCATAGTTACTATATACAATAATGGATTTCTATACATTTTGCATCAGATGAAAACTTTGGTTGTAAGATTCAGATTTTTTTTTTAACTAGACATGAGAATAATAAATAAAAGTATTTCTTTGTGCCCCCCTCTCCCTGTTAATGCCCTACCTGGCCCCCTGGCAAAACTTTGCTAGACGCGCCCCTGCACAGTTACCAGCTGTCAGCTACGTAGAAAAGATCCTGGTGTAGAAAGTAATATTAAATACATTCTAACAACAGCTTATCAAGCTAAACCAGCTGCTGTTGATTATTATTTTGGACAACAAAAGGGGCATTAATAAACGTCTTTGCTATTTAGTGCACAATATTTGAATAAACTAACAACATCCACCAACATAGAACTGTGGCAGTCAGTGCAACTGAGGTAGGTATTAACATCAAGTCTAAGACGACTCGCTTAATGGAGCCTATTTAGAAAAAGTGAGTGGCAGGTTTTTTTTAAGAAAAGTAGCTTTTCTGCATGATCAGCAGCCAGCCTGTTTCTGTTTTCATCTATAATGTGTGACACTGAGCTAAAAAGCCTGTCACTTTCCACACTGCTACATGGGGCTGAGAGGTATTTATGGGCCATTTTAGCCAAAGTGGGGAACCTGATTTTGTTGACACCCCAGTACTTCAGAGGACTGTCTTCACGAGGGCTCGGGGCCTCTCCGAGGTACGTGTCGAGCTCAATGGCAGCACCTGGTGCCAGCGGCTGTGCTGCCTGGGGCTGCTCCTTAGCGATTTCGTCAAATACAGTGTCCAGACTGCTGCTAGTGCTGGCCTGGGCCTTGACGAACAGTTTAGCAGGAGGTTCAGCAGTTTCTGCCCGACTCCCCTCTGCCTCAGCTCTGGACATCATCTGCAGCTCCTGCTTCAGGTGCAGCTTGGCCTCCGGAGCAGTGTTGTTGGAGAAGAAGCGATCTTTATACCTGCACAAAATTCATGAATGTATTAATATGTGGAAAAATAGGACTGATTTTAGTTTCCCCTAAACCACTGTCACAGATGCCAGCCATTTGACTTTCTGGTAGTAATAAGGGAAATATATTTCATATTATATATATTGCATACATTTGTATTTGTGTATTTTAGTTACAAAAATATAATATTTTCAGATGGAAATTAATCTTACATTTAGTGCTGTAGTTTATCATTGAATACCTATAGCACACAGACTTTACCTTGGGTCAAGTATGGTGGAGATGAAGTCTCGACGTCACTGAAGCGCTTCGTGACAGCTGCCTGTAAGGTTGCTTTCATTGTCTTGACGCTGTGGTCCTCGTCTGTTTCTCTGTTTAGAAGTCTCACTAGCACAGTCACAGCTGGGATGACATCAGAGGCTAGTGCGTCGTAGCTGCTCACTTTTTTAGTTGGTTCCTCAAAGGGGGCGAGGATGGCAACAGGCGTCTCCATAAGAGCCCATTGGTGAGCGGCGAGATAGTCAGGGAGTTCGTGCTCAGACACATACACGCCCAGCACTCGCTTTTGCTCTATGAGGGACTGGAGCATGTAATACGTCCTGCTGCGGTCTCTTTATTGGCTGGTTGAGCTGTCCCTGAATGTCCTCGAGGCGGGAGTAGACTAAGGTGGAATGTTTAAAATGCCCAACTATTTTCCGCCGCACTGCTAAAGCATCAGCTATGCTCCTCTGTGCTAATAAGCCCTCACAATTATGTGATCTAACAGTGTACCATTTCTTTTACATCACAGAAATGGTTGTAGCTCTGGGAATTACCCAGTAATGACAAAATATTTCCCAACTACTTACAAAGACAGCTTGCTTCCTGCAGAAAAAAAATACTGCGAGAGTACACTGTTCATTAACCTTGTTTCATTCTACTTTTAAATACTCTAGGAACAACAAGTAGGCCTGCAGAGCGAGAGCGAAGTGCTCTAATAGGGTGATATGGTACTACAAGGTCATTAAGATAAGATGGGGCCTGATTATTTAAGACCTTGTATGTGAGGAGCAGGATTTTGAATTCAATTCTGGACTTAACAGAATGTTGACCCTGTGCTAACTTGCATATGACAAATAAAACTGAAAGCTGAAAACAGTTTATGTCTTAACAAGCATTTATCAGCGTGTTGTGCGTCAGACAGCACAGCGGGGCTCTGTGTGTGCACTGATGGGTCAGCCAGTAGGAACATAGAAGAAATCTGCAACATACACTTTCAGAGAATTTCAGTGAGATGTGAATGTCACCATTTGGCTAGCAGCTACTTTGATCAGCTGTTGGCTCAACAATAAAAAGACAGACTTATGGGCTGCAGAAAGTCTGTTACCTGTGAAATTTCACACACTCACTATCCTACAGTTGTAACATGCAATGGAGCCAACTGAACCACTCTACTTTTTTGGGTACACAGCAGCACTGTATCCACAACACAAACGAATCCTGTTCTTATTTAGACAGGTGAGTGACTCATGGACTTGTTCTCCATCAGAACTGAAAGCACACAAAGTTCACATCTGGAGCTAACCGGGTAGAGGATACGTTGAGCCTGAGCTGTGATTTAAGTCAGGTGTTGCGCCATCAGCACTTTTATTGAGGTGCTGTTGAATTTGGTTAAGCATACTGGGTGTGAGTGGTGCAGTGCAAATACTTTGACAGCAGACTGTGGTGTGTTTGTGTGTGTGTGTTTACACAGTCTGGCTGCAGAGAGCTCTCTTCTCAGTTCAAATGTGTGTTTGTGCAAGTTGGTGATCTCTGTGCTGTGGGACAGGTTTCCATGGAATAAATCTGTGCCCTGTGGTGAGGGGACACACCCTGCTAATGTAAAGAGGAGTGCACTCGCACACTTTTAAAAGCTAAACTTAGCCTTTCTAAGTGGAAGTAACTACATGGCTGCCAGCGTAGCCCATGACCTACAGGAAATCCCATCAGATGGAGGAGAAGTGCTCAGGAATGGCATGTGGACATTTTTTTTTCTTTTTTGGCCAACTTGGTCTACTACTTAAAGTACTGAGAGCCATTCTGTGCACAAGTTTCCTTCCTTTTCATAAAATAGCCAGTGATTACAAGGAATGAGTGGAATTGTCTTCTTCATAACAAATTGGGAAAAAACCTGAATATTTTTGTGAATGAGTAAACATACTTCTGGAGTTGCCCAATAGTCATTCGGAAGTGGAAGCTGTGGAGATGCTAAGCTTATGTCTGTCAGGGATAAAGAGACTGGAAGGTGTTGGCTTAGGTTGTTGGCAGCTATTAAGCTTTGAAAATAAGATGCTAAAACGAGTCACCAGATATCCTTTGCAGCTGTTAGTGCGTTTGAGTGGGCTGTTCAGTCTGTGTGTGGAAAACACTGCATGCCAGTGATGCACCACTGATTTATGATTTCCCTGACTTTTCCAAATATTGCCTCCCACTGCTCAGTTGCTGTAGGTTGGTAGGTAATGATGCTGGATACCACTGTCATACACAGTAAGTTGGTGAAAAATGTTGAAGGAGTTTTGTATGTGAAGCCAGGTGATATTTTGATGGCGCTACCTCAGCTGAACCCCCCACCTAGGGTCAAGGTCTGGGACTGTGTGTGGGATTTTTTTCCCCCCATTATCAACAGGATGATAATGAGGGGAAACGGAAAGGAAACAGACACCAACCTGAGTAGTGTTTGTTTTTGAGTGTCTCTGAGCACCAGAGAATTGTGACTTGTTGGGAAATAGTAACCGAACACATAATGGTGAGTCATGTGGCACTGCTAAAAAGACACCTATGAAAATGAGTGTTGTACAGCTATATGTTAGGCTGGGAGGGTGGGAGCTTCTTGTGGTTTTAAGTGTGAACAGTAAGCTTCAGTAGTCCACTCAGTTCCTTTATGTCTCAGCACACATGCTCAGACATACAGGGACCTCAGACTGCTCTGAGGTAGAACACTAATAGGGTTCGCGCACTTGGTGCTTAAAAATACTGCAAAAGATGGTAGATCAGCTACAAAAAGCAGTATTAACTCCATGTAATGTATTCACTGTGAGGCTCTGTATTGAACCGATTGGTCAGTTATGTGAACACATGAATGTAATTTACTCTTCTCAAGGTCTCTTGGGACAGCATACGCATTTTTCACTTGAACTCAGACACACAGAAATATGACCATAACATTTCTTCAAAGGTTAAGATAATCTGGAGGAGGAAAGGAAAACAATGAATGTCTGAGATTTTTGAGACCTCAGGCAGCACTGTTTAAAGTCAGGCCTGGTCCTGTAGTGGTACACGCTGGGCTTCTAAACGCTTCTGCAGTCAGTGAACACATTTAGTCACTCTTACCATAGTGGTCTAACACGCTGTGTTAAAAAGGCTGGTACAAGTATTATGTAGTAGCAGCTATGCTAATACCAGGACCCTGAACGCAAAACATGTGATAGAGGTGTAGTTTTCATAATAAAAGCCAGGCTTTTGTTATGAAAACTTTAACAAAAGCCAGGCTTTTGTTAAAGGATATGACTCATCTCAGTTTGTTTCCCTCTTTCAGCCATAGTTGTGGATTCCAGCATTGCTGAGCTGGTGTTTGCTGCACTTACGTTTGTTGGCTTCTTGAGTGTGTTTCATTTTTTCTAAAGATTAATGTGGACGTTTACATCACATCTAAACTCTGATGTGTCTCTTTGAACAAATGGAAAAAAAAATCTAAGGTGTCTACAGGTATGTCACATGGTTTGTATGTGTTGCAGCTCTGCAGCTGATGGCTGCTTTACTGTAAACATGACACAGTGACACACACGTATGATTCACGTTTTCATTTCCACATGTTCTGTTGTAGTAGTTTATTCGCCGACTTTGTTAAGCCCCATTTTCCTGGGAACCGTGCAGCATGTGACTTACTGTCACAGAGTGTATGTACGGACTGGTAAAGAAGAACACCAAATATAGTAACTGGAGGAAAATGACAGATGATTCCTTGCTTGTCATCAATGTCATTTCATTAAGACGGAGATTTTGGAACTCTTGACACTGAAATGTTGACGATCTATTGCAAAGCCCATTCTCAAATCAGGGTTATGATTTGTGGCCATAATTTATGGATTTTCCATAAACCATAAAGTACTGTTTTCAAAAGGAAAAAAACTGCAATGAAATACTCCGTGTGTGTTCAAAAGATACAGAACTTACATTAGTTCCAATGCAGACTTCAGCAGGTGATCAAACAGCTCGTTTCCTTATTCCTCATTCTTTTTATTACTTAATCATCTGGCGTTAACATATTGCACCACTGTTTGTTTCTCACTTTGTGTAATTTATGCATTCCTTCTGCTATTTATTATTCTGGGGAACTGGCAGTCTGTTTATTTTTCATGGACTGACAACCAGCCTTCCTGTTTACTGGGTTTGGACTGTGTGTGAATCACACACTTGCAGCTTGCACACACAATCACAAACACATCTTACTATAACCCCACCTGCTGCTTTGTTTTCACATGAGGACTTGACCCAACAGAGCCCCGATAGATTTGTGAGGAGGAGAGGAGAAACGAGGCATGCTGGGAAAAACCAAAACAACAAAAAACAGTGAGGTCGCATGCCTTCTGTGAATCTTTAGCTGTGCTTGCTTTCCAGGAAAGAAACCTGTTTTTCTCAAGGTTTCTCAATCAATGTTTGCCAATTTTCTCAAGCCAAAAAAAAAAGAAAAAAGAAAATTAATAGTAATAAAAGGGAAATCTGATGCTCTGGTGTTGTTGTTTTTCCAAAAAAAAAAAGACTTCTCCCCTTGGTTCAACATCTAGATGTCTCATCAGTGCATCCTGTCCTTGTTTATTTTATCCCTGTGGTTTGGTCAGCTCCATTCACTGCCAGCACCATTTAGTTTCTAGCAGTGAATCTAAAGGATCTGGTTTTTAAAAATGGTGAGACTGTGTTGTCCTAGCAGAATGGACATGAGGAAACATGTCAGGCAACACCAACCTGACATGGTGCACTACATGTCATGGCTTGAATTAGTGAAGGTGGGTCCAGGCTGTTCTATCACTAAATGATCAGTGTTACAGAGAAGCTCCTCGTGGATTAGCTTATATGTGACTTCTTTGTCCATGTCACTGTTGGGCTGCTCTAGAGTGCATGCGTCATTGTTTAAGACGGTCTGCATAGTTTTACGTTCATAAACTGTCCAAGAGTCCCTCAAATCAGATGTTCGCCAAGTGATTCCTTTTTGTTAAAAATGACCAGATCATTGTTCTTTTCAGATGTTGGAACCCTGAGCCCAAGAGATGGTATCTGCTTGACTCAAATTGTTTTTCAAGGCTTAAAGGGTAAAAACACCTCAGTGGGGAAAACCAGCCTTAGGCTCTGTCCATGCTTACCATGATGGAGCTTCAGATATCTTAAACACTACCACTAGTGGGGTAGTGGACGCCCAACCTCACTCTCTTGGCAAAGTTCCATGTCCTTAAACTTAGAGTAGCTCTGTGTCATCACAGCTCTGTTACCAGGATTGTTATGGACAGAAGTTCTTGTTGCCTCAGGATTACATGTATAGATTACATATAATAGTTTTCTATACATTGCATTCCCTCATGTCATATATGTCTGAGGGCATCAACAGTTAGACGTTTGACCTCTAGCTCGAGTAGGGCTGTTCGATATAACGATATATATCGGATGACGATATGAAAACGTCCATCGTTTCATTTTACGCTATTGTTTGTTTCGTCGTGTCGCAAAATAAACTGTTTACGGCAATATTTTTTTCATGGTTTTGATGGTCACTGTAGTGGCTATGTTAATTAGTTAAAGTTCTCTCTTTCTCTTATATTTAATATAACCACACTACAGACAGACAAGCGTTTGTTTTTATGCGTTGTCGTTAGCAACAACGACGGTAAAACCACCGCGTGTCCGCTTGTTCCACATAATCTTGAGTCCAGCCGCAGACTCAAGATTTATGCTTTCATAACAGCCTCTGTTCAAGCACTCTGAAGAGGAAAGGATTTTGGGTCAGCTAGTGGTTGCTGGTGTTTTCCTCTTACTCATGTGTTTCTTTAAAGGGAAGGACTGCAATGTGTTTGCATGCCACTCACAGCTGGCTCGTATCAGCTGCTGTAAAAGGATCCGCCACAACATCTGTGAGAAGCGTGCCTCTGCGTATGCTCGTGCGTTCAGTCTGTTTAAAAACACAAACAGTATTGTAGGAAACACAAATCTGCTTTGGAATTTGTTTTGAGTGAAATGTTTTTCAGAGTATAAGACCTAAAATATGCATGTTGCTTAAGATAGAAATTATTTTAAAACCATGATTAATGAGGAGTGAGGTAGAGCAATACCAGTTGGATAGCCCTCAATAAATCACACCATCATTCATCAGTTAGTTTTTTTGAAAAAAGTAAAAATAGTTTGATTAAATATGCAGCAAACTAAGAAATCAGGAAGGAGACAAATAATTTTTCACAACACTGTAAAACTTTCTGCAGCAAGAGTACAGAAACTAGAAAGAGATATCAGCTTTGTCCCATATTTAAATCACAGTACATATGTACATAGTACCTTTATATCCCAAGAGAACATGTGCTCTAGTATGTATTTGTGCTAGCAAGTGAAGGAAAGTGAATCCTTAATTTTTCGGGCTGTTTTCTGAGCTGGGGTTGTTTCCTTCCACACACAAGCAGCCTTAATTTATTTCAAATGGTTTAGAGGAAGACAATGAGAAAAAGTGTGGTGGGGAAATGGTGTTTCTGAACGACTGAATCGCCTTTGTTTGTCTCTAATGTTTGTGTGTGTTTTTTCCCCTCCTGCATAGACGGCTCAGCAGACAGGCGCACAGAGACGACCACAGAGGCAACATGTCTACAAGTAACATCAGTCTGCCCTCCAAGCGGGACAGCAAGGGCAGTTTCTTCAAGGTGTGTGCCACTCTGAGCAGTCAGAAACATCCTTACAAACAGAACTGCGCTCAGCACGCTTCAGGTAGAGACGGTCCCTCACTGTCTCTACCTGAAGTTTTTGAGGAAGAAGTTGCAGTCAGCATCACGTTCATCAGACCACGAGAAATCAGGCTATTGTCAAAATTTCCTACATTTCCTACTAAAGAAATTCTGACTGACGAAGAAATGAAGAAAAGCAATCACTTTTCTTTTTCATAGACATTTATTTATTAGGGGAATTTCATTAAGACTGAAATCAACTTTGTGAGAAAATCCACCCTTAATTTCCTTATTTCGTCTTACACTTAGAGCAACAGAGTGGCACAGTAACTCTGGCACTGACGAGATGTGATAGTTGTCAGATAAAGTACAGTAAAGTAAAATGTAATTGGATGTATTTGGAAAAAAGGGAACAGTCTTGTCTCAGTAACCCCTGAGACAAGACTTGTGGGGTGAGCAGAGTTGTTAAATGGTGTCATTATGACCCTAAATTGACAATTTCATTACACAAATAAAAAAGATGTGATAACGCTGGAACATAAAGCAGTGTCTCTGCCTGTGCAGCGCAACAACAGGAGTACTCTACATCTGACCTGAGTGCACGAATAGTTCATAAGGTTATTTGTTTAAATGCTCATCTCAGTTACTGAAGACCGTAGAAGAAAAAAATTGCACTGCTGTGAGTCAGATTTTAATTCAGAAACACACAGTTTGGTCCTTTTGGCTCGATTAGACCTTTAAAAAGATGAATTAACTGAAATCTATGAAGTGCATATTTAGTTTTTCCCAACTTGTGGCCGAACTTTGTTCTGGTGCGCTCCTGCAGAACTGTGCTCTGTGAGTCCTCCTCACCACTCCCAACAGTTTCCCACAGTGTTCAACATTGTATTATTATTTGTAGATAAATTATTTTTACTATTAAATCAATATTTCATCCTAAATTTAATAGGACATGCTTTGAAAATGTTACTAGGAGCAACTCTTTGTATTCGAAGCTTTGTGAGGTCTGAAGAGAGTCGCTGTGGTGCTGAATCCACTCCACTGCTTCTCACAGACAACGCTGTTTTTAACACTCGTTAAAAGTGTTATGTTGTCTGGGACTTTCAGGCCTTTTAATTACACCTTTAATAAATCGTACTGATGTAGAGCGGAAATCACTGTCTCGGCGTTTGCACGGCATGCAAGTGTATGGAGTCTGTTAGGACAGGTGTCCATGCGGTGAGGGTGAAACGGTGACTTCAGCACACATGCATGTGTGTGGGTGTGTGGTAGGTTCTCCTTTGTTAATAGCAGCCCTGCACAATTGCATGCAGAGTGTGTCACTTGCTGTAGTTGAGGTTTTTTGTTAGTGCCAAGCTTTGAAGTCATTACTGCTTTGATGTGAGTCAAAGTTGTAATACAAGGCCGTGTGTGTGAGTGTGTGTTTAAGGCAGGACTACAGCTAAGCTGCTGCAGGTGTTAGCATGTTGTGATAACTGGCACTGATGGTTAACACTTAGAAAATATCAGCTTGTCAGTGTTTGAAACTAGAGGTGAAATAGTGCAAAGTTTATTTTCAGTAGAGCGTAGAAGAGTGGCTCGTCCTGTTCAGACGTTTCTGAGAAACATCACTGAGTGTCAGCTGGTGCTCAGCGAGCCTCTGTTGATCAAGGGTGTCTGATTGGGTCTAAACCAATGCAGTCATTGGTCTAAATGTAATACCAAAATAGTATCACATTTCACATGCTTTTTCACAGGGGTTTAATAAAAATAGTGATATTGAAAACTAAAACACTTTGTCACTGGAAAGTGAGATGCATTTCAGTTTTATTTATTCAGTGCCAAGTCACAGCAGCAGTCGCCTCAAAACATTTAAGAGTAAATCCTGTAAAATCAGGTTTGCCAGTATTTGGATCTCAAAACTGAAAAAAGATCGCCAAGGCCAGATGAATATCTCGCCAGGTGTCAGGTCTTTGTGTATTTTCTTATCCTGATTTTGTTCTCCACGTATCCAGTTTCTTCTTTTAAAGACACACTTCACACCAACTTTCTAGCTAATAGCTCTTTGGTAATACTCTTGTTGGTGCATGTTTGTCACACTGTGTAGCTAATTACAGAAACGAGACAGGCAGACAGGGTGCTAATAACAAACTACCTAAAGATACATTTTAAAACTGGTTCCTTGACAACTTTGTTATATGCAAACACGACACTGGTGCTGGCACCTTTGTTTGAATTATTGCAAGAAATTCTGCTTCCATGGAAAATACATTCAAAGAAATAAGAACTGGTTCAAGACTTTTGCACACTACTGTATCTACCTACAAACATTAGTTGGATATTAATACAATAATATTTTGATATATTCTAAAACATAGGACAAAAAGCTTTTCTTATACTTTGATGCCAGTCATATTATAGAGAGACAAATCAGTTATGATTTATAGCAAAAATCAAAAACCCATTGTGATCCTGCTGAAATACAGTTGAAATGTCTACATTTTTATGTCTGTAGCTCAAAGAGAAGTGCTAGAATATTCTAGGCTGTTGTCTGAGCCAGTGTGGCCTGGCTTTCTCTTAATATGCATTCTGCCCCCTTAAATTTGGTAGTTAAAGCTGCTTTTATTGCTTGTGGCGCTGCAGCAGCTGTTTATTTTATTCATCTGGTTTAGGAAATTTATTTCTTTGTTTAGCATTTATAATTTACCATCACAATGAACACCGGTGTACCACAAGGCTGTGTGATGAGCCCTTTCCTCTACTCCCTCTTCACCCACGACTGCAGACCTGCTGATGGTTCCAACACCATCATTAAGTTTGCAGATGACACCACGGTGATTGGCCTCATCAGTGACAACGATGAGGCCGCCTACAGGGAGGAGGTGGATCGTCTGGCTGAGTGGTGCGACACAAACAACCTGCTGCTTAACACCGAGAAGGCCAAGGAGCTCATCGTGGACTACAGGAGAAATGCTGACCCACATCCACCCATCCACATTAAGGGGACGGCTGTGGAGCGTGTGAGCAGCTTCAAGTTCCTGGGAGTCCACATCTCCGAGGATCTCACCTGGACGACCAACTGCTCCAAGCTGGTCAAGAAGGCTCACCAGCGCCTCTTCTTCTTGAGGACTCTGAGGAAGAACCACCTGTCCTCAGACATCCTGGTGAACTTCTATCGTTGCACCATCGAGAGCATCCTGACCAACTGTATAACAGTCTGGTACGGGAACTGCTCTGCCTCGGACCGGAAGGCGTTGCAGAGGGTCGTGAAAACTGCCCAGCGCATCGCCGGAGCACCACTTCCTGCCATAAAAGACATCTACAGGAAGCGGTGTCTGAAAAGGGCTGGGAAAATCATCAGAGACCCCAGTCACCCATCACATGGACTCTTCACCCTCCTGCCCTCTGGGAGGCGCTACAGGAGCCTCCGGACTAAGACCACCAGGTACCGGAACAGCTTCTTCCCCACAGCTGTCAGACTCCTGAACTCTGCCTCCTGACATCTGACCCACGTTAACTCATGGACTGAACATACACACACACACACAATGGACAACTGTACCCTCAAACACACAATAATAACATGGACTGAACCACCACTCACAACCACTAGCACTTTATATAGCCTCTGTAGAAATTATCCACACCCTCACTTACCTTAACTGCACTACTGTATAGCTCTGTGTAAATAATCATTCTGTACATACGATAATTTTTAACCCTACAACTGTTTACAACTTGCATAGTTCCCATTTCTGTATAGCTGTATATCTCAGATTCCTGTAAAGTTATTTATTTCATATTCTGTATAGTTTTTCATATTTATATCCTGTTCATAGCCTGTACATAGCTTGTACTCACTACAGCCTGTACATACTTATAGTTATAGAATATTCACAACATACTTCATACCGTGTACATTATAACATAATAGACCCATTTCTGTAATATACTTACATATCTATATTATTGCTAATATATATTGTAATATATCTATATCACTAAAGCACTTCTGCATGGATGCAAACTGCATTTCGTTGCCCTGTACCTGTGCATGTGCAATGACAATAAAGTTGAATTCTATTCTATTCTATTCTATTTGTAAATGGTCATTTTTTCAAACTGATTTAAAGCTACTACATCTTATTATTACCATAATAAATGATATTAAATTGGTACTTTGATTGGGGGGGAGGGCAGGGGAACATCTGTGGCTTCATTGAGAAAGTGTTGTCTTTCTAAACGTTGAGGTTGTGAACCTTAAATGTTCCCCTTAAAAAATGAAGGAGTCAGATATTTGATTTCCTCTGAAACGGCTGAACTAAAGGTTTCCTCACCCTGCTGAAGCTGCTGATGTGAGGTTGCCCAACAGAAGCTGGACTGGGAAGTGAAACCAATGACATCAGTGACACTCTGACGAGGGTCAAGGCCAGACTGACACAAAGAAAAAAGAAGGTAGAATTTGTGTCAAATTCTCATTTGACACATTTCAAAATCTAATAAATTGTCAAACAATTTATATGGAAAGACAAATGGGGGGGGGGGGGGGGCGGGGGGTGTTGTAATTTTATAAATAGGCTCTTTTGATTGGATGTGTTCCTGGCCTTAAGTGTCTGCTGCCAGTTTACCCGTTAAGGGTAGTTTCTGTCTGATCTGAATGTTTCCTTTCTGTTCTTAATACTTATTGTCAAGGCCTTATAAAAAGCATTATTTGATGGGCATACAGTGCTCATGAAGCCCTAAAAGATGCTTATGATCGTATATAGAAATCTTTTATGGATTAAAAATATTCATAAAAGCCTTTAGTTTGTTAAAATGGTTTATTTTTTCCTAAAATTAACGAGGCATTGTTCTTGCTTTAGAGCCAGTGGCTTTAAAAATGTGCAATAAGTTATAATTAGCTGTTACTGAGGCCATAGTTAACCTGCAGAATAAAGTCAGTTGCGCAACAAAGAAACAAAAGAAAGTTCAGCACAGACACAATTTAAAGTCTTATTCACATATTTTATGCGTATTTTATGGTTTGATAGCTAATACAGTTCATGTTTAACGATTCAAGATGCAGTGTGTTAAATCAGTGAGCTAGCTCATAGCTATTATGAAAACAAGATAGTTGGTCAAAAGAATGTGGCTCTCTGCTCTTGTGTGTCTGTACATTTTCTTTCTCAGTACGATTTGTCTAGAAGTGGAAAAACAGCTGACAGGAAATACAGAAAAATCAAATATGTATGTGTGTGATCACATGAGTGCTGTCGCAACTGGCATTTAAAAAGCTGATGTGTGGGTCTTTTTTTTAGTACATTTGATCGACCTTTTTGGTTGTGAAATGTTTGTGATCAGGCATCCACATAACTTCTAACTCGACTAGATGGAAGTTGGATTCTTGCTTGTTCTCTCTTGCTCTGGGTTAAATCTCTTTTCAGCAACCAGACTGGGCGTTTTACACTTCACTTGTTGCCAAAGTGGAGCCCAGCAAAATAAAATACTTATACTTTTAGTTAAACAGTTGGGCAATGTTGAGGACTAAACTGCTGGTTTAAATCAAACATCACATGCATAAGCATCAAATAATTACAATGTGGCCATTCAGACAACATGCAAAATGTGTTTGTTTTCAAGTTACTACGATTCAAACCACGTTATATTGATACTGTGTTGTGGTTAAGAAGATTTGAATGGTGAACAATACAGATCTCTGTGGAACCTGTATGGACATGAAGATGTTCCAACATGAACACAGACACAAATTGTTTCCTCTGTAGCAACTTTGGTTAGTTAATGGGAAGTGGTTAAATGGGAGTAGACTGTCTTGCAACCACAAACACGTACTTCTACTTCTCCTGAAGAGGATTTGCATGGACGAATGCCATCCTTCGCTTCTTAAACACATCCTAATAAAATAAACATAAACTAAAGCTGACTCTAAGCTGAACCATAAAGTTCTTTCCCAGTTCTAAAACATCCTTTGAAAGTCAGGATGTCCTCACTCCCAAGAGCCAAAGGTCGGATTGATCCTCACAAAGAGTTTGCACCACAGGAAACGCAGCAGAAGCACTTTGATCATCGAGTCTTTGTCTCTGTGTCTGTGCAGCTCATCGACTCATTTGCCTGGGAGATCGGCACTCTGAAGAAGGTGATGGGGAAAAACACGGAGCCTGTGGGAGGAGATCAGAAGACAGAAACACTTGTGGGGTGAGCTCATGCTGTGTCTGTATTAAAGACAGTTCCTAAATTGTGTGTCTGCTTGTGCTTGTATATCTTTAGATTTCTTCTGGTGTATTTCTCCATGGCTGCCAGCAGAGAGCGCTCCTAGCAAACCTTTAGGTCTTGATGTGTGAAATGTGGTGATATCGGCACAAAGATGCCACTGAGCAATGTCAGGAGTCAGCTTGACAAACAGGAGCTGCTTTGCAGTGCGTGTTTCTCACTCGTCTCTCAACTCTGAAAAAAACGTCTCTGAACAAACACCTGATTTGCTTGTGAACATGCAGCACTCACCTGTGGATCTAGTGTAAAGTTTCATACCTTAGCTGGAAGGTCCAGTGTGGACTTCAGTGATTAATTCCTCTGAGAGACGGTTTCTGTAGAATTCAGAAAGTACCGGTTAGTTATTGAGGAACCGAGAAGGAGGTTGATAGGCCCTGCGAGGCACACTGTCTGTGTTGGAATAATTGAAACTAAATTTACTGAATTACTCATAGCCTTTTTTTAAACACTATGAACACTTTGAGCATTAAAAGTGTGCGTGGGCATCTTAGCATATAGTGAGAGCTGGAAGAACTGTGTGTAATCTCAGTAGGGGGCTTTACTGCATTAATAAATAACATAAGTAAATATGTGAGCTTCTGTTGACTGTTTTCAGAAATACAAAGTTAAAAGATGTCTTGAATGTTGTGCAAGCAAACTAAAGGCTGGGTGGCACTGAGTGCTTTAGCTTACAAGCCCAAGTATTCTTCCACAACTTGTTTCTCCTCTACAGTTTAAACCTTACATTCACAGCTAAAATACCAGTTAACCTAGCATGCATGTCTTTGGACTGCAGGAGGAAACCAACAAAGACTCAAACCATAAATGTTCCTACAGGGAGGGAACCATCACAACACTGGATAGCCTACTGATGCTTCACAACAAGAGTTTAGAAATAAAGGCTTTCTCTTGATGAGTTGGAAACGGTTGCATCAGCTTTCTGAGCATAAAGTCTACAGTGCTGTAAAGTATTTGCCCCCCTTCCTAATTTCTTTTTTCTATTTATTTATTTATTTAGGACAGTGCATGTTAATGAACATAAATGTAAAAAAAAAAATTACATGAATGTAAACATACCAGATTATAGCCAAGGGCTAATTTCCATCTGTTGTCCTTAAGCATAAAAATAGACATAATAATTCATAAAAATTCATCATTCATTCATAATAAAAACTCCATCACCAAACTTACACATACACACCATTCTGTTCCCAAATAAAACATTAAAACTATACAACTTATACATGATCACACACTTGATTTGTCCATAACCAGTTTTTAACCTTTGCCTTAAACAAATTGAATGTCGAGCATTCTCTAATGGGTTGAGGAAGACTGTTCCATAGATGGCCACCCTGGACAGAAAGGACGTTCTGCCCAAATGCTGTCCGTCTGTGGGGTATAAACACGTCTCCTCGGATTGTAGCTCGAGTGGTCCTGTCTGAGCTTTCTTTATGCCTAACAAACTGCTTTAGTGGTGGTGGAGCAAGAGAGTGTAAGACTTTATATATTAAACTCACTCTTTTAAGTTTCACTAAGTTATTGAAGTTCAGTAATTTATGTTTTTTTAACACATGACAGTGGTGGTGGGAAGTCGGTTTTTTGTCGAGTAGTTTTAAACTTCTTTTATAAATGTTTTCAATAGTTTTAAGTGTTGTTGGACAAGCAAGTGACCAGGACGTCAAACAATAGTCCATATGAGAGATGATCATTGAGTAAAAATAAGTTTTTTGTTTTGTTTTCTTAGGTTTACTTTTACTGCTAGAAAGTTTCTAGTAAATTTCATTAAAGGGAACTGTGAAAAAGGAAGTCGAGGCGTCATTTTAGCCACACTTTGGGGATTTTTGTCTGCGTAGGCGCGTTTGATCTAATCAGTCCACCTTTGTATCGTTCTTTATTTGAGTTTATTGCCAAGGAGCAGCTCATCTACAACATTTTACTACTTTTTAACTATGTCAATAAAAAACTATTTTTAATAAATACCAGTTTTGTTGTGGATATAATAATAATAATGATGGATTGCATTTATATAGCGCTTTACAATTCCACTATTCATTCACACACTGTTGGAGGCAGCTGCAGTTGTAGCCACAGCTGCCCTGCAGACTGACAGAAGCGACGCTGCCATATCGCGCCATCGGCCCCTCTGGCCATCACCAGTAGGTGACGTGTCTTGCCCAAGGACACAACGACCAAGACTGTCCGAGCCGGGGCTCGAACCGGTAACCTTCCGATTACAAGACGAACTGCCAACTCTTTGAGCCACGATCGCCCTTTGATATAGAACCATGTGAGAATGTCTCTGAACATGCCTTCAATTCTGAAATATGTTCAAATGTTACACGTTAAAATAAAAATTCTGCGTGTTTTTTTGTGGTTTGTGTAGCCGGCCACTGATGCTTGATTTTATGTGTTTGTTTTTCCAGACTGGGGGAAGAAGTGGGAGGCCTCTTCCTGCAGGCCTCACCTTGTGCTGGCATTGGTGGAGGGCTGGCCGGTGCCAGAGACTCTGGCTACGACTCGCTTCACCGACGCGTCAGCGTCCTGGACAGACTGGTGCATACCCATACTGTGTGGCTACAGCTGGGCCTTAGCCACGAGGAAGCCATGCACATACTGCAGAACGAGCAAGCTGGGGTGAGGCAACAGCTGCCACTGCGGCTTCCTTCTTTCCAACACTGCTAACTTACCTGGAGGCTCTCACTTTGGATTAATAGTTAATGTTTAATACAACAGAGGCATGAAATCACAACTAACACGGCAAACTTTTTCTTTTCCTCAATAAAACCAGTCACAATTGTAGTAGTGTATTGTTTGACCGCAGTCAGCTTATATGCATTACAACAAGATCACTCACTCAACAACATGATGGGAGTCACTTTTTTGAGTCTTAAAGAACTCATTTTGCAAAAAACGTTTTAAAAAAACAGTAAAAGTATCTCTGCCATGGTCGGTGTTTGTCTGTTTTTAAAGAAAATATTTTGGATAATTGGGACCAAAATGAAATGATATTGCCGATACCCCACCTCTCTGCAAGATTCCATCCAAATCTGTGTTTTTTAAAATAGGATAGGATATTTTTAGCCTCTGATAACAGTAAATATACAGCACTACACGTCCATTGTTGTGTATACATTTTGTAAATATAGGACGCGTCTGGATGTTAGGACATTCCTTACAGTATTTCCAGCTCTCTACAAAGCACAGCTGAGTCAGCAGAACATGAAGAATGACCCAGTTTTTGTGCAAACATTAACTGGATGTGTTCTCTTTCCTTACCCATAGACATTTGTGGTGAGGAAATCAGCCAGCCTGCAGAAAAAAGTCATATCTCTACGCATGGATAAAGACTCGAGCGTTCCTGTCAAAGATTTCCCCGTAAAGGAGAGCCAGTACAGTAAGTGTTTGTTTTTCTCTGCTATTTTTAGCCACTGAGATACACAAAGCTGTCAGTCACCAGCAGCAACAGGCAGAGCTGTTAATAGTGGAATGATGCAAGGAGAGGAACAAAGAATTTACAGGGGTAATTCCTCTACTGGATACTTTTAGGCAGTACCAGAACTCTTTGAATAGAATGGTTTAATTATTTTGAGGACTCTGAAAAGGTCATTTACTGTCCATTACTGAACAGAAACCCAACTTGTTTAGATGTTTTTGGTGACAACATTCCTCATGACTCACACCTGTCTCATAACCAGCTATTTGAGTAGACAGGCAGTATCAGCATTTCTGAAGGCTGAAGGCCTAAATCTAAAATTGAAAAAAAGAATCCCAGGCCTAAACGACACTATAAACCACAGAGACTCAGGTCGAAGATGAACACAAGAGCACCTTCCAGCTGCCAAGTTCCCACGCAGGACCACAGCACTCACAGCAGGGCCGTCATCAGAGATGAGCTCGGCAAATAGCAGACAAGCCTGTAGTAAAACCCTAATACTTATGTCTTCAAAATATGTCACAGGCTTTCATATATTGTTTGTTTCGCTTTATTTCTGTGCTCACTTCTTCCTTCCCTGTCACTCTGAATAAGTGTGTTAGTGTTGCATTTTCAGCCACATAAAAAGTGGGATTTCCCAGACTTCCAGAATGCATACAGTCTACTTCTTGTACCTGTCTGTTGCCATCAGTTTCTGTCTGCACTGAACTGGAATTTCCAAATGCTTACCCGGCAACAGAATGTGCTGAGTGTGAATCTCAGCCCTGCTAAACTAAAGAGACAGTGACGTTTCTCTTTGCACCTGCAGAGAAAACAATGAGCACAGTGAGACAGAACGTCTTCTACTGAGCATTTCCATCGACTGTAATACTCTCTGTGATCTCAGTGATTTGCAGCAGTAATAATGAGTTACTGTTTTTTTAACACCTGATGTTTAAAGACCACTTTCCCGTTCCTCTAAAGTGACTTTTCTTAAGCTGACATGCATCGAGACATTCTGCAATAATCTGGAGGACAAACAGAAATGCAAACAGAAAGAGGGCTGGATTCACCCCCTGAGCAGCAGTTGCATACCTCCAAAACTTGCGCTGTTATGGAGTTTTTCCACTTTACCCCTGCACTGCTGTCTGGAACTGTTTTTTTTTTTTAAGTAACCGTTAGAGTCACACCAGATGGAAAATACCACTAAGCTCACACTAGCCACATTGTCCACTGCATGAAGAGCTGGCCCTTGATTGAGCTGTGATAAACATTTGGCAAGCAAAGCTGCAGGTGTTGCAATAACAGTTTAAAACATTAACAGGAGCGTTCTACCTGGGAGGGAATTCTTCCATATGAATCATTTGCTCTGTAACGAGTCTGTTCTGTGGCCTGTTTAAACCCGTGCTCTTTAACAGAGAATTGGGATTAATGGACTTTGATAAAGGTATTTGGGCAGGTATCCTGTGATGAGTGGTGTGGGAATGTGCTACCAGGCCTGCTGTCATTGCTGTAATGACAGGTAATAATAAGGGCTCTTTTCATGTGTTAAAGTCAATATTTCAACAAGTAAAAGTGAAATGACTGAAGGAAGATTTGAAGTCCCAGAAAAAAGAGACGTGTACATGTCGGCAGGTTTGGTTTTAACCCACTTTCCTTCTTTCCAGAGACTGTATATGATGTCTTTGTCTTACTGCATTCTACTCAGAGTTTAACGCGTTCACCATTCGAAGATCTTGGTCATGTTTAGTTCAGTGCCCGGAGCGTTGACTGTGTGCCAAGTTGTGAGCAAACAGCCTTCTTGATTCGTGTATTACCGACAACATGCGTGCTAAGGATTTCCTTCTTTGTTTTCCAGCATGGTGTTCTTTTACAAACTAATGAGTCAGTAAGTCGAGGAAAAGTGCTCACACACTGTCATTCTCGTTGCTGTTGTTTGTATATAGTTTGTAACCTTGTGGGGATTCCTTTGAATTAAGGGACTATAAAGCAGAATTGAACCACACTTTGCATGCACTGACTTAAAACATGTGAATGTTTTGCTTTGCCTCATTGGCCTTTGTTGCTGCAAACCGTTTTAAAAAGACTGAGCTGTCTTTTTCTAATGCTTTTTGCCCTCTGATGGTTTCCTTCGCTGGACTGATCATGTGCTTCTGTTTTCCTACAGCTTTCTCTCTAGAGGGATCAGGACTGAGCTTTGCAGACCTTTTCCGCCTCATGGCCTTCTGCTGCATCAGCAGGTAAAGTCACCATACCATCATTATTGCAAACTGTTAGACATTCATATTTCAGCTGTTAGCTTTAAAGCACATATCTACTGCTTCTGTTTCTGTTATTTAAAAACCATCATCACAAAACTCAAGAAAGAAGAACTACTGACCCAGTTACAGTCCCGAGTCAACCAAAACACACAATCGCTCCAGTTTGTCCTCTGGCTTCCCCGTGGTCTCCTTGTGGCTGGATATGTCTGAAACACCTCATCTAGGTGGCATCTTTGTCAGACTCCCAAACCACCTCTGCTGGCTTCTTTTGATATGGAGAAGCAGCAGCTGCAGTCTGAGCCCGCCTTGAAACACTGAGCTCCTAACTCTGCATCTGACGAGGAAGCTCAAAAGTTCCACAGCCTGTATTCACAATCTGCTAGCAGTTCATAATATGGGTAAAATGCTTATGCACTGTTGATTGTTCAGATATGTATTGACCTATCTATTGCCTGCTCTGCACGGGGGTCGCACAACAAATGTTCTGCTGAAGCATTCCTCACAGGACATCCTGGACATTGAAGTCCGAAAACACTCCTGGTGTCTGGAATTGCTTCATTATTACTGGATTATTTGCATAATGTTTGTTTCTCAGACAAAATCATGTTCATTCAGTCCCATGAACAAATTTACGTAATCTTTTTGTTCAGAATCCTCAGAATTTGATATATAACCGATAATACCCAAATTTCAGACTTTTGAATGTGAACCATAATTCAAATTTGGATTCCACACTCTATAAGACCTGTTGCCACTGATTTTCTGTCCAGTTCTTGAGTAATTGCACCAGAGCAAAGGAGCGGATTAAGAATAGCTTTCTGACAGCCTCAAGTCGATTTCTGATGAGACTATGATGAACAGTAGATCAATGGAAGAGTCAGATGTATCTTGACCTGGGTCAGGTCTTTTGGGGGATTTTATGTTTTTTTTCCTCCAAAGGATATAATTTTCAGATCCTCTTCTTCTGCAGTAGATATTTTTTAGGCTTCCTTTTGGCCCTTCCCTTTTCCAATGTTCTCATTTCATCCTTTTTGAAATCTGCCATGTTTGGAAGCTCTTTGGAAATGACCTTTGGGTTCAAAAATTATTAGCGGTCAATTCTGTTGTCATGTGGAACTGTGAACGGTGGTTTGATAACAGTTAGTCCTTTGGTAGCTGCCACACAACTATCTGTTGGATAGTGTACTGGACAAATTCTCAGGGGGGATCAAATACTTATTTCCTCACTAGAACGCACATTAATTAATTAATTAATTAATTTTTATAGACTGCCTATTTCTTTGTAAGTTGTTAAAATGAGGAATTCAACAGGGGATCAAAATGTATATCCTCCACTGCCCCAGTGTGTCCAGGCTTCACTGTGACATCACTATCATAAAATTAGGTTCACTGTTGTTCACGCAAGCTTGCATGACCGAAACTAAAATCTTTGAAATGTTTTGGTAAAGTCCCAGAGGTAGCACAGCAGCATGCACATTTTATCCTCCACAGTTCTGTGGTTGAACCCACACCTTAGCCACCATCGCACACAAAGCTGAGCCACAGCTTTTTCAACACGGTGACTAACACAAGTTTGAGAGTAGCTTTTTAAATCAAACCGCTTTTCCTCCGTGTTCTAACTTTCATTGATCCCTTTCTCTCTTTCTCAGGGATGTGTTGCCGTTTACTCTGAAACTCCCAGAGGCCATCGCTTCAGCCAGAACTTTTTCTGATCTTGAGGAAGTTGCTAAGCTTGGTGCAGGTTTGTTCACTTATTTATATGTAGTGTGTGTTAATGGTCAAGCTGGGGAACTCAAACTGCAGAGACAAATAAATATGACGTAATTGGCTACATATAAACTTTAAATGTTGAAGCCATTTTGAGAATAATGTTTGTGTAACATCTGTGTTCAGTGTAACTCTCAGTGATAGTTGGTTGTTTATTTCCAAAGTAGCTTATAGAGCTACTTTGGAAGCTTATAGAGCTATGTATTCTATGATTAGGAATAAAAATAAAAATACTTGAAATGTGCAATTCACTTGTATTTGTATTTTTATTCCTATTTATTCTATTTATCCCCTTCGTATAGTGTGTGTGTGTGTGTGTGTGTGTGTGTGTGTGTGTGTGTGTGTGTGTGTGTGTGTGTGTGTGTGTGTGTAATATTCTGTAACTCTGTAACTTTTGTCGGTGCTGTGCTTTTGGAAACCGAATTTCCCAGAGGAACCCACCCGAGGGATTAATAAAGTTTTATCTTATCTCTCTTATCTTATGAAAGTCTAAGGAATGCAGTATATGCTGCAAGTATGGAAGTAAATTACTGCTGAGCGCTGTTGATAGCCAGTTACTATTCTTCTCCATTCAGTCATTTGGAAGTAATTAATGATTGCTCAGTTTCAGTTTTTTTTGTTCAAACTGATTTGTGGACTTCCGTCAGCAGACGGTACTTTCTCTTTTCCCACATTTATCGGGTGTAAAACCCGCAGAAACTTTTTTTCCTCCTGTGGCCCATCCCAACCACATTCCATGGTATTTGAGGAGTTAACTGGCATGCTGGTGCTGAATGAATCACTCTTAGGGACAAAAACGTCTTCCACACCCAGATCAGTGCGACTGAGCTTTGTTTAAATCAGGCAAGACCGCCTGTGTTTGTGGAAGAGATTTTATTCATGTTCATGACTTAATGGTGTGAGGTCAACGTCATCACCACCAACAACCAGCCTCAATCCCTTACCCAGTACTAGGGATGCACAATTATTTCAATTTTAATCTTGATCACGATTTTAGTTTAACGCAATTTAATGAAGACGATCAAATGATATTGAAAGTGGTGGTCTGCCAGTGGAACACAAAACAAGAGCAAATCAAGCGCTCCCTAAATGACCTGTCTGCATGTACCAATCACAGCTGTTCCCTGGACCACCATAAATAACCACCATCATATAATTAATCATCACATCCTATAACAGTGCTGTAGAGTTATCGTCACCACAAGACACACAACTAACTTAATCAACCACCTAAAAATTCACCTCAAACTGCACTACATCTAATCATGAAGGCCACGGTGCTGTGACTTGTTTAATATCAACTCAGACAATTACAACTTTTTCACATTTTTCCTCTTAGGGACACAGACCTGTGAAAAAGTGAAAGCATGACTCTAAGACAAACATTATTATCACTAAACTCACTAAAAGTGTGCAGGGATAAATCTAACCCTGGTAGGTTACCACTTACAACATTTAGTTTTCTGTAAATTCATCGTAAAGGCAATAGTTCCGATGACATTCAAGCATTTAAGATTATTTTTTGAGCCTTTGTTAGGCAGTTTGATAGTGGAGAGTAGACAGGAAAGCAGGGAGAGAGAGTGGGTGATGACATGCAGCAAAGGGCTCAGAAACTCCCTGTGATTTATGTTCCACAGCACTCTTTTTGTACATCCTTCTCAGAGCAACTTTTTTATCCACTCAGACTCTACCACTATGATTCAGCTTGAGGCATTAAGGGGTGCTCAAAGGTAGACTTGACTTCTTCTTAAAGAATTCCGTGTGACACGATGATTTGATGACTTTCTTGCCTTTTATTGAAGTGCGTGCAGACTTGTTGTCTTAACAACCCCTCCCCCCACAAACAGTCTTTCATTCATAAAAAAGGGCGCCTTTTTGGTGAAGTGACACAATAGTGGCCTTTGTGTTGCTAAAGGTAATTGAGCTACAGTGAATAGTTGATCTAGGAGACATTTCTGACGTTGACATGAACAAGTATGCTTGTGAGACTCTGTGGGTATTACTTTCACCACTGACTCAGAGGAGAAAAGATCACTGTTGAGTGTGACGTTGTCAGTGTCATGTTACCTATGTTGTGTGGCGCTCCACCTGTGATAACACTTTTGTAGGGAAGGTTTTTTTTAGTAAGGTAACTGACTTTTTGTAATGTTCTTAAAGTTTAGCTTGGCAGCCGGGTCCAAAAGTTGCCCATTAGACACTTCATGTGTACAGATTTTCTATTTGGCTGACAAATTAGGAGGGGAACTTTTAAGATCAATGATATGTTTTTGTATTTAGTCTTGAATTTATTAAGTTTTGATGTTTTGCTTCTGGTTTTCCCTATAATTTATTTTTAAAGTTTGCAAGTTTGCACCATAATAACTTTATCTTTAAAAATGTGCTTAAAGAACTAAGAGCATAAATGACATAAATGTAATGTTGGCGTGAATATTTTAATGGATTCTCACATTAGCTAGTCATTAGTCTCAGTGCAGACCTCGGATCTTTTTAACAGCCAAAAGGGGACAACTTCTTTTGTTTGGGAGGTCTGATCTTCATAGAAGTCTATCCTTGATCTTTTTTTCGCTCTTCTCTGTTGGCAACGAACTCCACTGTCGTGTTCCTGCTCTGCTTAGCTTGTCAACCAATCAGCATTTGACCAGTTGAGCAATGTACTGTTGGGTTGTCAGGGGACTGCATGGGAGCACGTTTGCATTGGTTGAAATTTTGCATGTTCTCCCCATGACTGTATGGCTTCTAACGTAGAAAATGAAAACATACATGGACTCCAAAGACACGCATGATGTAAGTGAAATTGTTCTAAACTGGCCATGGGTGTGTACGGTTGCTATCCATATGTGTTAGCCCTTAGCCAATTCAGAGTTCTTGGCAAGGGCTTAGAGCTAAGTAGATGAATGGATGTTTTTGCCTCCGTGAGTACTTGTTTAATATAAAGCTTCTCAGACCAAGTGGGTCATTAACATTATTATTTAACCCCTAATTTATGTTAATATTAGTAAAGCTGAATTTTTCTAAACACTGTAAGTAATTCAATAACATAAATTGTTTTTTGGGTGTTTTGAACGACACATCAATACTCCCCCCGAACTTCTAATCTGTTTAATATTGTTCCCATTGCAAAAACCTTTGGAAACCATCGCTTTAAACAACATCATTGAATTGTTATTTAATCTTTACAAATAATTTCCTTAGTATAGAAATAAAAGATAAATAAAACATTTCTAATCTTGTATCACTAAATATTTGCCTTTCTTTTGTAGATGTCATCAGGTTCTCAGCCTTTGATCAGTCATATTCCGTCGTGTTTATTTGGCCCTGACTCCATATTCTTTAATATTGTTCCTCCGTCAGTATCAGATCCAGTTATGAACTATTTGTTGCTCAGGTTTGCAGCTGAAACACGTGTTTTGTTGTTGTTGTTTTTTCATGAACTGCTCTATGTAGATATTGGCAAGACACTAGCAAGGCAGGCAACACCAGACTCACCAGAGTGTGTTACTATTATGTTACTTGCAAGTGTCTTAGTTAATTTAACAAGTGAAAAGGAAGGTTAGCACCTCCTGAGAGCGAGTAGCTTCTGTCTGAATGTTAACAATGGGAGTGATAACTTATTAATCAATGCCCGAGCTTTCCTGATTCTTATGCTCAGTATTTGACCTGAGATTCACACTTTCTATTTTGTACCTGTATATTTACTGCAGGCTGTCAAAGCAGAGCTGTAAAGCGTCATTTCCAGGCTCATTAAGAGATCTGTTGGGTTTTGATTGGTTGTTACTGATCTGTTAGTAATAACACTGATCTTGATGATAATCCTTAGGATCAGCTCAGCATGTTGCTAATACACTGTAGAGTCTGGCAACATCCTGGTGTGCTGCCTGATAATCAGATCTACTCCTATGGAAAGCGGCATGTTCATTGATGGAACAGTTTGTTTCATCTGCCACTTGGTTAAGTTGAAGTAGTCTCAGCACTGAGAGAGCCACCACTTCCTCCCTCTGACTTTTTTTTCCTGGCTCCAGTTTGGCAGCCGTAGCTCTGAATGATGTCATACAATTTCCCAGTTCTTACACAAAACCACAGCAAAACACATTCCTGTCTTGGGCTCTGTATGTGCGCACTGTGCAGGACACTTGTGTTCCAGAAGTTTCCAGTTCGTGGGAGTCTTGTTGGTTCCTGGGTTATTCCTGAACATGCTAACTGGTGTTCTCTACTCTGAAGATGACAGTCTGGGACTTCTTCAACCCCTATTGGAAAAAAAATTGCAGTCCATGATTAAAAGCTGGGTCTGCACTAGAGATGGACCGATCCGATATTACGTATCGGTATCGGTCCGATACTGACCTAAATTACTGGATCGGATATCGGAGAAAAATAAAAAATGTAATCCGATCCATTAAATATCACGAAAGCACCTCACAAAACTTGCAACACGCTGTAACTCACCTCAGGTTAGCACGTCGGAGCAGTATGCATCACGTGATAGAGCGGCTGTGGCATGCGGGACCTGTCGGTGGTCTGGATAGCATTTGGAGCTTCGCTAGCAACCCGGCATTTCATCTCCGACAAAGTTATCCCGAGAGAAGTAAAGCAAGTGTGTAAGTCCATCTCTGAATGTTTGTAAAGCATTCCCACGTTAAGCTTAACGAGCGACTGCCTCTCGCTCTCCGGCTGCTACTTCAATCGCGAAACTGCTTAAATGATCAGCTGATCGGCTTTTCTGTCGTGAGTCTCTCTTGTTTGTTTTTGGCCCACTTTGCACCAGAAAGAGCAAACCAGCGGCTGAACAACAGCAGCACGTTTAAGCTTGATCAGCTGTTGTTAGAATTTATTTATTATTACATTCTACTCGAGGATCTTTTTCTACGTAGCTGACGGCTGGTAACTGTGCAGGGGCGGATCTAGCAAAGTTTAGCCAGGGGGGCCGATAGGGCATTAACTGGGAAAAGGGGGCACAAAGACATACTTTTCTTTCTTATTCTCATTTAAAATGTCGAGCTTTTAATAAATAATTATCTGACACCCAAAGAAACTGATGGACATTATGGACAATGCTGGGCATCCTCTGCACACGGCCATAAACAATCAGAAGAGTCTGTTCAGTGACAGGTTGCTTCTCCCCAAGACAAGAACTAACAGACTTAAAAACTCCTTTGTCCCACACGCCATCAGACTGTTTAACTCCTCTCTGGAGGGGAGAGGGAGGGGAAACAGGAGGACAAAGGAGGGGGGAACAACTAAGCTGTAGTGCCTCTTCACCTCACTGTACAATACCTTGTGCAATACTTTTTGTAAATAGTCAACAGTGCAATAGACTCAATACTTGAAATGTGCAATTCACTTGTATTTTTATTTTTTATTCCTATTTATTCTATTTATCCCCTTTGTATATTTTATTTATATTTGTCTCTGTATTTATATATGTGTGTGTGTGTGTGTGTGTGTGTGTGTGTGTGTGTGTGTGTATATATGTATATGTATGTGTATATATATATATATATATATATATAAAAAACAGTTCTGTAACTGTAACTTCGGTCGTTGCTGTGCTTTTTTTGGAAGTCGAATTTCCCAGAGGAACCCACCCGAGGGATTAATAAAGTTCTATCTTATCTTATCTCTTATCTTATATAGTGACTATTAAGTCTAATATATATACCCTAGTAAGCTATAGTACTTTTTCCTTTGGGAAGGTACCATCTGTGCAGTCTGCAATTTTGTTGAAGAAAGATGTTGAATCTATTTAATATTTCTTGAAAAATAATTGATTTCTGTGCATTTTTTTTCACACTGCATCAAATTAAGGTTGATTACGTTGATTAAGCATCATGAGGTGGAGCGTGAGGGGTGGTTCCCTATTTTTTATTTATTTATTTTTGTTGTTGCTGGGAGTTGGAACCCTATTAGTTAGGTTGCTTAATATTTACGCTAAGTACTCTTTAAAATACCAGAATAGGGAGGATGGTGTAGGTCTAAGTTTATTAGATTGATCAGTATTGCTGAACTATGAAATATTTTTTTGTATACAGGTATAACAGAATAGCTTTAGTGTAGTTGTTGTTTTAAACTTGAGTATGAACTTGCAGACTTGCAAAATGCAGCAAGATATTTAAAAAACAGTTTTGTTGATTAAAAAACACTATATCGGATTCATATCGGTATCGGCAGATATCCAAATTTATGATATCGGTATCGGACATAAAAAAGTGGTATCGTGCCATCTCTAGTCTGCACCAGGGAATCCACCAATGTAGTCTGCCAAGAAGAGTGGTTATATCTAACCAGAACTATGCCGAAAGCTTTTTGGTGGCTACTGAAGGTGCATGATTAAGGTGCAACTTGCTAAGGGAAATTTAACCGAATATTCTCGGGATGTATGTATGATTTTGATCCAAAATAAATTCAAACTTGTATGGCCAGTTTTTGTAGGGTTTTTTTTTTTAATTTTATTTGACATCATTAAAGATGTATGCTGTATAATCATTCCACCCTGGAAAAAGAGCAGTTCAAAGAAATCATTAAAATCCCAACCCTGACATTCCCATCATCAGTATGTGTAAACTTTTAGCACAACTGTAACGAATGTACAAAGAAGTTTTTCAGCAAGTCTGAGAAGTAAAGGTTACTTATAGAGAGAATAAACATCAGCAGCGCAAGACGGAAATGGGGGGATGGACTTGTTTTGGTTTGCCACGCAGCTTCATGTGAAAGGGGAGAGGAGAGGTGGGTTGAGTGTGCCAACAGCCCGCCCACACCCTTATTAACACAAGTGAGTCATAACAAAGAGGGAGTGCGAGTGAGCCACAGAAACCAGCAGAGTTTCAGCCTGCAGAGACGCAGTGTCCTCTAAACACAAAGTTAGACTGACATCAGCAGTTCGCCTGTGCCATTCAGCTTTGGGTCACAGTAAGTACTGTTGTTTCCTCTCTGCTGTGTGTGAAGGAGCTGCACTGTGTCTGGCACTAATATTTCTCATATGCCGTTGTTTCCTCTGCTGTGTGTTTGTCTGGTACGGCTCAGACTCCAAGTGCTCAACAAAGAGTTGTGTTAAAATTGTTTAGTGCCATTTCTCTCTTTCTTTCCTCTGTTGAGAAAAGCTCCTAACAGCATGAAGGAGCATTTAGAGGTTTTTGGCATTTGTTTTATTTAGTGGGGCTTTTACTGGGAGTTGATGGGAGCACTGCTGAGCATTTTCCTGCTCTTCGCTGAACTGTTGGATCTATAAACGTGTCGGCTCCCAGTAAAACCGTGGAAAAAAAAGATAGCTGACTCTGTTTATTTTCTTGGCACATTTTTTGCTTTTGAAAGCAAACCACCCAATAAATAGCTCTTCTACTTCACTCCAACTTGATTCTGCAGTGAGAAGCTGTTTGACTGCAGTGGGCAGAAGGATCTTTTACTTGATTGTGTTTTACACAGCCTCGCTGAGGGACATCACAGGCAAGTTGGACTGTTCAGCAGATGCAGTTTGAGATAATTGTGAGCAATGGTGATGCTTTCTTTGTTAAATGGTGCTCTAATATTGCAATGAAATCTAAACAGAATTATTTTGGCCCTTATTAGTCAATATTCGTGGCACTCATGCCTCCAAAGCTTTTGAGGGTGAAACAGTTCAAATTTCTTACTTACAGAAAAATATTGTTACATGATACTAGACTGTAATATTTGAATTCATGAGTCTCCCTCATCTTGCCATATGTTTCTTGTCTTTTGGCTGTTAGATTATGACAAAAAACGCAGTTATTATTCTTAGTCAGTGATTAAAATCTCCGTTAATTAACAAGGTTATTCATTAACTTGATAAGTCAAGTATTTATTGATTTCTTTTTACAGGGGATTTCCTTGGACATAAAGTCTGATTCGAATTAAAAGCAAACACAAAGGATTTATAGGAAATGTTTCCCATTTTTTCCCTTGATTTTTCTTACTTTCATCATTTATGAAAGCCAAATTGTGGCTGAACTTGAAATCTAATCAGTCCTGTTTTTATCTGAAAGCTGTGAAAAGGCAACTCTGATAAATTTGTTTATAGGTTATAGGGCTCATGGCCTTGGGGATTCGTTTTAGCAGATCAGGTCAATCACAGTAACACACTATCACTTTATGATTATGGTCATGGTCAAAATAATCTGAGGTAATGAAGTTGTATGGAAGTCTGTAAAAGCTTACAAAACATTTATTTAGGGTATTATACAAGTATTGTTTACACAATGTTGATATTTAATTTAGACATTTCATGGTTACTGTTAAAAAAACAATAGAAAACAATATGAACACAAGATCTTTCATTTGCTGTTTCTTTTTAGGCTTCTGGGATGTTCCATTGTGCAGCAGGAGGAAGAGCCCAGTGTCGTTGACGGGGACAGCAGCCCCTGACAGACCACCCCCACCTGCCCACAGACCAGTGTCCTCAACAGCTACCTCAGGACGCCCTCGGCTTCAAACTCGCACCCCATCTGAGCTTGAGTGTTGCCAAGCCAATGGAGCGCTGTGCTTCATCAACCCCCTCTTCCTAAAGGTCCACCAGCCAGATGATAATCAGAGCTTCACTCCCAACATCCCCGACACAGGAAAGCAGGACCTGAGAGAGGAAGCTGACAAAAGAAAAGGCAGCAGTAAGGAAGCTCAGGTTTGCAGCTCAGATCACAGCCACAGCAGCCAGTCACAGCAAGAAAACCTGCAGAACCCTGACAGAAACACAGAGCTACACACCAGCACAAGTCACAAACTCAGCGGGCCAGAAAGCGTGACACGATTTCCACCACCTCGGCCACCTCCACCTCGCTTTACAGCACAGCAAACAGCCCCTCCTGTTCGGCAGCGCAGCATGCCCGAAAAGATCTCCTGGATCAAGGAGAAGGTGGAGGAGAGGGAGCGAGGCAGCAGCCTCCTTTCTCGCCTTGGCTCCTCGCTAAGTATCAGCCCCTCATCCTCTCCGCCTAAGAGACTTAGCATCAGCTCACCTATATCCATCCCCCGGCCATCACTGCCCCTCTCTCTGCCATCTCTGTCCTCATCTCCACGTCGAACCAAAGCCTCACCAACATCCAGTCTAGAGGACGCTCAGTGTCACCGAGCTCTGGAGGACGACACCATTGAGAAGGCCCTAATCAGAGCCAAACTATCCCGGCAAAAGGCTCTACCCTGCTCCCAGAACTCCTGCAGTCCCCCAGACTCCACCGTGGTGACAGCAGTCGAGCATGGAGAGGTGGGCGGAGGAGAGGAAGAAAGAGTTGACGAATGCAGCGGGGGCAGCCAGCGGCTCAGTGACATGAGCCTCTCCACAGACTCGTCAGACTCGCTGGATTTCTCTCAGTCCTCAGCTTTCTTTATGCCTCCTATGCATGACCCCAGCCCCCCCACTGAGGCTGACTTCAACACCCACCTCCCCCTCTCCATCCCACCGTCCCACCTAGGTTTCTGCAGTATGGAGGACGATGACGACGATGAGGATGAAGATGACGAAGAGGAACCCGACTATGGCGTCAGCCTGGAGAGCGATCAGGACCAAGACCAGGACCTGACCATGGTGCCACCTGGACACCGCACAAAGCGTCGCCCCAGTGCCAGTGCCCTGGTCCTCCAGAAGGCCCTGCGAGGCCATTTTCGCAAAGTGAGTGGCGTTTTCAACTCGCTGCTCACACCTGAGAAGAGGGCGATCCGTAAAGTGGTAGAGCTGTCCAGAGATAAGAGCTCGTACTTCGGCTCCTTGGTGCAGGACTATCTGAGCTACATGGGCGAGGGTGCGGGCACCCAGGCATGGCAGGGATACGACTCCGGACTGGACCTGCTGCAGACTCTCCGGCAGTTTATCACACAGATGAAGAGCTACCTTCGACAGAGCTCCGAGATGGAGCCGCCCATCGAGAGCCTGATCCCAGAAGACCAGATCGGTGAGTTTGCAGTGCAGAGTGTGGTCCTCCATCATTTTACTTTAGCACAGAGCTTTATTTTCTCACCTGTGTTTTCCCAGACATTGCACTGACCCTCCAATACTAACATCATAGAGGACAATGTCAGCTTGTTGCTTTAATGACAGCATCTACACCAAAGACAGTTTGCACCACTCCTCTCAGATCACTGCTGAAGTAGCCGCTCTGCACAGTTGCAACATTTCTACCTTTTTTAAGCTTCTGATCTCATCGTTTCTCAGCAGGTAGTCAGCTCCCTGCATGACTGCAGATAAATGTGACTATTTCTAGGAAGTGTGAATGAGTGACACATTCAGAAATCTTAATCATTGTGGAAAATCACAGTCACATTAACTCCAATTAATGCACATGTAGCAGTTTCACTTCAGTATTTTAGCAGTGAACACTGGAAAACGCTTTGTGTGTCTACTTTAGAAGCAGAATGCAAATCTCTATTGAAGCAATAATTGTGTTTGCATTTCTCTGTTACTGCCCTTTTACTATTTTTATCCTTTTTTGCCTATCTTACAATGTCTTTAAAGCACTTTGGAGGAGGACAGCCAGAGACAACTACACAACCACACACACGCACATACAATGTCTCACTGACACACACACACACACCTGCCGGAAGAGTCTGAATCATTTAGGCCAAGATTCAGTGGCCACATTAGACCTTGGACAGAAACATGTAAACACAGAGCACAAAGAGGGTTTTATCTGTGGAGGAAGGAGCCCACTTCACCAACCTGTTTTTACTGGCCTCGTTCAGAAAGTTGAACAAAGGGCTGCAACTATGAAGTCATGAATTGGGTGGAGAAGTGCTGACAGTTGACTTTGTAATGTTTTTTCACCTGTAAGAAAGTTTGTTTGTGTATCAGGATTGAAGGATCCATTTTTTTTCAAAGCTCGACCCGGAGCAGAACAGGGTATCTCCATCTCTGCTCATTTCATTATAAATAGTTTGGAATGCTAAGGAAGCATTCTGGGAAGCATCCTTTTGGATTTGGACGTGTGAAAAACTCCACAGGCTGTTCAGCCGCTAGAAAATGGAAAACGTTGCTTAACACACCTTTAAAGCCAGAAACATTTTCATTATGTTCCATTTTCCCCTTGATAAATAATTTGATTGACAGCTACAATCGGTGTGGTGTCTGAAGGGAAAACTAAAATTGAAAGAGCAGCTTTGTGTTTCCATTGTTGCGTGTTGTGGCCCCCTCTCGTGCCCACTCTCTGAATGGCTTGTTTTTCTCAGGGATGACACACTGGGAACTGCTGCGGCTTTTACTTCTTGGAACACTTACACAACATTTAGTTGTGGCAGCTTCAGAGAGTGTTTTCTGTTGAGCTCAAAGGCCGGCTGGCCCAGATGCCTCTGGATGGCCGTCTGCCAAGTCATGCAACCGGTCTCGGTCCAACTCCAGCTCTCCAATCAGAGGAGAGGATTAGACGCAAGCCCCCATCACACTGTGCCTCTCCCTGCCCTTCACTCTTTGTTTTTAATCTGTGGTTCTTCAATCTCTCCCTCTCGCACTTGACACTGCCAGTAGGTGGTGTGAGAAAATGACATAATGTGAATTAGATGAAACCGAGAGGTGACCTAAAACAAGATGTACCATCAGGCCATCTGTGTTGTAGATGATGTATGGTTTTTGGGAGTAGGTCGATTTCAAATATGGAGGCCACCTCTGTGCTTGTTGTGCTCCTTCATCACCCCAGCTGTGTATGTGTTCAGGATGGGGAGGGGGAGTAGGGGGCAGGGGAAAATAGAGTCTGTTGTGTTGAAGTCATCCCACACAGAGAGGCTGTCCTCCAGCAGACAGCCTGAGCCAGATCAACATCAAGCAGGTCTAACTTATTGATGATGTTATCATATGCACACCTTGGGACTCTGGCTTTTACTTATAGCTCTGATGATACTTTTATTCCGCTGTTGCTTTTAGGTCACATATCAGCTCAGAAATTCACTTCTTGTACAGACAAATGACACATAACATGCTAATTAACATGTTTATTGATGCTGGAAGGTGGATTTTATTTCCTTCAGACAGATCCACACTAGATATTCATATATATATAAAAGACCACACTGCAGTCGTCGTCTTGCTGTTTTGAAACTGGAAGTGATGAGCAAGTGTTGGAGCTGAAAACGTAAACTTTTTTGTTTGTTTGTTTGTGGGTTTTTTGCGTTATTCACATTGGTCTTGCTTTATCCTGCTAATGACCAAGTGACTTTAGTGAACACATTCAAGAGGAGTTTATGGGATCAAAGGTCAAAGTAGATGAGGTCTGCTGTTCTGTAGATGTCTTAAACATGCTGCTGGTATGACGAGGACGAATCAAAATGCTATTTTTATGGTTCAGATTATAAGCAGGAAGTCAACAATCTGTGTAGCTTCTGGCTTCAGTGACAGAACAGATACTCACTACTGTTCCTGATTTCAGCAGGCTATTTATAGTTCAAGGAGACAGTCACTTTGTGTACACACACACACACACACACACACACACACACACACACACTCACACACACATATTGTGTGTGTGAGTGTATAATGGTATTTGATGTGGTCTCACTGTTATTTTATCTTCACCAAATGGATGGTGGATAAAAGGTTCAGCTGTTCCCCGTAGACAGTATTATGTGAGACCGCCCAGCTGCAGCAGACAAGGTGATTGGTTAAAGGCTGCGTGGAGGATGCTTGGTGAGAGGATGTTTATATTCAGAGGGGAAGACACAAGAAGTGTGTAAGTTTGTGTGTGATTGCTAGCTTTCCCTGGCCTTGGCTGATAAGTTGTCCCCAGGAAAATGGGTGCCACTGTGATGTCTGCAGTCCATCTGTGATCCAGGACACAGGACACTGTGACATTTCCTTAACCCTGCTCTCACATTATTTTAAGGTGGATGCATGCATGCAATCTAAAGAAGCACAGAGTCAACGTGCGGAAAACTTCAGACCGCAGGCTAAAATATGTTCACACTTTTACAAGCCTATAAGCACAGAGCTTTAGTCTGAGGAGTCTCATTAGTGTGTCTGTAAATCTGGACATGTCCCTCTTTAGGGTGACTTGGACACAGCTCTTAACTAATGTCCACAGTGAGGAATGTTGGCACTGTTTTTAATTACTTAGGCAGAGCAGTGGAGACTGCAGGAAAGAAAACTCTCCCAATTTAAAAAGCCCACAGCTATGAGTTTTGTCCTTCTAGTTGTTAACCAAAATGCTCACAAGTTAGGTTTTAACGGTTAGATATCAAATTTACTGTTCACTACCGAAAGCTGACATCAGAAGCTATTTTTCAAGCAAATGGGACCAAACTCCACTGGTTCCAAGTTCTGCAATAGCAGCAATTGCTGCTTCTCTCAGATTTCTAGCTTTGGGAAAAGGAGGCAGGGCGGCGAGTATTTTAGACTGTTGGTAAAACTTTAGAAGCCATTTAAAAAATGGTTAAAAGTAATTTAAAAAAAAAAAACGCAGACCGATGAGACGTTTAGGGGAAAAGACCAGATCACAACAACAGCTGCCTCGAGACACTTTATATTGTAAGGTAAAGCTCCTACAATCATGCAGACAGAGCGTCAGCATTCAGATGAGTCTCTATCAGCAGCCAGAAAGAGTGGGAAGGAAAAACTCCCTTTGAACAGGAACAAACAGCCATGTTGTTATTCTTAGACTCCAGTTCTTCATTACCGACAGTTGAAAATAGACCTTGTTTATTTGCGCAGCTCCTTTGTGAAGCTGTTGAAGCAAAATTCCTGCACTTTGTAAACAAAGAGATTGAACAGGAGGTGGAGTGAGGGATATTCCCCCGAGTGACATCACACAAAACTGTGTGAACCCGAGTGGTCATTGTTTGAAACTTTGGCCAACTTTAATAATAATAATATGAACTACATAATAGTATTTAATATATTTGACAGAAATGGGTTCCCCCTTTTTGATTGATCAAATGTTTCAAAATTACATGAAATGAGGAAAAAAGGAAGCGGTCGTTTCAGACAGTGGTGTCGTAATATCATTTTTTCAAGCTTTTCTTTGGAAATACTTGAACAGTTCAGTTTGGTGTGACTTCCATCTTTGCCAAGCTGCAGAGCGTTACGGTAAGGAACGTCAGTGGTGACATGTAGTGGCAGGTAGGTGGTTTCCAGTGAGTGAAAGATCTTGTCATGGAGATAAGCCACAGTCACACCCTGGATTATCAGTGTTTGTTGACACAGAGAGTTTAAGCACTGGCGAAATCTGCTCACTCCTCATTCTTAATCCGTGGCAGCAAGCAGTGATAACAGAATCATGCAGAGCACCTCGTTTACTGGCAGTTGGTACACAGTGATGGAATGAGGAAGTGAGAATGTGCTGCTGGAGAGTTGCCAGCTTGGTTCTCTGATGCAGCTCCAGTAGGCGTACATCTGGAGGAGTGGAGGAATCTCACAGACATGCGTGAAGCAGACTCGGACTTTGATACTTCATCGGGAGGAAGCTGATGGAGATGGGTTCATGTGGCGGAAAGGTGTGTGTGTGTGTGTGTGTGTGTGTGTGTGTGTGTGTGTGTGTGTGGATTTGCTCAGCCAGAGAAACTGCTGACTCCATATTCCTAGAGAACAGTCAGCATCTCTCACACATTCCTTATTCAGCAGGGCTGTGGTTTGGCCTCCTGCTCGTGTGTTAGTCAGACTGCACAAGCCGAAGAAGCTCATGATGGTTTGACTCCTCCTAGCTGAACTTTGAGCTGCACACATGGTCGTCAATAGGAACTTGATTTACACACATGATGATGACAAGTAGAACTGATCTGATCGCGACACCCTTCTAACAGCTTGTAGCTCTTAAATCATGGCTCACGGTACACAATGAATTTGGTATGCAGTAAACATGGGTAAAATTATTAATGTCACAGCTAAAACATGTCTCACTCAGTGATCTGTGGACCCTCTTGATCTCATATCACAGGTTGTATTTTATCACTGTGTAGGTGTTCAGATAGAAAACAGTAAGTGGGAGAGCACTTCCTTCAAGAGAGATGGTATCTAAAAACACACCACTATTGCACTGACTCATATTCACTGATGTGCTTTCCTCTTGTGGAATCTTTACTTGTTTTTTTTAATTTAGACTGCACTGACATTTGTTTTCTAATATGCGACTCACACGTACACATTACTTACGCACTTGATGGTGGGTGTGGCTGATGCAGGTGGGGGTAATTTTCCTGCTTCACAGAAACAATAATCAGCTACTTGGAGGGCATGCTAATGGGTCTTTTAGCAGTTAGCATGATCCAGGCTTGCTTGCCTTTTAGTAACTTAGCTCATGTACCTCTGGGAGCAAAGTCACTGTAGTGATTAGCGGTGTCCTTCATTTAGAGCCAGACAGACTGCACCAGCAGCTGCCTGGCGTTTGTGATGTTTGTATTATGTGTTTTGATTTGCTAGCAGCTATGCTGAACTTTCCTCAGCTCACTAACGGTTTATTTGTGCGAAACACTGAAAGATTCTCTTTGCGCTCGTCCACAGACCAAGTCCTGGAGAAAGCAATGCATAAGTGTGTCCTGAAGCCCCTCAAGGCCGTAGTGAGCAGCGCCCTGCAGGAATTCCAGATACGCAGTGGGGAGTGGCAGGAGCTGAAGGAGAACCTGTCCCAGGCCAAGGCCAGGCAGCCACAGGAAATGGGCGTGGCCGACGCGCAGCCCCCGGACACAGTGGCCATAGAAAAGATCAAACACAAGTTCCACACCATGTGTAAACTGTACTCTCCAGAGAAGAAGGTCAGCATGCTGCTCAGAGTCTGCAAACTGATCTACACCATCATGGAGGACAACTCAGGTACAGATGAAAACCACACCCACACCCACAGTCAGTGTCGCATGGCAGGAATGATGAGTGAACCTGCTGTGTGTTTGACAGGTCGTCTGTATGGTGCTGATGACTTCCTGCCCATGCTGACCTATGTGTTGGCCCAGTGTGACATGCCTCAGCTGGACAATGAGATACTCTACATGATGGAGCTGCTGGACCCCTCACTGCTGCATGGAGAAGGTGTGGCACTTTTCCATGGAAACCAGCACAATCTACCCCATCCTCCACCCCCCACATAATTAACAGTGTGCCGCTGTGTGTGCGTGTTGATGTGCAGGTGGCTACTACCTGACCAGTGCGTATGGAGCCATGTCTCTGATCAAGAACTTCCAGGAGGAGCAAGCAGCCAGAGTGCTGAGCTCTGAGACCAGAAACACACTCCACCAGTGGCACCGCCGCCGCACCACCCAGCGCTCTGCACCATCCATCGATGACTTCCAGGTGAGAACACACAAATAAGTTCACTCAGTGCAAAAGGTTTCTGTGACGCTGGCAGATTAGCACTGCTTTAGAGGTTGTCTTTTAGCTTCAGAGTTGATTTTGATATTTTTATACACCAGTATTTTCAAAAGCAACACCACCCAGTACAGCCTCTCAGCTTCGAAAACATGGCAAGGAGGATTTTCGGTGTTTAACTGCAATCAAAAACATCTGAGTCTTCAGGCTTCGTATGTTTGCTCTCTGAACACTGACCGTCTCCTCTGACTGTCCCTCAGAACTACCTGCGGGTTGCTTTGCAGGAGCTGGACAGCGGCTGCACAGCCAAGACCCTGCAGGTGCAACCTTATGCCACCGTGGAGGAGGTGTGCCAGCTGTGCGCCCGCAAGTTCAAAGTGTCTGACCCCGAAAACTACGGCCTGTTCCTGTTGATGGAGGGCAACAGCCAGCAGCTGGCCCCAGACACCCACCCTCAAAAGATAAAGGCTGAGCTGCACAGCCGCCCGCAAGCCGGTCCCTTCTACTTCGTCTTCCGTCGCGTGGCCAGTAGCAGCACCGCCCAGCTATCTGCTCCCCTTCATGTGGCGCCCAACCTCAACGACCTCACCGTGACCTCTGACACAAAGGCCAACCTGAACGACCTCAGCACGGACCTGTCGACTGACTCCCCCAAACCCAGAGTCAGCTTAGGCCTGAGCCTGCCACCGAGCCACCTCAGCAGCTCCATCTCTGTGTGACTGTAGCAGCGAGCAGAAGCCTGAACAAGCTCTTTGTCTGCCGCAGTGTCACCCATAACTCCAGTAAACAAAAACATGTGGAGACACACGAGCTGGGCTCAGCGCTGTGGCGTGCCAGTCTTTGCAAAGCCGGACTTCTCCTTTCTTAGTCTGGGGAAGGTTCTGTCTGACAGGCCAGTTATTTGTCTTCCTGCTCTGGATTTTTTATCAGGGTAACTTTGTGGTAAACAGCTCTGTCAGTTGCTGTTTCCACCTCCTGATGGAGGGAATCTGAGCTCAGACACATGGGACAGTTCCTTTAAGTATACAAATAGATGTAGGTTATATATGTCATTTAAGTTTACGTCTCACAGTTGCTGGTAAACTGTAACTTTATTGTTTGAATTTTAAAAAGATAATCCTTCAGATTGTTGATTTGTGTGGATTTAGCGGCACCTGGTGGTGACTGATGCACAAAGCCATTTAAAAAAGAGAGAATGAAGCCACTTCTAATACAACAACAAACAAAACAATGTTATTAATAATAATAATAAAAACCCAGCATGCAATGCGCTGGACAGTCTGATTTCTTTATTAAAAAAGAGAAAAGATTCTAGTGGTTTCATGGTAAATGTGCTATTGTTAATAATGATTATTACTAACAAAATATATATAATAGGTATAAGGTTATATAGGTTTGCAATGATTCACTCATTCTCAAGAAGCATATGAAAAAAAATTGAATGTAATAAAATATAAACAGAGCTGATGTCCCAATCATTTGGACCAAACTGTTACCTGACCTGGCTAGCCACCATTGTTTAGGTGCAGCAGCTACAGAGGTGTGAGCAGACCTCCACCTTTCTCACTCAAATGACTTCACACTACATCTAAACAAACTTGGATTTAAAAGATACAAAAATTGGTGGGATTCCCCTTTAACAGAATGCAGAAATTTAAGAGACGCTGTTTTTTTTTTTGTTGATGACGGTGTTTTGTCATTTTTTTTGTTCCATAGTTGTCCCCACCATCTGCTGGATTTAAAGGGAATTGTTGATGCTGACGTAGAATGAGATGTGTCAGCGTGATCAGATCATCTGAAGGATTAACTTTGTAAAATTTAGCTCATGCATGTAGTTTGTGTTTAATGTTAGAAAAGGCAGGTGTTGCCAGTGTTTGTGTATTTACTGACAGTATCCTGGTGATATGAACGAGGCTCTTTCAGACCTGAGAAATGTTGCTGGTTATCGTTTCAGACCGTAGGGGTGGAACAGTTCTCCAAAGCCGTGGTTTCCCTTCATACCTCGGTTTTCGTTAGAGGAGAAGAAAAAGATTTTACTTGACCCCGACCTCATTATGAACAAAACGGATTCACTCGTTACCTGAATGGTCTGTAAATAGTAACCAGGCATTGACAGCTTCATATCACGGTCCAGGGAGACACGACCATGGCGTGACACTGTGGGTGTTTGTGTTACAGTTTCTGAATTGTTCCACTCCTATGAGAGTGATATGTGACAGATCCTGCGGCCGGCTGCCCCGTCTCTGTACTACTGACAAAGGCCTTTAACCCGGGTGGTAAGAACATGTATGAAGACACTGTGTGGACATCTAAGCTGGTCTGAGGTCCCACAGTCACACACGTTGAAAGGAAGGTGTAGAGGGTACCGTGATGATGGAGGGGAAAGTACTGAGAAGGACCTGCAGTACAGCGTAGCGTTGATTTTGGTGCTGTTGATCCAAATGCTTAAATTATAAGGTTTCAGGTAATCAGCATATAAATATATACACATTTACCAGTGTCAGTGTCCATTGTTTATCTGCCTGAAGTGCTGAAAGACTCTGAAACAGTCATTTTAAATTCCAGATTTTATTGTTTCCCTTGGCACAAAATAGAAAAAGAGCAGTAAAAATAAAATGAATGAAGGAATGAAAATATGAAATCAGCTATAGGCCAAATAATTATAAACATCAGCGTCAGCCCAAAATTTCACAATCAGCACATCTTGAGTTTGAACAATTGGAAAAGCTGAAAAAGATGCTCATGCAGTGAATGAACTGAAGTGCAGTGCTCTGTTCAGTCCTGTTTTACGCAGGATGAAGTGTAACAGCTGAAACAGGGAAGTGAAAGTGTTGCTGAGTAGCATTAATCTTGTACAGAGCCTGTCGTGCAGACCTCTGTGGGCCAAGTCTTCAGCGTCTGAATTTATACCTACTGCCATGTTCCTCTAACATTCTTTGAGTATTTATATGTCTCTGTGCGGGAATTTTTCACAGATGGCTTTTCAATGTTAAAAATGTTCTTCATGGTGTCAAAATATCTTTAGTATCCAGGAGACATCCTGCTTATCATCCATGTCAGAAATATTCTTTTTGCACTCAATAAATGGTGGAAATGGAAATACTGTCTGTGCATTTGTTTGATCAATGCTCTGCTGTTGAGTCCCGTCATACCAGTTTCCTGCCGCCAGAGGGGGCTTGTGCCTCATTGATGCTGCATGAAGACTTGAAGATGAAAATGACCTCACACAAACAGGATGTATAACCACAGAAAATACACGTAACAGGCAGAACATGTGGCACCTATCATGTTTGTAGAATTTAGACTAAATTGTTATAGAATAATATCCTGTGTTTGACCAATACATTTTTCTAATAGTTTAACAAGCCCTCCTTCAGATGAAATGATAAAATCCTGGACTATTTGACCGTTTAATTTTTTTTTACTATGTTACTGCCTTGGAATGGTGACTACACCTATTGCACTGTAACTATGGGGAGAATTCCAGGTCCACTCATCCAGCCTTAATTATACGCAAAAAGGAAAGTTTTAGGCCTAATCTTAACAGTAGAGATGTGTCTGTCTCCTGAACCCAAACTGGATGCTGGTTCCAAAGAAAGCTGAAGGCACTGCCTCCCATTCCACTTTTAAATACTCTGGGAACCACAAGTCAGCCTGTAGTGTGAGAGTGAAGCACTTTAATTTGGTGATATACTATAAGGTCATTAAGATAAGATGGGTCCTGAATATTCAAGAACTTGCATGTGAGGAGCAGGATTTTCAGTTTAATTTTGGATTTAACAGGAACCAATGAAGAGAAGCCAGTATAGGAGGAATCTGCTCTCTCTTTCTAGTCCCTCTACTTCATCTTCTAACTGTTATTGTGTTTATGAGCCATCCATTCTCTTCCAATTATTCAATTCAGGGTTACGGATAAATGTCATCAGCTGAACCAAACTAGAACTGGGCTATATTTTAATGTAAAACATTTGTACCACAAGATGATGCAATAAGTCTATGAAACCTTTACTTAACCAGGCAACGCACAACGGCTGATGGGAAAACGCTTTGGGAAATGGGGTCAGGGTAAAGAAGAATTAAAACGCACAGCAGCACACATGTGAAAACACGCCCTCTGGTGGTAAATGTTTTCAAAATTAAATAAAATACTTTTAAAGATTCTAAAGGTTACGACCAGCCTCCCCCCCACACAGCTCAGTGCAAAGTCCTGTTTGACTCTTTTTTTAATTTACAGAAACTCAATTTTCAGACATCAGATTTCCAACTCTTGATCTGTTGAGGTCTATCATGCACCATTCAGTAGCTGGAGGCTGAACTTTAAATGGCATTCTTCATCCTGACAGCTATCTGCCAGTTCAGCAGAAGCATTTAAAAAATGCTGAGTCCTCCTACACAGCCCCCACCTCCTTAGATGGTATGGATGTGACACCATGAGGTACACTCAAAAACTTCTCTCTCTCTTCAACTTGCATCATAGAGCCACAGGAGCAGCTATCCAAGCCTCTGAGGATCCCAGTTAAAAGGCTCAAAATAACCCACCTTCATATAGATGATCATCACTGCCAGCCTTTTCTACAAGACCCCTGAAGGCGCTTCAAGGTGAAGGATGATCATGTTTCTTCTGGCAGACTTGGCACACATACACATTTTCAACATCATTCTGAAGTAATGACTTGATTGGCTGGCTAGCATCATTGGGAGGGGTTATGATGCATGTGACTGGTCTGTGTTTCCAGTGTGCACATAGGGACCACCGTAAATATGAAAGAAAAATGGCCTTTGTGTCAGAGGTCACGGAGTAAATAAAATAACTGTCTGTCAAAATCTAACAGTAGGTCTGAGTCTGTATAGAACCAGACCCAGATAGCGTTCCATGGGTGACCTAGGCTTCAGACTTCTATAAAGCACTCTGCGACTCCTTTTCTGTGAGCACAGTAATAAAGACACAATTTAAATACTTATTTCCTACATTTAGCATTAGAGAGTGTTAAAGTTCTGCCATCTTGTGCCGAAACAGAAGGTGATGTCACTGGATTGGTTGGTTGTTGCTAAAAGGCTGGTTTATGTTTCTAGTTGCATTATTTCTTTTTCAGCTTCAAGTGAAAAACCACACTGACTGTGCACCTATATTCAATGCGGTAAATGCATACAACATACAGAATTATCAGAAATAACTTGTTTGAATGTATAGATTTTCTATAGAATAATACTGCAGACCAGTCAAAAGTAGAGCACAAGCGATCGTGTCACCTTAAGCAATGACAACTTTATTAATGCTCAGGTAGCAAAATGATCTCTAAAATTACATTTGAGACATCTAAACACAAAGTAAACAATTTCTTTTGAAAAGTTTCTGCGTAGGAAGAGGTAAAGCTTAGATATGCACAGAAAGATATCATCTGCATACACTCTCACTATCTCTTACATCCTGTGCTAGCCACAGCATGCAGTCATCTAGGATTTCCAGTACAAACTAACTCCAGTGCCATCTAAAAATGCTTTAGACTCTGATCCCAAAGTACATTAAGATTTACCATAAATAATTTATTATATCGAAGTATCTCCATGCGAGTAAACAAAGGACAAGAAACACGTCAAAACAAAGGGGATTACAGAGGAGACCTAGGAACTATGAAAATATATTCAACAGATATACAGATTGAGACAAAAAATATATAAATACATTTACACCTATTTATATACATATGTACATCAGCAATATATCACTCATGTGAATATCACAAATTATTTAGAAATCTCCTCTACAAGATGTGTCGTTTTATAATGAGAGCGCGTTTTGGTTAGTTTCAAAGTACCTCATGTTTTACACTGTAGATACATGCAGTTAATAGCAGCACATGACGTTTGAACCAAATAATCTGTAGCATAAATTGTTTGATAGTAAAGTGCACAATATATTTTGAAATAAATAAGATGGCCAAAACTGATGCCTTGGATTAGAAAGGTGTTGGTAACGGACAGGATGACACAGAGGAAAACCACGTGTACCTCAGAGAGGGGAATGCTACGAGACATTTCGATCCATTTCTTGATTTAGCTCATACTGATGTGTTTAACCTCCACAGTAATCAGACGCTTGAGATTTGGATATTTAAAAAAAAAACAACTAATTTTTCTTTCTCATTTTTTATGCCTAGATAATTTGTCTATTTGTTCATCCCAGCAGCTGGATAGTGTAGTGGTAAAGCTACACACCTTTGGTGCAGGAGTCACAAGTTTGATTCCCACTCAATATCCAGTTAAGGGTCCTGCCTAGACCCCCACGATGCTAAAACCAAGCCCAGGAATAGTGCAGCCAGTTTGCAGCTTGGACACAAGCATTTCTGTGCACGTGACAAATAAAATTTAAACGTTTAGCTTTTTTTCGGGAACAAGTGGGCTTTGTAGACATTCCTCAGGAGCTGTTATTGACACAACAAAAGTCATCCAGTTATTTGGTTTGTAATTAGCACCTCATTGAGCTCTTTCAGGGAAACTCTGGAGGAAAAGTTTGAGGTGGATTAACAGTTATACCCTGATATATGTATAATAATGATCACCTCAGACTGTGTTTAGGTCTCCCGTCAGGCAGACATTCTCACAGTTCCTCTTCATGATTTGAACTTGTGTTGTGTTTGGATAGTTTGAGCAGTCTAACAACAATATTAACAGACATTTATGATTTGAATGCGCCTTTTTAAACTCAACTATAAAGTCATGTTTTATCAGCAAAGCGCCATATTTACATATCGGTAATCTCAAAGTTATTGCATTACATAAGATTTAGACCCTGTTTTCCGGTTATGGTTGCGCTGTACTGTCTGTTTCTATGACATAAATAAATATCTGTGATATATGAAATATTTATACATTCGAAAGACAGCATTTCCTATTTTAGATATTTGATATTTCTGATCAATAAATTAACAAAGTACCTGAAACAATAGATCTTTTTCTTTTAGCAATACTCTTCCCTCAGTGAGAAAAAAAGAGCATGGAGCACTTGACATTTGAAATGCACCTGTCTGAGGAAAAGCTGACATTTTGATGAAAACTGTGTGAGAAGAATCAACCCTGACTGACAAGCGTTCACTTCAGTGTTGGTGGAAGTCTTTCAAGAATAATTAAACTTTACTGGCCCCTTAGTGGAATAAAAAATTCCCCGGAGGGTTTCACAAACCACACTGTACATGCTCTAAAAACTAGTAGGAATATTTATGTGCCACAAACCTACCAAATCTGGACAAATCTAGACATTAGGCATTACAAAATACAAAGAACTCCTGGAGAAAAATATAGTGGAAACTCCTCCCAACCTTAAAGAGTTGGGGTAAAAAGTCCTACTTTACTACCAGTTACATTGCTCACCCTCAGAGAAGTAAAGCAGGACATCCATCCATCCTTCCAGCACAGAGCAAACACCTGGTCCAGGTGTGGTTTTGAATAATGCCACCACTGTTTTGAGTCTATTTGGTCAGTGTCTCTGAGAGGAGAACAAGCAGCAGCTCCCCACTCACGAAAGACATAAATACATCTGCTTCTCGAACCCACTCCACACAAACCTGCTTCATTTTACAAGGATCCTCTCCTCATAATCAGCGTGCTTCAGCGGGTAAACACCTTGCTCTCCCGCTCTTCAGTGCAAGTTTGAGCTCCGCATGTCCCGTCCACACGTAGAACTACTCATCCAGATCAAACGGAATTTTGCAAAATGCCCTCACAAAAATTGTGCTTGTGATTGTGATCATCGACCTGGATCCCCGGCTGCACAAACAAAAACCTGCCCAGGTGCTCTTGTGACCTCCAGAGAAGAACTGTGCGTATGACAGGAATAAATAATAAATAGGACATCTGGGGGTTATTTACAGAGGTGAGCTATTTATAGAAAGGAAATCAATATGAAACGTGACAGCTACGGCCGTGAGTTAATTTATAAAAAGGTGATGGGATAATGCCCTGTTCCTGCTGAAGTGGAGACTTGTAGGTGCATGTCTTAAAAGAAAAACTGTAAATGCGAGCGTAAGATGGAAATAACAAAAAGTCCCAAGTAAACACTGTAACGAATAATGAAGACTCGTGGCCCTAACTCTGTCTAAACTTCCCATCGCTTTACATCATTGCTTTTTTTTTTATTACTTATTACTTTCAACTAGTAGATCTAAAAGACCCGCCTTTCCTCTCAGGAAAGGTTAGCAGCTAGGAAACATCACACCTAACACAGGGAGTTTCAAAATAAAAGGTCCTCATGTCAGGAGTGAGCAGTAGTAGAATAATTTCTGTGTGTGTGTGTGTGTGTGTGTGTGCGTGCGAGGTTATCATCCTCTGTGCTGTCCGTTGGTTGCTTCCATCTCTACTCCTGGAATCAGTCCCACTCTCTGGTCTGGTGTGGGCTAAACACCAGAGCAGCTCCATATGGCAAAAAAACAAGCCACAGAAAAATCAGTGTGAGTCAGACCTGTGCCAAATAGTATTTGCAATTAATTCTTTGGTCTCCAATAAGATCTTCCACTTGTTGCCACCAGCTATCTATTTAATATTTCTTTTTGAATTCCTTGCAAACACCACTTGTTTGTGTAAGTGTGTGCACAGTGAGTGTGTTGTGTATGCGTGCGTGTCTCAGTCATCCCGGCAGGTCGGCAGGTTGACAAAGGTGAAGATGTTGTACTCGATGAGGCAGGAGAAACACACGAAGATGGAGTAGAGGATGAGACACATGAAACCCAGACGTTTGTTCAGCGTCCAGTTGTTTAGGTGAACTCCCAGGACCTACAGCAGAGGAGAGGAGGAAAGCTCATGAAAACTGTGCTATGAGAAAGAAAGAAACAGAAACTGTCCATTCAAAAACTCACTGTCATAAACACAGATGCCAGCAGGAGCCCCACAGAGAAGATGAGTCCTTTGCTGTTTAATTTGATCTGCAAGAGAACAGGTGAGACATTATTAATGCAACGATCATCAACCTAAAGGGAGTCCACACAGGAAGCAGTTTGGTAATCACAGTTTTGTAGCTAAAGGCTGGTTAATAGCAGCCATTCCAGGTCCTGGATGCCCAGGGACCCTTTAATGTGTTGATAATCCTGTCAACCATCATGTACTGGACTACCTACACATCACACCTACAGGACCTGCTCAGGCATGAAGCTCCTGGTGCACAGGTTTTATGTGATGTTGATGCCAGAGGAGATTTCTGGAATTGTTAAGACAACAGAGCACTGACTTTTGCACACTATGTATCTGTGAAGTTACCTGGTCTCCCACATTGAATAATTTTACAAACTGATTCAAATCATATTCAGTGAACTCTTTAGAGACATTGTTTCACAAATGTTTGGAAAGGCAGACTGCATGGTTATATCACTTTTGTAGACCACAGGCTATTAAAGATTAGGTGCAGCTTTGTCCATATAAAGTGTGTCCAGCAAATACAGCATGTCCTTAAAAGTAAAGTTCAAGTTGGAACCTTCTCCCTGACTTTCTGTGATCTCTGCACGTCACTGCTAGTCCCCTCCTGTGTGGAGATCCTTAAACACATTGTTGGTCACTATGAGGGGACTTGGACTCTAGACTTTAGCAACAGATCCTAAAACCTAAGGGCTACAGTTCTAGAAGTGAATGTCCTATAGAAAGCATTTTAAGGATTCAAATAAGTCACGTAGCTATGAGCTGAATCAAGATTTGTTCTGGTTCAAAAAATGAAGGAAAACAAAAAGGCACCATTGTAGTAGTTTGCGTTATGGATCTGTATTAAAGTTTAGTCTAATTATCACAATCGTACAGGGCTTCGTTCCAGCCTCCACCAATCAGTGATGTTGCTGTTTCAGTTTAGGATTGTGGGTAAAGTAGTATTTCTCTGCAACACTGTGAATAAAATATGTTTCTGTTGAAACAAGGCTGATATCAGTGTGACCTGGTCTCACAGTGCCATAGCTTATAATGAGTCTGGTAAACATTATGGCTCATAATCAAAATTATAATCAGAATCTAAATGGGCTTTTTATTTAAATAGCCTCACTGTTGGGTTCTACGCTGCACTTAATTACTGAAGCCTGTTGTGATTAAGTAGCAGACATATGGACGCAGATATGAGATAAATAAGAAAATGTGCTTTAAGGATTTACATTTTCCTGTAGTCTGTATCAGCTCTTATGTGTAACAGTAACAGTAGTGCAGGTTAATAAGATGCTAGTTTACAGCATTAACTTTCTATTTAAGGTTGTAATGGTAAATGGCCTGTATTTGTTTAGCGCTTTACACATCCAGTCATCCACCCGTTCACACAGTTTTGTCTTCCACAAAAATCTCAGGAACGAACTCGATACAATAACACAAAACGATAAAGCTCTCTCTCTGACTGTGAGGTGGCTCAGGGGGTAGAACCTCATCTACTGATCAGAAGCATTTAGGCATGAAAAAAAGTGCTTTGTTTGAACGTGTGTGTAATCGGGTGAATGAGGCTTGTAGTACAAAGCACTCCGACTGCTCAGTTAGAGCAGATCTACTTAACATTTACCATAGATCCATCAGTCTGAGCCAGAGTCTGTTTTAGCCGTGTACCATGAACTGGTTGCCTGTACTAAGAAGGACTTATCCAAGTCACTTCAGGGTTAACCCCAGGTTTTCTCTACTCTGTAGACCTCTGCATGGGGATCAGGAGGGTCAAAAGATTTTAAGCAATGTTTAATGTCTCTGATTTCCAGCAGCAGTGATAAACATAGGTTCTTAGAAGTAGCTTTATCATTTTATTCACTTTATTAATCCCAGGTTTGTTTTTTGGCATCATTAATAAAATAAGCAGTAATAATACATAAGACAACTACAATGTACTTGCTCACCTCATATCAAATTTGTACACAGACCTATAATTCTGTTTTTGGTTAGTCATTAATATACTGCTGCTTGGGCTGTAGTTACATCATAAGGTTTTAAAAACTGAGCTATATAATGAACAGTGGTAACACAAACAGGGAGAGGTCGACAGTGATCACTGACTTTTTTAGAGGCTTGTTCAGATTAAATAGAACAAGATACAAAGCATGTCAAAAACACAACAGGCTTAATAAACACAGACTAGTTTCGACCCGGAAGCAGTGATGAAACATCAGGTCATCACTTAAAGACCATCAATACCTGTAAATGTGCTTTATAAATGATTTTTCCAAGCTATTGCATATGCTGTCTTTCAAATTGTTGTAGATCATGTTTGCATGTGTTGTTCTATCATGTCTTAGCTGATATTTATACATCAGCTGAGTTTTACTATCTGATGGACACAAGCTACTGCACGGCATATCTTCCTTTGCAGCAAATAGGTAAGATTTTCAGTTTCAGTTTTGAATCCTACTGAAACATAATTTCCCTCCACTGCACTACTGGGAATGTAGCAGAGATGTTAGCAGTAGCAATAAACTTGTTGGAAAAATGCCACTCATTATGTGGGAGTCCACCATAACAGAAAACCTTTTGTCATATTACAGCTGTCTTCTTCTGCGGCATCTATCCTTGTCTCTGAGAGAGAGGTGCTGCTACTGGTTCATGTTGACGCTCTCTTCAGTGACTTGAAATCCTGCATGAAGGTTTCAATTTCAGATGCATTCACCCAGACCTATCATCCATTTTGGATTAGAGAAAGACACTCTACTTTTGAAACTAGGCTTCAACTTTCCTTTTGGATAAAGTTTATACTTAGGGCTGAATCAGAAACATCAGTTATGCTCCACTTCCCTTTTTTCACTCATTATGCCAGTACATTACATTAAACGCCACTACCATGCACAGGTAGTATTCTGATTGGTCCAGAACAACAAAGTTTACAGCATTGAGGAGAAACATGCAAACTCCCCAAAAGATCAAATAAGCAGCACGAGAAGGAGAGACAAATTCACTTCATTATAAAGATTCATTTTGACTCTCTCAAGGACCAACAACAGTACAAAATGAGCAGCACACAGGCTGTTTGTTCCACATATTGTTGATGAAATGCTCAGTTGAAAGTAAAAAAACGACAACTTTCTGATGAAAGTCTGCAAAGCTCTGTGCACGACCATAATTAAAGGGTCGATGAGCTTTGTGCTACTTACATCAGAGCCATAGTTGATAGCCAAGGTCTTTAGAGCCCAGGGAAGACCGAGCCCTACCAGGATGTCGAACACGTTACTGCCAATGGAGTTGGACACCGCCATGTCACCCATTCCTGAACACACAGACGTAGACGGAGTTGTGAATCAGCAAAAACAGAAATCAAAGAGATCAGGCAGACAGCGTGAAAGGTAAAGAGAGTGGGAAAAGAGCAGACAGGAAGCAGGTTGGTCTGACGTAGGTGGACACGGGCGGCATTCAGTACAGCTATCTGTCCAAATGACTTCCCAAAAAAATGTCAAAGCGATGAAGGCGACAGCAGCTACACAGTGGAGGATGGACGACTAAACGGTGGCGAGTGTCTCTCCTGGTGAGCCCCCTACATACACACAGACAGAGCTGTTTAAATATTTGATGACAGGAGCAAGAATAAACACAGATGAAAGGACAGAGGAAAGGATCTGGCGGCCTGTCTTCCCGCTCTCTTGTCATCACAGGGAAAAAGATGACAGGCCAGGATCTTTACCTCCCCTCTCCATCTCTGTCATCTAGTCCCCTCTCCAGCTCTTTGATAGCGGCTTCACTTTGATTCTGCTGTTTGCTCTGTGTGTGCATTTTAAATGACAGCTTGGTAACCTGTCATTTTGCGTGTTTGTGTTTGATTACCTTGTCGTGCCACTATAAGACTGGCCATGCAGTCGGGGACGCTGGTGCCAGCTGCCAAGAATGTGATACCCATGATGACGTCTGGAATACCGAGTGTGAAGCCTATCACTGTTACCTGACACACAAAGACAAAGACACACTATCACTGGTTGTATTTTTAACAATCAAGAGTGCTGACAGAAAAATGGAAAGAAAGACTAGAACCCAAAACCAAAATGTTAAAATGTTCTTTTTTAACTTAAAGATAAACCAGGAATGACACATGCACTTACCAATTTTCTTACATGAATAATGAAGAATTTTTTGAAGAGCTCTCACACTTATTACGTGATTCTGTAGCTCTAAAGAGCTTTTCAAACCCCATTAGGATTAGATTAACCCCGTGTTTCCAGAATTTATCTAATTGTTCCAGACAGACTTTTTAAACTTGGAAAGTAGACTGCAATAACTACCTGTGGCTGACAACTGAGCACATTAATGAGCTCGATTGGCGTAGCTCTGCACAGAAAATGACTTTTACACTCTTAACTCAGTTAAACTGGGAGTGGATCATATTGAAATCACCTCACTTCCCCAAAACAAATAAATCCTGTGTAAACGGAGCGTCCTAGCATCTAGACAGAATAAAAACCTAACAAAAACAAAACAACGAGCTAACTAGCTGCTAACGAATTCAATACTTTACCACAGTTGGTTAATCTAATAACAGCTTTTTTAAGTTGAATGTCAGACTAAAATTGCTGAATCATGTTTAGCATATCAATATTTCACATAGCTCGAAAACCCCCAAAACAACTGTAAAGCTAAAAGATTTCAAGCTAATGTTCTGCTAAATGCATTCTTGCAGTTAGTAGTTAGGTCAAAATAGGGAACATGTTCGATTCACTATAGTGTTAAATTATTCTCTGTACTATTCAGTGGATTCACAGGGAATTATTCATCCATTCATTTATTTATATATTTGATTTTCATGTTTCTGACCACCTTTCATTTTTATTTATACAATTATAAAGTATCTATTTACAACAATAGCTGTCAGCAGCATAATGAGCCAACATGTTTTAAAAGGGCACAGTTTCACATTACATGCATATACTCCAGTCATGTCACCTTCCACTGATTAAAAAAACACAATTCATAAACTGCCTAAAGATTAAAACGTATTTATTCTGCTTCTTGGAATTATAAGTCCTTATACATTTGATAGAAAACGTAATTTATCTTTACTTTAAGTCCTGCGGATGAATGGATATTCACTTTAGCTTATTCGCTGCCATGGCTTTTCATAGTCTGCTATTTTTAGCACATTCACAAAGACTTCTGGTTTTTGGGTGTTTTTTCTGGATTATTGTGGGCCCTTTACCTCAGAATATAAAGCACCTTGGGGTGACTGCTGTTGTGATTTGGTTCCATAAAAAATAAATTTAACTCAACTGAATCAGTACAGAGTGAGTGTCTGTGGCCAAAATACAAACTGGGAGATGGTTCCACAGAAAAAGGGCAGTAAGCCTCCAGTCTAAGACCCAACGGTATACTGGGTCTGATCATTAAAGACTTTGTAGGTGAACCTTCTGGATCATCAATGAATTACAATAGTCCAGCGTAGAAGTAATAAATTCATGCAACTGGTTTTTAGCATTACTCGGAGACAGAATGTCTCTAATTGTAGAGATATTACCCAAATGCAAAGCAGTCCTACATATTGGTTTAATCATATTTGTTTAATAATTCTGGTCAAAAATCACTCCAAAATTCGTCACAGTGTTGCTGTAGGCCAAGGTAAATGGATTGGTTCTCATATAGCACATGTTGTATACAAGCGCCTTTTTCTATGCTTAAGCTGAAATGCTTCAACAACCAATCTGCTTGGTTGATTTTTATACTGTAGCAGGAGCTTCATATACAGAAGCAACAAATGCCTCACAAAGAACAGCATCATGGACAGCTCCGTAGGTAGAGTGGTGGCCCCATGATCAGAAGATTGGGGGTTCGAATCCACTGAACAGCTACCCTGAGGTACCCCTGAGCAAGGTACTGTCCCTACACACTGCTCCCCAGGTGCCCAATGGCTGCCCACTGCTTCACTGAGTGAATGGGTTAAATGGAGAGAGGGATTTCCCCACGGGGATCAATGAAGTATACATTATCGTTATTATATGCCACTGAACCATTATTAATTGCATTGCATTTTTGTTTTCAGCTTCATGTTGCTTTTCAGTACAAGTCTGCTTTTCCCCCATCGTCACTTACCATCCAGACCATGATGTAGGAGAAGCCGGCGATCCAAAGTGTGGAGGCAACAAAAGACAGCATGAACCAGTTCTCCCAGCGAGGTGTGGAGGAGTTGGGGATGGTGAAGAATAGCAGCAGGGCCAGAGGCCAAGCCAGCAGCCACTTCAGTTTATTAAACCCACCCGCTGCAGACACACAGAGCGAGATACAGCATTTAGACTGGGTCGAGACTGACACACGAGCAGAGAGAAGAATGATAGAAAAGACAGAAAAGACAAGTGTTTAAAACCGACATTGCTTTCTAGCAGGAGGAATAATTTACTGTCCAACGAACGCATGTTTTTAAACTCCGATCTATCACTGGCTAAAGATCTGATTATAGTCCAATATGAAAGCACACAAGAATGAAGGCATAAGTTCACCTGTGTGTGAAATTTAAAATCAGAATGAATTCATAAATTTAAACTTGATTTAGACTACTCGTTGGCACCTGATTAACAACAGATTCTTACAGAGGAAGGACGCTGAACGATAATTAACAAGCAGAGTGATGTTTTTTCTGTTCTCCTCTTTTGTTTAAATGGGATAACGTTATTTTAATCAAATGAATCGCATCCCTCTCTGAACATGATTGAGTTTGTCAGTAAAATTATCCCGTCACTTCTTACGTTGGTCTACTTTTCATGATTACGCTTTTGTGCTTCACTCTTTTTGTTCATCGTTTTAAATAAATCAAGCCTGGAGGTGGAAACTTAAGTCAACTTAAATAAAATTAGAAGTTAACTGGGATACAACTTTTTGCATGACTTTTTATTTTAACAACAAGTAAACAGATTATGAGAAAAAGTGTTTTAGTATGAAAGTATGAAACTTAGCCTAGCTTAGCATAAATATTATAGCAGGTTTCTTTCAATTGTCCCTGCACCAAAACCTGTTTTCTCTGAAAGTAATTAACAATTCTCAAGAAATAAAACTAAACATTTGCAAAGAGGTCTGCTGATCCATGCTTCTAGTCGTGTTAGAGAAAACAGTGGTTAGGGACCGCGGGACGACCAAAATGATTGAAACTGGGTGCAATAAAGTTGCATCCTTGTTGAGTTTGAAATGGTTTCTTCAAAGATGGGGACCAAGTCTGCGACCGCTCGCTGTGGTTTGATTGAAAAATACATCACTCTTAAAAACAAGAGTCATCTAAAGGTTTACCTGGGCATTGGAATGGTACGTAAGGTCCCTCTCCTTCCTCCTCTTCTTCCTCTTCATCATTCTCATTGTTCTCGTTGTCCTCGTTATCCGTCTCATTGCCGGCCTCTCTGTCATCGCGCCGAACGCCGACGCCCCTTTCGGCTCCAGACAGCCCATTTTCTATGCCCCACCTGCTCCCTCCCTTCACGGGAACCTCAGAGTCACCGTTAGTCAAAGTCCGCGTGTTGATTAGACGCTGCCTCTATACGTCGCCGCCGCAAACACAAGAAGCACATTCACAAACACACAAACACAGAAGGGAGACTGGTCAGATCTGATGCAAGGTTAAATGACTGTTGTGAACTCATCCTATATAAATGTACTTTATTTTAACTCGTATCAGAATGAATGTGAAAACAACAGTGGATGTCTAAGTGGTGTTGACACTTGACAGCGGGGAGGTTAAGCTGATGTTCACGGTTCTCCTGCTCTGTCTCTGACTTTCTTGCTTGCAGCCTCTCTGGGCCTGTTTTGTTCTTTTGCTGACAAAAGTAAAAGTAAAACAATAATTTGTTATATAAACTGCAGCCCTGAGAAGATAATCACATTGTGAGTGAACATGAGCTCCTGTGCATTTGCACAAAACAAATCTCAGTCTTTCCTGCAGCAGTATAATATTGTGAGGGCCAGACTCCTCTACTAGAGAGCTTAAGACTGTACTGTAGTTGTTAACATTCACCTACTTTAAGATTCCACAGAAAATATTATATTCGTTGTTTTTCTTTAGAGTCATTTAGGTTTATCTCAAGTTCCACTTCTTTTATTTGACCTTCAAGGTCCAACATCTCAGAATAATTATTATCTGCTTTGTTTTTAGTGTAGCTTATCATCTGCCCACGAATAAAAACCTTAAAGGCTTCCCATCTTACTGAGGCTGTAGTTTCGGATTTATTAAAGTAAAAATAGTCATCAATATTTTTGCCTACGTATTCCAAGAATTTTTGATTGTGCAGCCAGTGTGGTTTTAAACGCCAAATAGGATTACGTTTAAAAGCTGTTGTACCTGAGAAGTTAAGCGTGGTTAATGAGTGATCAGATATAAGCACACTTTTATATGAAAAGCTGTTAATCCTGGAGATAAGAGAGTTTGAAATAATAAAATAATCTATGCGACTGCGACTATTATGACTGGCTGAATAGCAAGAGTATTCTCTCCCTGTTGGATTTTTTAATCTCCATATATCTTTAAGATTCAATTCAGACATAAAGTGTTGTATGGCTTGTCTAGATGTTGGATGGGAAGAGTCTAAACCTGATGATCTATCAAGCTTAGGCTCTAGGGTACAATTAAAGTCCCCCCAACAATTATCTCACCGTGGAGGGCTGCAATAGAGAGGAATAGATTGTTATAAAAGCTGGAGTCGTCGATATTGGGGCCATATAAATTAACTAATATTAAGTCTTGGTTCAGCATTGTAGGATAATGAATCACCCTGCAGGGTCCAAGATGGTTTTTTTTAATACACATGGGCACTGATTTATGAATGAGTGTTGCCACTCCTCTAGCATGTGTTGAGAAGTGGCTAAAGAAAGCCTGACCTGACCATCTCCTCCTTATCTGGGCAATTTCACTCGCGAGTAAGTGTGTTTCTTGAATAAAGACTATCTTTGGGTGATATTGTTTAATTCTATCCATTACTCTTTTCAGTTTAATACACAACATATATTGCGTGTTTATACCCCAGTCTATAAGCTATGGTTCTACTTTTTCTTAAAGCAACAGATGTAGGGGCACCACAGTGGGGGCCGTCAGGTGTCACAGCGGTCTGATGCGAGGCAGGATTTGCACAGATCCTCAGTGTGGTAAGTATTGACTGTCAAACATGTCATTTGATAACTTCACCAGCACCTACACCTACTGATAATTTCGTGGAAAAAACTGCGTATAATTCAAAATATTTGACTGAAGAGACAAGGCTGTTTTAAAAACAGAGACTGATATTCAAAGCGGCTTATAAGAGAAGGGGACCCTGGACACAGATGATAAGAAGGCCCACACACTTAAGCATCTCGGGTCATAGAGTGTATATACTGATGGATGCCTTTGTTAAAGAGGTCTTGTGAAGGCCCAAGCGGAGCAATTTGTGCCCCAATCTTTGTGTGGTGAGACTGGACATAACATGAGGTAGGCCTGCTCTAAACCACTGCCTGTTTTATCATAATTTCTGACTCTATTAAAAGAACTTAATTTAAAAGAAACAGAAAACAAAACAACTGAATTTGTCTCAAAACTTTGATCTTAAAGTCATGAGGGAACTGTTTATTGAATTATAAAGATCATAGATGCAAAGGAGCTGATGGCTGTTTTCAACATAATACAGTACAGCTAATTTAGCAATCCGAAGAGCTGCCCTCTGTTGGCCATTTGAAAGAATGCAGGTTTACAGCACGTCTGCACTGGCTTGACTTTTCAGACCTAGAAGCTGCATCCATCTTTTTATGTACAGTCTATATCACAGACTGAAAGTGACACAAAACAACTGCAAATCAAGCTGTCTTTTTGTAATTATCTCACTGGTACCCCCCCATGGTTGTCTGTCTGTCATTATCACAGACAACCAGACAACCTTATGCAAATATGTTCACAATGCAACAGCTTGACAGGCAATGAAACTCTCTGTGCAGACAGAGAAAAACATTCTGACTGATTAATGCGCACACGGAGAGCTGCAATGAAAACCAAATCACAGACAATACAAACTCTTCAACTACTATGGCAAATAAGATGCCATGTGATTCTTTCTGTTCCAAGCTTGCCCATCACGTCCTGAACAGCCCTTTGTAAATGTAGCATAGCAGGCCATGCCTAGAATCCTCAATGGTGGAGCTGATTTGTAGGCCAGGGACTGTGTACAGCTCCAGATTACTTTGCTAAAGAGGCTGTCTGAAACGCTTTCCCCTTGGAGAAAAACACAACGCAGTCTGCTTCAAATTGGAAATGTCAGCAATCTCTTTTTTCCCCTCTTTTTTTCAATCAAAAGTGTGGCTGAGGTGCACCTGCGTGTGCCGTTACCTCAGTGATGAGCATTCGTGAGGCCATGGTGAGACGAGTTCTGGGGGAGAAGTGGCTGGTGATCATGATCCTCATGCCGGCCTCGGAGAAGGACAACTGGTGGGGGTACGCTGACAGCAGCTCGTCTACCATTAACACAGATGTCTTCCTGTGGTGGTTTGCTGTGGGGCACATACATGGAATACGAGCTATACTATTGAAATAAACCAGTAAGATTTTCCTTAGCATTACGACTGCAAAGAGCAGGAAGCAGAGACATTAGCTCGATCAGAAGTTCCACATTACACGTACAAAGTCTCAATAAAAATGTACCTTTCTTTAAAAGAACAGCAGTAGCATCACAGCCATCGTCCAGTTCTGTGTTATTTGCTGCACCGTTTCTCAAAGTGGTCGAGTTCTTCTTCCTCCTCCCCAGGAAACGGACAATGTAGGAATTCAGTCTGGAACAGAAGTCGGGTTAAAACCACACTTTGCTTGGTACAGCTGGGTCAAGTCATTGCTCTTTACGGCAGATAGCCTCCCAATAGAGATAGGTTGATCATATTCAAAAATGATCTGTCAAGTTCTATAAGCTGCTGTGTGGCACAGCCCACATAAAGAAATGTATCATTTCTATATATCCCATTCATATAATACTGCTGCAGACATAAGGATAAATTATGTTACACATGGGATGAGTTTGCATATCGCAGCGTAATAAATGACACCGATCACGGGTCTTATATTAAACTCATTAATATGCAAGAATTTAAAACATTTTGTATTTTTTGCTTGTAATATTGATATTCAGTAAACTTCCACTGTTTTCAATGAAATACTACAATCCATTTGAAACAGAGCATGACGTTCTTTTCTAGATAATATCCACATTGTTGTTGTGTTACTTAATATTTATCCATATATCTGCTAAATTTGCCAAAAGAAAAGATATTTATTATTATTATTATTATTATTTGTTTGTTATTCATCTGTTTAAATAGACATTTTAATCCCAGGGATATCTTACATGTATCAATACTTATTTTAGTAACTGTTACTGTTGGGGTACATTACACTCCGGCACAGAGCAAAAGTTCATTGTTCATTTTTAAGCCTCAAAGTGGATGAACTGAACTTACTTCATGATCAAAATGTAGACAAAATACATCAGGATCAGCGTGAGAGCTTCCCACCTGGAAAAGACAGTTCGGATGGATTCATCATGTGTGTCACTGTACAGTGTAAGTGCCAGGTGTGTGCAAAGTTAATCAACGTGTAACTTACCAAACTACCTTTTCATCATATATGAACTGTAATAAGAGAGAGGTGAAAATCTGAGAACCAGTATATCTAAGACATGAAGGCATAATTTCAGATGGAAAGAAAAAAAAAGAAACAATCAGAGTAACTAGAATATTTCTCCATAGAGGAAATCCAGTATGGAGCTTTTAAAGTATCTGATGTGTTACTATGTTAACCTTAAGGTGCTTCTTACCACTATAAGAGCAGAGATCGATAAGGTGTAGTAGACTGAGTCTCTGAGCAGAGGCCAGCGGGAGAGACGGATCGTCTGGAAGAAAAGACAGAGAGACAAGAGGACTGAGACAATTCTACAACTTACAGGAGCTCAGCTACACCTTCTTTTGTTCTACTGGGTAACACATCCCACAAGGTTCTCACTGCCATGCACTAATAACATAAGCCAAGCTCTTTGTGTGTGTGTGTGCATCTGTTTGGCATTTTACGTAACATGTAATCTAAATAAGAAAAAAAATCTTTCAAGTATGTTTCTCTTTTCCTAGTGGGATTACAGCAGTGAACAGGACACGTATCCTTTTCTGATTCAGGCAGAAAAGGTTTCCATCCATGGTTTTTAATCTAAACTGTGGCCTAAACAAACAAGTCACAGAGTGTGTGTACTGCACCGGCTAAAAATCAGCGGTTAATTCTGTACCTGCACAGCGAATATCCCGCACACTCCGATGATGCAGAGGATGTTGAAGACGGCAGATCCCACAATGGTGCCGACCCCGACGTCACCTTTAGTGATGAAAACTCCTGTGCAGAAGGAAAGGAAATCACTGATTACCACACATGGCAAGTCATCTGTCCACAGGTTACAGAGACATCCTGCTTGGTGCAATTCTTTGGTAATCTTGACGTACTTCACTGATCCACGACCCTTTGTCTAGCTGGTAACTACTGATGGCATTTACATAATAAGTTCCTCTGTTTGCATGTGTTGTTGAGTTATAGAAGGATTTCTCTCCCATAGACTTTATTAGTGAGGGCTGCCCAGGTGTACTGCCAAGCACAAAAGCATATTTGGCAGCTTACTTTAACATTTTCTATTAATGTTTTGAATTGATTTACTCTCAGGCAGACTGCTGGCTTTTATTTTGAAAGTTTGGGTGCTGGTAACCTGCTGACCAGGCCTATCTTTCTCGAGTATTTTCTACTGGCTTGCTCACTGGCCAGGTCACTATTGTGGTAGAATTTATTACCATTCAGTTGGTTCCCCATATTGTGTGTCCAAGCCAAGTGATTGGCTCTCACTAACAAGAGTTAAAGGCTAAAAATGGGAAGACACATTTAAAAACCTTTACTAACAGTATAGTAACATTTTGATGGCAATAAATATTACCCAGATAGTCCAGGGATTGACATCATACTATAGAACTTTAGGGTCTGCAAAACACTTACCATTCAGAGGAGGATAAAGAGGAGCTCTTTATCCTCTCAAGGATACTTGAGGGTGCATGGGAGTTTGCCCAACCAGTCTACATGTGTTTTGTGGACTTGGAGAAGGCATTCGACCGTGTCCCTCAGGGTGTCCTGTGGGAGGTGTTGCGGGAGTATGGGGTGTCTGGCCCATTGCTACAGACCATTCGATCCCTGTACAACCATTGCAAGAGCTTGGTTCGCAATAAGTCGGACTCGTTCCCGGTGGGTGTTGGGCTCCGCCAGGGCTGCCCCTTGTCACCGATTCTGTTCATAATTTTATGGACAGGATTTCTAGGCGCAGCCAAGTGGTGGAGGGCTTTCACTTCGGTGGCCTCAGAATCTCATCTCTGCTTTTTGCAGATGATGTGGTTCTGTTGGCTTCATTGGGTGAGGGCCTCCAGCTCGCACTGGAACGGTTTGCAGCCGAGTGTGAAGCAGCGGGGATGAGGATCAGCACCTCCAAATCTGAGGCCATGGTTCTCAGCCGGAAAAGGGTGGAGAGCCCACTCCGGGTCGGGGATGAGTTCCTGCCCCAAGTGGAGGAGTTCAAGTATCTCGGGGTTTTGTTTGCGAGTAATGGGAGAAGGGAGCCGGAGATCAACAGATGGATTCTTGCAGTGGCCGCAGTGATGCGGACGCTGCACCGGTCCATCGTGGTGAAGAGGGAGCTGAGTGTAAAAGCGAAGCTCTCAATTTACCGGTCGATCTACGTCCCTACCCTCACCTATGGCCACGAGCTATGGGTAGTGACCGAAAGAACAAGATCGCGGATACAAGCGGCAGAAATGAGCTTCCTCCGAAGGCTGGCTGGCCTCTCCCTTAGAGATAGGGTGAGAAGTTCAGCCATCCGGGAGGGGCTCAGAGTAGAGCAGCTGCTGCTCCACATCGAAAGGAGCCAGCTGAGGTGGTTCGGGCATCTGACAAGGATGCCTCCTGGGCGCCTCCTGGGCACCTCCTGGGCGAGGTGTTCCGGGCATGTCCCACCGGGAGGAGGCCCCGGGGCAGACCCAGGACACGCTGGAGAGATTATATCTCTCGGCTGGCCTGGGAACGCCTTGGTGTTCCCCCGAATAAGCTAGAGGAGGTGGCTGGGGAGAGGGAGGTCTGGGCTTCTCTGCTTAGGTTGCTGCCCCCGCGACCCTGCCCCGGATAAAGCGGAAGAAGATGGATGGATGGATGGATGGATGGATGGATGGAAAACACTCAGTATTCAACACCATTGTTGTAACAACTGAGGAAAACAATTACAAAATCAAAATTTAAAATCCAATAGCCTTGCTGGCAGATCATTCTCAGCTTCAGTCTGAGACTTTAAGAGAGTCACAGTTGTTAGACACAGACAGATTTTATCACGTTAAAATTGCTCACTGGAGTGAGTAATCACCAGGACTGATGACGCTTGCTGCCAAGCTCCCACGTTAGCATTATGATTTTATTATTAGCCATAGCTGCTAGCTGCTACCTTAATGATAACGTAACAGATGGGTAACTGCTAATAGTTAAATGGCTATGTAAATGACGACAATATGTGTGTTGGACAGGTTAGCATTTAAGATAACTGTTTAATACTTCAACATTGTTGAAATGGGCACGTTACTGACCTCAAGAAGTTCTTAACAAGACCAGAGTGGCAGTCTTTAAAATGCCTCGCAAAGTTGTGCTGTTTCCTAGGTGTTCACAATGAAATTGAAATCGTGCATTCAGCTGTCTGCAGTGGTTCTGCAGGAAGTTCTGTGTTAGCAGGAGGAGGTGAAGACGGCACTGTTGCAGTTGAGATCTAACCCAAGGAATTTTTAGTATCAATTAGTATCAGAGTAGCATATTTTGACAGCCCTGCTGCCAGTGTTAGCTATGGTACTTCAAACCCACCAAACCAAAACAAAAAAGACCCTCTTCTCTCACCCCAACCGGTTGCAGCAGATGGCCGCCCCTCCCTGAGCCCGGTTCTGTCCGAGGTTTCTTCCTGTTAAAAGGGAGTTTTTCCTTCCCACTGTCACCAAAGTGCTGCTCATAGGAGGTCATTTTTTTCTCTGCATGTATTACTGTAGGGTCTACCTTACAACATAAAGCAACTTGAGGTGACTGTTGTTGTGATTTTGCACTGTATAAATAAATTTGAATTGAATACTCTATTAGAGTGGAGTCAGATGCAAAGGATTCCAGCTGGAGCTGTAACAGTGGTAATATCTGCCCAATATCTGGATTAAAAACTGGCAACAATGTTATATTAGCTAGATAATAAGCCGACAGAATAAGCTAAGTTGAAGTAAAATATCAACTCAGTATAAGCTCAGATGTGAAAATGTGTAAACACCGTATTATAGTTGCTATAAATTATCTCTAAATATGTATTTACTTTTAACCCCTTTATTAACAAATTATTGCCTCACTATTAGTATGCTATTATCAAACTGTACTATTAATGGCTGTACAGCTAAATTATATCTAAAATGTGTGTGTGTGTATGTCTCTGTCTCACCAATGACAGAGGTAAACAGTTCAGGCGCTGAACTGCCTGCTGCCATGAAGGTCGCTCCTGCAACATCCTCACTCAGATGCAGACGCTGGTGGACGAGGGGAGAGAAAGATATTCTAAGCATCACAGCGTGGCAGTAAGAGTGTGTGATGTTAGTGCAGCAGCAGTGCAGTTACAGTCTACAATGTTTGTTACCTCGCATATCTTCTCTAGCGAGGGGACAAAGTAGTCATCGCACACCAACGCCAGAGCATAGAACATGTAGACTGCCTGCAGATGGCCAAAGACACACAGGTGAAGAACAGTATACACTTACAACTGGATAAGACCCCCTGCTGAAAAAACAAAAACAAAAAAACATTTGTGCTCTATTTTCTTTGTTTGCAGTTTAATCTCAGCTTCTGTTGTCATTTACTTGATGTTTGCTGAGACTAAACCTGAAAGCCCAGCAAAGAGTTACAAGCAGATAAAATAATACACCGACATATTACTAAAACTCATCAGTTTGCCAAGGAACTGTTGGAAAATGCGCTTACTTACGTATTTAACAATACTCTGCTTCCAGACTTCAGCCAAAGATTGGTGGGGCTTAGTAAAGCATAAAAGCTGAAAGTAGCTGGGAACAGCTGGTCAAAAGTTCAGCAATAATCTTCCCAGAACAGTCTAGCACATCTGTACTTCTGTAAAACATGCTTGAATTTATTTCTATGGAACAAGGCTAAACCTTGCCATGTTTCTAGGCTGCTAAACACTTATGTCAGTTTGCAATTAAATCACTGTTGTGGACCAACTACGTCACTGTTAACCAGAAGACGTTATGAATTTATATAGCAGCAGCTTCAAAAATTCATTGTAAATTTCTGAGCATGTAAATGGAAACAGATTTACAAGTTCATCAATTTATCGCAGGTAATGTCACCGGTATCCCAAACAGACTGCATGTAAATGCATGGAATGGGCAAGTTGACCCACATTCAATTGCAAATTGAACGCAGAGTGACTCCATGATACTGAAACTTGCAACTAACTGCAAGCAGTTGCAGATGTGGTCTGGTCTTCATAGCTGCTGAAAGTAAAGTAATTAAAAAAACAAACAACCAAAGATATTTTAGCGGTTTTTTTTTTCAGCAGTACCTTTCATCCCGCCCTGATACACAACAATCCTCTGCCATCTCACAATCTCTTTGCTTATGCATTGATATACCAAAGAGTACACTGATACAGAGTTCACACAATTGTGTTCACAGACTGACAAAAGTTGGGAAGAGCATGAGAAACTACTGCAAAAAGACCTCAAAGCACACCATAAACCAGCAGTTGTGACATCATTGTCAACAGACAACAATGGCAGGCATAAACTGTTACATGAAGGCTAACTAGCAAAGTCCTCCTTCTTCTTCTAATGAACTTCAGTGTTTCTAGCGGTACAGTACTATCCTGGCAGCCCGTGTGGTCTCACTAATTCCTCACGAGGCTAAGTAAAGAGGTTTTTGTATCTTCAAGGCTAAAATCATTAAGCTGAATCCTTCAGTCTTCTGCCTACACAACATTATCTACCTTTCTTATCTCCATGTGGATCAGAAACAAACCTGCCTGAAAAACCCCCACAACCTTAATGGTCCTGTTGAATTGCATGATGCAAATACATAGCAGGGGTAAACACTCAGTTTGTGAGTTTGAAAGTTTCAGAGATGTGACAAAAAAAATTAAGACCCATTCAAATGGAAGACAATCTATTTTAAAGCATTTAAAGCCACTGAAAAGAAGAAAGCTAGAACTACTTTGGATATGCAACAACTTAGTGTGCTGCAGGTGACACTCACGCAAAGCACGTGCAGACCCACTGCTCCTTCCACGCGCTGCTTGTTGGTGAAGTAATCCCTGGGGAACTCATGGATTGCTGCAGCGAGAGAGGGGGAAAAATCACTTACACATGCTGAAACAGTGAAAGGAGGCAAAATCTGAGCAATTAAATACTGACTGTAGCTCAAGGAAGATACCCTGTAGGGCTGAACGATTATGGAAAATAATCTAATTGCGATTTTTTGCCCCAATATTGCGATTGCGATGCGATATGCGATTATTTTTTAAGGTCTTTGTCTTCTGTATTATTAAACAAAGACAAGCAATACATCATATAGTATGGCCAATACTATATTACATTAATTTTAAACTGTTCTTTCCTGGAAGACAGACCTCTGTTATGATGACATGAGGTGATGCATGAATTGATGACTGACATTTTTATTTAACTTCTTCAATCACAACAGTATATTTGAACATACACAATAGTTTATTTTTAGCTTACAAACATCTGAGCATAAAGTGCTGACAAGGAACCCTGGTGTAAACATTAAAATGAAAGTCAGTACAATGTGCAGATTGCAGAAATATACATAAACAAAATCAGTGGCTTTACCACACTCAGTTTTTCGACATCTGTGAACTACTAGACAGTCATTCAATTAAAAAATAATATTAAATAAATAAAACTAATAAATAAAAAATACACACATCTTACTGATCTCTGCAGTCAGTAACATTACACATAAAGTGCAAACATAATAGCAATTGTATAAACACACACACAAACACGCCTTTAAAATTTAAAGGCGTGAAATTGGACGGTCTAGTTCTGATTAGCGTCACCGCTGTCTCGGTGGAGTTTAATAAACTCGGCCGTCTGCTTCTTGCTATCTAAAATATAACCAGACACTGGTGTAAATTCTCGACTGTCTCATACTTCTGTTTAATAAGTTTTCTGTTTGACGTTTAGTCAGCTGTGTGAAAACCAAGGAGGAACCCACCCGGGGGATTAATAAAGTTTTATTTTATCTAATCTAATAACTTTAATCTCAGCCAAACCGATTTACTCACGAACAAACAAAACACTGAAAAAAGCCCAACAATAACATTTTTAGGTTGTCTAAGTGACTTATATATTACGTTTAACCCGAGCAGCGAAACTCCGCGGTGATCTGAAAATGATGTGCCGGGAGTTGTGCCGTTCTCGGCCGCATCAGTAACCCTCGAGCTCCCGGCTAGCTGTCGAGCTGGTGGGTAGCAGACGCCTCTGAAAACGTCGAAGCACTTTTGCAAATATGGGATATCTTGATAAACCGAGCAGATATTTGATGTTTACACAACTACTTTCTCGCCTGAAAATATGTTAAAAGTTTATTTTGTGACCCTGAAAGATTAGTATGAGTAATTTTAAAACTCAGTAGCGGCCGCCATTGCTGGAAACTGGAGTTTGGCTATGAATTCTGGGATATGGTAGTAATTTGGACAGCCTTCGGCGCGTCGCTGTGACGTAATCGGTCTACAAATGCGGCCTCAGGAGGATGCAGCCCATGAATTTGGACATGTCCAGAGTATAATCGCAGCCTTTGCGGTTAGAAAATTGCACTTGATCATGTCGCGATATTATCGCAAATGCGATATATCGTTCAGCCCTAATACCCTGAGGGCCTCATGAAATAGCTCATCAGCCAAACAAAGACAAATAAACATATAAATACAATCAAACACAGATACAGGTCCAAAGGATGACTGAATTTAATATCCAATAGGGAGAGAAATTAAGAAAAAGAAGTTGCACTACAGTGACTTCAAACAAAGGCAACTGTTGAAATCCAAAGATAAACACAAGGCAATTGAACACTCATTTCCCATGATCGGTTCCATCATTTTTAAGTCTAGCTTTTGTCTGTTAGCGATTTGCAATTAAAGTCAGAGAAGAATCTCAAATGGCAATTATGAATAAATATACCCACAGGAAGGAAAACGACAAAGAAATTTTTAAAGCACACAAAAAAATTATAACAGCACGCAGAGCGGTAGTCTGTTTTTCATTTTAAAGTAACTCACTTTAACCGTTTCCTCTTGGTTTAAGACTGTGGTCATAATTAAAATCATTCATGGAAATGTGAATTGAGAAAACCAGTCATTATACTTGAATGTTGAAAATTCCTAATAACTAGTGCCACAATATGTTTAGTACAGGTAAACACTTCAAACCTAAAAATTCAGTACAAGCTCTTTCTCTTTCTTTCTAATGAAAGATGTTTGCTTCATAGGTTTATGATCTTCTTTTTAAAATGAAAACGCTGGAAACAGAAACACACTGCAACTAGAGCAGGGCGATATGACCAAAAATATTTATCACGATAAACATTTGAAAATTTGCGATAACGATATAACTGACAATATAATTGACAAATGAAAATGGTAAATGGCCTGTATTTATATAGCGCTTTACTAGTCCCTAAGGACCCCAAAGTGCTTTACATATCCAGTCATCCACCCATTCACACACACATTCACACACACAATTGACACTAGACAAAATACTTTACAACTCCACAACTTTATTAGTGAAAAAAAACATCAAAGTATTTTCACTTAAACAAGCAGCTGTTTTGTATGTGTATTAAAGTTATATAAAAATTTAACAGTGCAAATGCAAATTCCTCGCTGACAGTTTAACCAAAAGGCATTTCCAGTGGAAACTGGCCGACATATCCTCAGCATAACCATGTATAATATCCACAAAAATTAAAAGAAGTTATACACACACAATACGGTAATATTATGTTAAAGCACAGTACGTATCACTCCGCCAGGCTCCTGACTACGATAGCGGTAATGCTCCGACAATCCATCAAGCATTGCGGCTTCGTAGCTTAGCAAAGTTGTACTAAAACATTTGACAGATTTTCGAGCGCCGTGTACATAAAATCGTTTCGAGGTCAGCAAACACAACCAGAGTTCATACATAAGGCACACGGGATTATAAGGGGCTCTGTCGATTTTCAGAAAAATCAAAGGATTGATTTTAAGTGTGCCGTATTTTCCAAAAAATAATAACGACGGCCCGCTAGCATGCGCTACCAAAAATAGTGCTTTGTTGTGTATCTGACGGACGAAAGCTAAACCAGTTCCACACTGAAGTTGCAGCATTTTTACAAACCAATTCTGGTTCATCCGTTTCATTCAACGATTTGCTTTCGCCGCCATGCTTTTTCCGACATGTACGTATGAAAACAAAGGCACTGCCCATGCGCGTTTTACCCATATTCTATCGTGATATTTCATTTTTCTATCGTTGCCCAAAATTATACCAGTATTACCGTGAACGGTATGATATGGCCCAGCCCTAACTGCAACAAGTTAAAAAAGACTAAAATCAAAACTTCAGCCTGTAAATTAAAGGGTGGTAGAGCAACCCAAGATTTTTCCTCCAGTGCTCAATTTGCATGTACTTGAGTAATAATGGATTGCATTTATAAGTGGACATACGGAAGCCATTTAACACCATTAACAAAACTTAACAAAACTTTCTTTTTTAACTTTGTTAAATTTGACATTGCTCTCCACTACCAGTTTGTCCCAGTATCCCACAGGGCTCTGTTCTGGGCCCAGGTCTACGTACTTATAGAATCACAATAAAGCACTAAACACTAAATCAGTAATGTGTGGATATGCATTTGTTCCTATGAAATGTATATCCACAGAGTTTCTTTATAATTTGCTAGGAAAACAGGAAATAGGTGCAGTGACAATTCTAAAGAGCTTGAAAGTACACATTTGTTTGTTAAGACAGCACAAACTCTCTTAGGCAAGCTTTCTTGTAATTTCTTTAAACCACAGGTCTCAAACCCACGGTCTGGGGACCACTTGCGGCCAACATCGCCCCTACTTGCGGCCTGTATATTGACGTGAAGAAAGATAATGCAATTTGGCCCTTGAATTTTTTTGTTAGGGTGTATTTGTTTATTGTTGAGTGCAAATTATTTAATATGAAAGTAATATAAGCAGCAAGCACAAACATGTTAAAGTGTTAGTTCAGTAAGAGAGTCATTTGTAAAGAAAACAATTTTCACTAGGAGTCAAAAACTAATGTGTACACTTATGTCTGCATTTTTTTTGTTAACTACAAACAAAATGATAGCAGAAGTGCTGCCACATGTCTGGCAGCACTTGTCTTGAAAGTAAGAAGAAAAACTGGATCATGAAGGGACTGGAAGCCAATGCAGGAAGCCCGGAAGGCTGGTCTTTCCTTTAAGTTGAGCTGCTGCATTTTGTATAGCCTCCAGGCAAGAAGTAGCGACTTATCAGGGCTGACATCCAAAGAATTACAATAGTCTAACTGAGAAGTAATGAAGGTGCCTTTTACTGTCTCAGAGTAACATGGAGGGAAGCAGTACTTCACCTTACTGAGAAGGCTTAATTGAAAAAAGTTTGTCTTAACAACAGAGCTAATCTGTTGATCAAATGCTAGAATGCTACGCTCTATGGTGTCAAATGCAGCAGTCAGATCCAAGAACACAAGAATCAACAGTTAAAAGCAGGACACTAAAAACTCTTAAAAGGTCTGTTTCCATGTCATAATATGAAACCAGACTGGAACTTCTTAGAAATTTCAAATAAATCCAGGCATGGTTGTAGTTGGTTAAAAACTACCTTTTTAAAGTCCTTTGGTAGAAAAGGGGATTCAGAAATGGGCATGGAATTAAAGAGGAAGGAAGAATCCAAGTTACTTGGGTTTCAAGGTTGTACTACAGCATGTCTAAAAGCAGCCAGGACACAGCCAGATATCAGGGAGGAGTAAATCAGGTCAACAATACATGGCCCAAGGGTATTAAAAACATCTTTGAACATGGGGTGGGATGCTGATCTATTTCAGTTAAAGGGGAGGAAATTCTCAAAGACAATGGACATACAGGAGAAGCAGCATGATCGAAGACCAGAGAAAAAAAGTGCTGATAGTAGAAATCTTTTCTTTAAGAGGTCTAATAGCTCTCTGGTATTACAAGTAAGAAGTTTCTTAAAATATAGAAGCACACTTCATGATCCCTTTGCCATCTTCTTGCATGGATCCATCACTGGCTTAAAGCTTTTATCCTAAAAGAAGCCACCACATCCAGCAGATCAGTACAAGTAGAAATCAAAGAAGCACAAATTCAGAGGGACTCAGATTACAGTCCTAATGCTGATTGTGAAGCACAGACTCATTAAAAGCTGATGACAACGCTGCTAAAGGATTAATTGTCACAGTTGGTGACATACGTTTTACAGTTTAACTTGGGAACATGTTAAACAGCAAAAATGTAGAAAATATGCATGTCACAAATCTCAGCAAAACATAAATTTAAACCACATGACAATCTGAACTCACCAAAGTCTTGTACATATTCTTGGTTGACAATAAATCAGCACACAGAACAAGACTGTTGAAGCTTTTGACAAATGTCTATGCCTCAAAAGAGAGAATCAGACTGCGACTGCTGACACTGGAAACAGGATTTGAATACAATCACTAGTCCCCTACTTCTGCAAATAATCTCATGTAAGCTGAGACAGATGCCCTGAATGGTTGCGAGGCTGGAGGTTTGATCACCCACATTACATTTTATCCAAGTTTTGTGGGATGGTATCTGATATCAAGAAGTGATTGGCAGAGACCTGTTCTAGTGAGTTTAACATAGATTGGGCATCGTTCCATTGTCTGGATTCACTTACTCTAACATTGGGAACATTGTTAGCAATTCTGGAATGTGGGGCCGCCCTGCTGCTGCGGAGTCGGGGCGGTCTGCCCCCCCCCCCCCACCGCAGGGAAAAGGGTAACACCACCTGGGTCTGGGTGCAGTTTCCCCCTCCAGGGGCAAGGGTACCTAGACCCGGTTCGTAGAGTACGCTTGGGGAGTGTGATCGTGTGTACAGCGTCTCTTTATGTCTGTCTCCACGTTGGTTGAGTGTGGAGTAAGTGCATATGAGAGCATGAGGGTGGGAATGGATGTTTGTGTCTGTGTGTGCCTGTATTTCTGTGTCTATATGTCAGGTTGGGTATCAGACGCCACCTCTCTGGGGACATCTCAGGCCCTCCAAGGTTTGGAGGCCTATCTCCCCCCACCACCACTTCCCCTGCCAGTGGCGGACTTCCTCAGGTGTCGGTGCGTTGGTGGTTCTTTGTGTCTGGGGATGGGCGTCCGGGTACACACCTGCTCACTCCTTGGCGGCCGCTTATCGGGGCCTGGAGCCTGGGGCTCGCTCGGGCCACTTCGGGGGTGGGGTGCCCCCGGCCTCTCGGCCTGGGGCTCGGTCACTCAGGCACAGCTGGCTGCCGGCGGAGCTCACGGGCGCGTCACTGCAACTCCCCCTGGCTTCTGCTCCGCGGCTGCTGAGTGAGCTCTCATCTGGGACTCTCCTCAGCTCTTACTGGGACAGTGGCGCGGCTGCCCCTCTGTTGGTCTTCCTTGGTCTCTTGTGTTCTGGGAGCCTCTGCATGTCTGGAGTTTTGATCTCCTCCATACCTGCTTCATGCCCTGGAGGACGGGGCAGTTGCCCCCCCACACCCTCTAGCAGATTATTACATGTAGGAACCTTTTAAATATAAGCGCGTCCATGCTCACAGGTGTAAACACGGGTGATCACACCCACAAACTACACCCTTTTTGGCTCCTACCTCAAAGCACACTGTGTTCTGTTGATCTTATGTGCTGCACAATAATGTTTGATATTTAGTATTTACTGTCATATTCCCATATATCATTGTGATGCTGTTTATTCTATTACTCTTGTTCTCTTCTGCTTGTTTTCTTTTTTCTTTCTCAGCAGGTGATCCAGGTGATCGATATATGCATTTCTTATTTCTGCCCGTTCTGTTGGTTTTTGTTTTTTGCCCTTCTCCCCCGTCCCTCTTCTCAGCTGTTTCTCTTTCCCTCTTTCTTTCTCCCCTTCTTTCCCCCAGTCAAGTCTGTCCCGTATTCAGCAAGTGAAAATAAAATAAACAATAAAAGGTGAATCAAATGGACCATTACAGCAAGGCTGGGATGGTCAATTTGGTAAAGTAAATCCGTTGGGCATCTTTCTTTGCCTTTAGACAATAATTCTGATGGCAAAAGAGCCAAATGCAGAAAAAAGAAACAAACAAACAAAAAAACCCCAGCTGATTAGCAATTCGCTAAGCTAACTCAGGGTTTCGCCTGTGCATTCATATGAATGGGGTTGCATTGGTAGCATCTGAACAATTACTAATAAATGTCTTCAAAAAGCTGCTCTGTTGCTAAGAATAATTAGATTAAATTTTAAAAGACAGTTTTAGTTTTTATTTTCTCAGCTATTGTCTTGGTAGTCTAAACTTTTAACAGTTTAAAAGTATAAATGTAAAAACTGAATTAAAACATGGTATGTTTTGGTCTACAGTCAGTAAGTAAAAATAGGTTGAATTTTTAGCATTATACTGCTGTTTCAAAATTGTTTGTGGTAAAAACAATAAAAACGTTCCCTTCGCCTTCAGGACAGGGAACGGGTCCTGACCGTTGTTTGTGCTTATGCGCCGAGCGGGACTCTGTTGTCCTACTGGGAGACGTCAGTGCTTCTGTGGGCAATGACAGCGAGACCTGGAAGGGCGTGATTGGGAGGAACGGCCTCCCGGATCTGAACCCGAGCGGTGTTTTGTTATTGGACTTCTGTGCAAACCACAGTTTGGCCATAATGAACACCATGTTCGAACATGGGAGTGTCCATAAGTGCATGTGGCACCAGGACACTCTAGGCCACAGGTCGATGATCGATTTCGTAATCGTATCACCAGATCCTCGAACCAATGGTGGACACCAGAGGTAAGGGGAACCACCAAGCTGAAGAAGGAGTCCTACCAGGCTTGGTTAGCCTGTGGGAGTCAGCTCTGAGCACATTCACCCTGAGTCAAGTAGGTGTAATAATAGAGAAAGAATAGAGCTACAAGATCAGGACTCATCTTGGCAATGGGTAAATGAAGAGCAGAAGTTTTGCAGGATGAAACATTTCAAATAAGGAATTGTAAGAAACTGCATTTTGTTCCAATTACAGATTGTATCTGGACAAAATAAGCAACTATGAACGATTCAAAATGGATCCAAACGGGAAGAACAAGGAAGTAAATGGAGTAAAACTCAATCTGGGGCTCATCTGCTGGGAACATTAAAGCAGAGTTTTTATCCAAAAAGTTAGATTGTTACATTACATCATTACAGTACATTTTTACTGAAGAATTACTAAAAAATGAAACTTTCATAAACTGAAGCTGAAGATGATACAGATACACTTTTAAGAATTTTTGAAATTAAAGGTTAGGTTAAAAGAGTTGGCACAAGTAAAGCCTTTTTAAATAACGCTTCAGTTACTATCACTTAAAGGCTTAGGGTACCTAATCTGTTCTGGACCTCTGTCTGTCCAGAACTTCACTGTGTCTGAATATCTTTATTGTAATGAGACACTTAAATCTGCATTTTTATGTGTACAGATTTGATCGACTGGGGTCACTCAAAAAAAAGAAAAAAGAAAAAAGAAAAAAAAGAGGGACAGAGGTTGACTCCAACACTTGACACATTTGACACCGCATTGAGTGAAGATATCACTTTGACACCGGTTTGTCCCTCCATCCTCGACCTGTCAGAGGTGACAGCATGAATCAATCTCTGTCCAACAGCAGTGGTCAATCACAACACGCCAAAATATGCCGCGTCTTCATACACAGCCATCCTGTGGATTTCCTGTTGAATATGACTCTGCGTACAAGCAGCCAGGCTAAAAATAGCCACGGCCCAGCGTGACCGTGTGCATGTGTGATGTGGGATTTGCTTGGCTTGCTCTGTGTGAGTACTATCTGTGTTCTGTGAGTATGCACGTGCACTCCCCCCCCCCCCCCCCCCCCCCGTATGTTTGTTTGTTGCGTGTGTGCGCTTGTGTAACGTGAAGGCAACCCAATGTGCAGTGACATTCTCCCTCTCAACAGCCGAGAGCTCGTGAGTCAGGCGGCTTTTGCCCTGCGTGGCCCAAAGACAACACAGGCCTGTCTGCTTACAGGAACTGACAGCAGCATGAAGAGGAAGAGAGAGGTAAAAGGGGAAGACACGAGCGAGGCAGATGGGAAAGAGAAAAAATAAGTTTTTAATTGGAATCTAAAATGATGTGGAACAGCCAGGGGAAAAAGGAGAAGAGCTGTGAATGACACGGGTCTGTCATTTGATGTCTTCTATTGGTCTTTAGTGGTCAGCTGATTATCATAAAACATCACAACAAGGTTTAAAGCACCATCTGTATTTTCCAGTAATCCAGTCAGCAGACTGTCGTTAATCACTTAACAACATTATGTTGTAGCTTAGTTACCATCTTTTGCTTGCATTTCAGTTCAGTGTATTGGCTAAAATATGTAAAATAGCAAACATATATTGGAACAAAAAAGGAGCTGCAGTAAAGTCAGCCAGTGGGTGGATAATAATCGCCTAATAATATGAACAAAATACCCAGAACTGGGAAATCTGCTTTAATGTTCCATTCAATACACATTGAATTTTTTTATTTTTATTTTTTAGCTTTTCTCAGGTGGATAGCGCTCTGCATGGGTGTTATCTGGGTTTTATCCTACATCACAGTAATACTGATAAGACAAAAATATAAAGGTTACCTTATTATTCATTTCCAGATTGATATTTTTATTCTTGGACTTTTGCACACAAGGCTGCCCCTCATAAGATCAAAGTCTGATCAGCAGTTGGATGAAGCTGCTGTGCTGACAGTGAGAGTGTGTGCCTGAGATGACCAAGTAAGACTTCTGCTCTCACAGATCCAAGAATAAGAAAGACTGTCTGTATTAGAGTGTTTGCTTCAGAGACTGATGGTGTGAATGTGAATGTGCAGGATGCCAAGACTGGCACAACCAGTTGTTCTGGTTACCTTCTGACACAGGGCCGGGTAAGTTCAGACATTGTTTTTCCCTTAATGAATGAAATCATTATTTTAAAAGCTGCACTTTTTATTTGATTTTGTTTCCTTTCACTAATATTAAAGTCATTTGATCCAAAACATTTGAATATGACAAATATGTAAAAACAAAAACCCAACAACTCAGAAATGAAGAAGGGGGAAGTGTATATACGCACACAGCCTAAGTTATAAGTCTGCAACAGTTTATAAGCTGGTACAGTATTCTTCACTGCTGTTAATAATGATAAACCTGTAGATTTCCCTCCTTCAGTCAGCAACTATACAGCAGAGGTGGGACCAAGTCATTGTTTTGCAAGTCTCAAGTAAGTCTCAAGTCTTTATCCTCAAGTCTCAAGTCAAGTCTCAAGTAATGTCAGGCAAGTCAGAGTCGAGTCTCAAGTCACTGGTGTAAAAGTCCGAGTCAAGTCACAAGTCTGAAACTTTGAATTTCAAGTCCTTTCGAGTCTTTAAAAAAAAAAAAACAACGAAAAAATAATGTTGCAGTTATGCTAAATGTAAATATTAGACCATGTAATTTTAAAATCTGTGTTTTTCTCAACACATGACAAAATAGTGAACTTAGAAAATATACAAATTGTGAAATTGCACCTCTTTAAAATGCAGCTCAATTAAACCTAGCTCCAAGAATAATTTTCACCGACAGTTCTGAGATACGCTGCATGTTATTCTTGGATGCGGTTGTAGGACCAGCTTTAAAATCGCATGACAAAATACACATTAAAAAAAAACTGTATCACCAACGTAGCCTGGACAACATTTGCTAGTTAGATGAAGTCAGCTATCTCATCTTAGCATATTTATATGCATATTTATAATCATACGGTTCTTGGAGTGAGTGCATACACTCATGAAGTTTAGTAACTTCAGGTCACTGCAACAAGCCCAGGTACAGTTTACCGCCGGATGGGTGCAGGACCTTGAAATGCACCGTGTAGAAAGTAAAGACCATCGTACGTATCATAAGTTTACCAGTCTCACAAATCGTCATCATAAATACACATTCGTTAACCGTTTATTAATAGGACCTTTGAGCTCAACGGTAATTAATTAGTAGTGGAAATAATTTCTGGTAGCATTACAGAAATGTAGCAGTGACAATAATATTGTATGCTGTAATCGTACTGGGCAATTAGTGATACAAAAAACTGTTTTATCCTGTGAATAAAAGTATATGTTTTTGTCAATGTACCATAATAACAGAAGCGAAACGCAATATTGTGTCAGGACAATTCACTATTTATGCACAATAAATAAAGGAGCATAGCGCGACAATTTCTGTTCAGCGCCAGACTTGCTTGTAACCTATATCACCAATTATGTTATGAAAAATGACGTATTAACTACTAAAAAACACTGACCTTCGTGTAAATGCTTGGAGCAGACTAACCTGTGAGCTGGAGTGTTCTGGGACGTTATATTTGATCTTTGAATGGCTGCAATCCAGGCCATCCGTCGCATCTTTGTTACTTCGGAAACATGAACAATTTCTCTTCAACGTCGTAATCCGATAACAACCGATCTCTTTACTCGTCGGCTTCCCGTGGCTGTCATGCGACCGGCTATTGCAGTTAATAATACAACGGCTTCTTGACATTTTTGTGTTTCTTTTTATCGCTGTGATTTCAATTGAAAGCCTGCGTGCGCTAGTACCTCTTGCCACGAGTTCCCAGAATCCTTTGCGGTTCTACCCGTGAATGACGTCACATTTTCAATCTCTATATAATATGCATGTTAAATTTTATATTTGGGGTAAAATATCAAGTCTTTTCAAGTAAACCGGTTCAAGTCCAATTCAAGTCCCAAGTCATTGGTGTAAAAGTCCAAGTCAAGTCACAAGTCTTAGAACATTTTTTCAAGTCAAGTCTAAAGTCATAAAATTAATGACTCGAGTCTGACTCGAGTCCAAGTCATGTGACTCGAGTCCACACCTCTGCTATACAGTCACATGATGGCCTTTTATTGTCTTTGCAAGTTTGAATGGTTCTTAATTTTGTTCTCTATTTGTTCTATAAGAGAGATGTGACAGGAAGTGCTGCAAAGTCACAATGTTCTACGTGATGATGACCTTCCTGATGTCTGCAGCACTGCTAAGTTTTTAACTTTACATATTAAAGAAGCTGTGGGGAAGTTTCCTATTGAATTGTAGGTTTTATCAGGCGTTAAATGAAAAGGTTGATGCTGATCACACAGATTTGGAGGCCTCCTAACTTTTACTCCTCTCTTGTTTTGTCATTGATTGATTTTTCTTTTTGTAAAACAGGGAGGGACAATTTCTCCAAAACAGAATGTAGCAAATCACAGTTGACTTCATTCATATACAAATGACCCCTTTTTGTTTTTATCTTTAGTTTAAATAGTTAAAACATTGGATTTTTTTTAAATGTATAAATGGGTACTGTGAGCAGTTTTCTAATAACTGATCAGCTGTTGTTTTTGTTAGCTTTTAGACAGGCTTTGAGAGTGACGAGGCCTGAGGTCTATTGAGAGTGTCGACTCCCAGATGCTCACCACCTTGGTTCAGGGGCGACTGCCATAATTTTTTAAGAAGGTATTTAATTGGATGCTCTCAAGAATTTAACTATATAAATGTCTGTACAGTCTAATGAAATGGTTTTAAGTCCCACATTAATTATATTAAATTATAGTTTGTGACTTTTTATATGTAAAAAGTACCAACTAAACCTGTTCTCTGCACCTCATCTACAAATGATGTTACAAAACTAAAAAATGTCACATTTATACCGCCACTCTATTTTATATATGCGACTCTTTTAGGAGAATGGAGCTGTTTTTATTTATTTCTATGGATTTCTGAAGCCCTTGACAACATGAGCTCTTTCTAAAACAATCAGTTTGCATAGTTTTAAAAAATAAATGAGACGCTTGTTCAAGCAAATACAACTAAGAAATCATCTGTTGCAGGTACTTTCACATTACTCAGAATTACTGTTCTAAACAACTAGTATTTACTAACACAAGAGTACATCTGACTTAAATTATGAAGTAGTCTGTAGTTTCTTTTGTTACAACATAAATTTTCTATTCCACTTGCGTTTTTAAGGCAATTGGTTTGCAAACTTTTTCTTAGTGAGGTTAGCCCATTAGAATTTACATTGCACAAGCTCATACTGTTTGCGGTGTTGTGTATGGACAGCGCTCCTTTAATGAACTCCTTAGCAATGCTGTGGCTAACAGCCTTTCTGATGAATATCCAGCCTCTGTGCCAGTCCGCTGACAGAGTGATACTAGAGGGGAGGCTTTTTTCCACAAGTGATTATTAGTTTCTACAATCAAATTTTCCCTTGTTTATATATTTGATTACTTAACCAAATTTAGAATCTATGTGTTGACAGCCAAAACAGTTTATGATACTGAATCGATGCTTGGAAAAAGGTAAATACATTATAGCTACATAAAACTACTTAGATTAGAATGATAATTCATTCAAATTCAAATAACAATAAACTGAACTGCACTTGGGGGGCCTATCGCAACTTTTGCATCATATGTAAATTCACAACGACATTCATCAAAAAATATATGGTTTTATCAAATATTAACCAATTCAGATCTGCACCAGAAGTTAATGTCTTCTTGTACGGCCCAAATTTGTACTTCTCCACTAGGACTGGGCGATATATCGAGTTTTTAAATATATCGATATATTTTTATACAAGATATGAGATGTGACAATATCGTTTATATCGATATAGTCTATGTTACGTTATAATTATACTTGTGGAGCCACAAGTTTGCCTCTCGAGGTAACCGCTAACACGTTGATGCCTAAAATCCTTTCATTTTCTGAAAAATCGACAGTGCGCCTAATGTATGAATTCTGGTTGTGCTTACTGAACATGAACCGATTTTATGTGGTACACGGCGCTCAGCAATCTGTCAAAAAATGTTTCACTATGACTTTGGTAAGCTACAAAGCCGCACCGCTTGATGGATTGTCTTCAACGTAATATTACCGTATTGTGTGTGTATAAGGACCACAAATGGCGCCTGTAAGAGACATGGTTACAAAGAGGATTTCAAACTCCAGGCTTTCAGTTACGCAGTAGAACTTGGGACCAGAGCAGCTGTGAAATCTGCCTGTCTTTGTTATTATGCTCAGCGTCTTTTAGTTTACAATTGTGAGCTTTTTCTTATGCACAAAAACAACATTGCTTTATTTTATTTATGGAGCATTATTATTTAATAAATGCTGATAATTTATTTCTGAGTAATTTTTTCATGTACATCTATGCTGTATGTTAATAAAAGTGCCTGTGTGAGATCTGGGACACAGCTTTGACTAAGAACTCTCTTTTTGTTCTTACTTTATGGCTTTAAAAAATATCAAGATATATATCGTATATCGCCATCCAGCTAAAGAATATCAAGATATGAATTTTGGGTCATATCACCCAGTCCTATTCTCCACCAAGTTTCAGGAAATTTGGCTTGATTGTTTCTGCTCCCACCTACTAACAGACTGAGAGACTGACAAACAGCAGTGAGAAAACAACAGAGCAGGTTGCAAATCAAACAACACTGCCATCGTTGAAATTTTTAGGCTGGTTTAAATGTGTCTCTTTCTCCAAGTAATTTAATAAGCGCATCAGCAGAACCTCAGATGTTAAACAGAAAGTCAGTCAGCAAGTGAAAGGTACTTATCAACTCTGTGGGAAACAAATCTGTCAGAAAACAGCTTTCGCTTTATTGGCCGGTTCCATCAGCAAAATCTGCTTCACACTGAACGCTCCCAGCCAGGACAGTTGTGCACACAGATAAAAATAGCAGGCCACATCATCCTGAGAACATGCCGAGAACAGAACAATTAAGTTCGGTGTCTGTACTGTCGCACATCTGACACAGATTGTATGCAGATTCTCACGCACACATTACAAAAACACACAAATCGCAACATCCGCGGGCTCATATAGATGCTGATGAGATGCTGCTTTTGCCAATTCCACACAGCCCCAGAATAACAAAGACAATAACAGTCTCAGCCTGCTGGCATGACTTCTTCTTTCCAGGAATCGTTGTGTTTTCAATTCACAGATTAGAGGCTCACTCAACCCGGCCAGCCAATGCAGGCACAGACACAGGCCAACTCTATTCCTACCAGAGCTGCGTGTTTGTGTGTGTTTGACGGGCCGTTGTCACGAAGCTGTCTCTTCTCTCTCCTTTCCCTTCAAGCCTGGCACTTATAATGAGACTTCCAGATGGACGAACAGGCAACATACCACGAAATAACTACTGTTCTAACAGACTGAATGCACGTGCAGGAGTGTGCAGTGCTGGTGGACAAAAAGAAGTAAATTCAACTTTTTTAATTCTGTTCATATCAAAATCTTGGAAAGAGCTTTGAAACCTGGACATTTAAACTTTTAGCATCACTATAATTCCACTGTTGTTAGACTGTAATTTGACTTTGATACACTGTGAAGCCATGGGTTTAACTGGGATTTGTGCAGGCGTCTTGCACATGCTTCCACAGTCCACTACAAATATACTGGCAAGACCGAAACACAACCACATACCACTAATATTACTGCACTTCATGTTCTGAAGTGCACGACTGGCAGAAACAACAGATTGTGACAGCATCGATGTGATGTCAATTTAACATAACCTTCTTGTAAAGGACGGTGGGTTTAATGATGCCCTTGCGGTGAGATATACGACAAAATGACACCATGTTAACAAAACTTGACCGAAAAAGACGCCCCATAAAGACTCAAAAAATGAAGGCACTGTTAAAATAACTGAGCCATGCAAAAACATTTTTCTCAGATGGCGCTTTTCCAGCTACTTATGGAGGATAGTGACAATTGAACAACTTCACATCAACACTGGATTTGTGGTTCCATATCTATATAAGGCTCACTGCCCACTTTACTGAGTTAGTACAGTACCTCTTGTGCCTTTTTCATTCAGAACTTTTGTTTTGCCTTGATAATAAGCAGTTTTGTTTCTGTTTTCCTTCATTTACATTTGAAAGTTTCCTGATTATATCCAGAATGCCTATTTTTGTTTTTTGTCTATGTATTTAAGAGACTGTTTCCCAGAAATTTAAAAGAAGCGAAATACAGAGTACATTATACTTTTTGGAGATACAATATTTATAAAGAAAACACTTTAAAACTTTAAGCTTCTGACTGGTTTATTGTATTATGTGTCTATGTTATTTATTTCTCAGACTTAAAAACTCCTTTGTCCCACACGCCATCAGACTGTTTAACTCCTCTCTGGAGGGGAGAGGGAGGGGAAACAGGAGGACAAAGGAGGGAACAACTAAGCTGTAGTGCCTCTTCACCTCACTGTACAATACCTTTTGTGCAATACTTTTGTAAATAGTCAACGGTGCAATAGACTCAATACTTGAAATGTGCAATTCACTTGTATTTTTATTTTTATTCCTATTCTATTTATCCCCTTCGTATATTTTATTTATATTGTCTCTGTATTTATATATATGTGTGTGTGTATAACTCTAACTTCTGTCGGTGCTGTGCTTTTTTGGAAATCGAATTTCCCAGAGGAACCCACCCGAGGGATTAATAAAGTTCTATCTTATCTTATCTCTTATCTTATTTAAAATGCAGTTATATAATGTCATTTATCACGACAGAGAGGAGCAGTTTAAACTTTGCACGAACCCATAGCTGGCAAAAGCCAGTTCTGAAGACAGCTTTTATCGTTTTATCGGTGGCAGAGAAACATGCACAAATTTTTTTGTCTATCTTGATAAGATTTGGTGGAATTTGACAGATAAGCATATTGCGGTAGATCCCCCAGCTGTAACCTGGCTGCAACACAGGTTTTGTGCTTCCGTAGTCATCCTCTGACACTGGGGACGAAGGGTTCTGTTACTGTAAGTGCTTAAATGTTGAAAATAGTCCTTTATGAATATGCGTCTTGGTTTAGGATTGAACAGATACATGCGGCCGACTGTTGGACTGGCCTGCGGTCTGTACTGATGTCAGCTTCTGCCTGCTGCATTTTCCAACTTCCACAAGTGATTACTGATAGCATTATAGAGGTACATGTGCAGAGTAGGGTGAGGAGTGCCCTGCCCCACATACAGTTTTCATATAACACCAAAATGAAAGAGGAGAATAAAAAATGACCTATTTAGGTTTGGTTGGTTTTAGGCTGGATGAAACCATCAAGCTGAAGGACTTAAGTAAAGCTTAAATAAAGTAAAGCAATCAGCCAAAGGAACAGCTTTTAAGTCAATGAACATGTGGGGATAACACACTGCAGGGTATTAAATGATCAAAGTGCATACTCCACATGCACTGTGCTACTTCTCAAATATGACTCATAACATGTTGTTTTTCGACACCATTCACTACAGACAGATTAACTGTCATTTATCCACTTCGTGTTTATGTCTCTTTACAATAAATAGATTATACTGACGATGCTATTTAAGAATACTCACACAATACCACTTGTCAGTGCAGCCAGTGCAGAAATGCCTTAAACCTCCATTCTGTCTAAAGGGCACGGATGGTGATAGGTATGACTGCACAAAGACTTTGGTCCTAGAGAGTTGGCTGAAGAGATGGGCTTAAACAATGAAGTCCTAAATTACCAGTCAATGCTAGCAACTTTGGTTAGCAAGTTGCTTTCAAAAACTATGGGTGCAATGCATAGACACATATTTCAGCTAATTAACCTCCTAGGACCTGGCGTCCACATTTGTGGACATCACATTTTGGGTTGTCTAGACCAAAATACAAAATTTTGCTCTACAAGGGCCTGATATCCACATATGAGGACATTATACTGGCACTGTTCTCTCGAAATTTAAAGCCATTGTCCTCATATGTGGATCTCATTTTTCTCAGAAACAAAAATCAGGTAAACTCCCCCCCCAAAAAAAAAAGGTAATTCTTTGTTTTTAGGTCCCAATCAGCCCAAATAGCAAATGGATATTAAAAATGCATGCCATGAAAGAGTTTGAGTCTTAGGAGGTTAATGCTACGTCAGCTGCTCACTCATTCACAGGGGGTCACCACAACAGAAAGCCTGACTGACAGATTTTTTAACCATCTCCTTCTGAGATTGAATGGTGGATCTTTCACTGTGTGTGTAAACCACTACACCGTAGTGTCACAGCATGTTAATGTTAAGTAATAAACGAAAAAAAAGAAAAAAGATTTGAATTTACTAAAACTAAAACACAAACTTATTGAATGGTCTAGTCTGATTTGTGACTTTCTAAATAATGCTAACTTGATACTTGATACTGAAGTTAGCTATGCTAACTTCAGTATCAAGGTGGATAAGGTATAAGACCTCACTAAGATATTTTGTGTTATCCACATAGGCCTCAATTATTTTCTATTAACGAGTAAACTTAGCTGTTTCAAAATGAGAGACTATAGTGAGCGACTTGCTTTAGAAGCCGTCCTGAAGTTCACCTAGAGAAACTAGTTTTTGCCATCTTCACATTGGCCCTGAGCGGAGGTTGTCCCTTGTGACAGATCATGCAGCATCCACTTAAATGCTGTGATGCAGATGGTTATATCCACAAAACATGCAAATCTCAGCACAGGTCAGGTGATTACAGTGTAGATCTACTTTTTTATAATTGGAAGCATTATTGTTACCTCCACTTGGAGGCTTGTATCCAAGTGGTCAACCTATCTGCATTTATGTCCTCACAAAGAAATGGTAGAATGTGGTCACAAATTTTAAATTGTGGCAAAGGCTTCAACTTGAATGAAATGAGGCTTATTTAGAGTCAAGGCATAAAAGAAAGAAACAAGGAAAAACTGGAAAGAGAATGAAGAACCAAGCAATAAACACACATACACAGACACAATGTGGTAAATTAAAGTTTTTGTACAAATTATTTGCCAAAAAACACCTAAAATGTTTTTTTCTGCCATTGAGAAACAGAAAGCTATAAACACAACACTCACAAATTAACACCTCATAAAGCTCATAAATATATTAGATGTGTGTTTATCAGAGCATTTCGCCTAAGAAAGCTGTCTGCTCTTACTGCACAAAATAGTGCACATGAAAGAGAAACAGGTGGAAAATTTTGCAGAAAGATGCTAAAAAGCAAAATCCACACAGAGCAGGGGAAGCTAATTTAGAAAGCCTCTCACATTAAGAACTTTTCTTATCACACACAGTGAAACAAGCCAGATCTGAGCTTCCTGGATCATTGAGCCTTTTCTTAACTGAGATCACAGGTAGTTAAATACCTCAGTGCTGCAAGGATGTGTGAAAGCTTAAAAACATTTAACCAGATGTGTGAATGAAGAATGCATTCAGTCACACTGCATACAGTACATGCTTTGTGTATGTGTGTGTGTGTGTGTGTGTGTGTGTGTGTGTGTGTGTGTATCTTTGATCCCCATTTCCCTAGAAATCTCTATCCTTCACTAACCTTTGACTGGTGTGTGTCAAAGCATTAGTCGTTCTTAGTTTGTGTTATCTCCAAAAAATGAACTATCCATCCATCCATTCTCTTCCACTTATCCTTTTCAGGGTCGCTAATTAATACCTAGCTAATTAAGAATTAGCCAACATTGTACTACACGGTTCCAGCCTCATAAATGTGTGTATTGAATTTTGTGCTCACTAAAACAGTGCAGACAGTCTTACTTCAAAGGCAGTTTTACACTGAGCTGTAACACAAGGGTGTCTGTGATTTACACCCTGTGATTATTATTTATAATAATATTATTATTAGTAATAATAATATATATTACTTTGAAATTGAGTTATAAATGGCCATTGTTATACTTAACATTTTAGGGTTATCTAATTTTGCCAATCTTGACTGGCATTAGAAAATGTGTGTGCCAAAAGTCAATATGGGTGTAGTGTAGGCTGCACATACATTACAAGTATGTGGGTCACATTTTGCTTAGTCAAAGCAGCCAGACTCAGATCCTGAGTAAATGCTTGAACTGCATAAAAGTGGAGTGTCTTATACATAATAGATATCTAGATATGTATTAATGTCCCAAGCAGTAGAATGAAGAAAGTACTAGAGTCCAAAGAGAATCCCTTGGTACGAGTAAATATGTCTATTACTATTACTTGGTCATATTTTCAGGTTTTGAAAACTGTTAACATGTTTCCAATCACCACACAGTATTTTATCATAAAAATAAACAAGTAAAACAAAACAAAACCAATGGGTTCATTTCATATAAGGGCCAAAACATTAAGTCACAGATGCTATGCTTCAGAAAATGCCATAAATTTGAGATACGCGTTAGCTTTACACACACACAAGTCTATCTGTAATATTGTAGAGCTTTGTAGAGCTGTGTAAGACCAATGTGGATTGACCTCAGTGGAGACATAAGACTCAGCGGCAGAGAAACAGTTAACCCACAATGCTCCCACCCCCAACGCTTACGTAATATCACAAGCATTACATAAGAGCCCTGTGGCTCCAGCAGAGACAGAGCCACACAGAAAGGAGAGAAAGAAGAGGCAAAGCTGATGCATCATTAAAGGGATCTAAGGAGGCTGCGGTGTTTGAAGAACTGCAGAAAAGATGCTGCTTTATGCAGATGACAGATGGTTTTTCCTACATCTATGACAAAGCATGCTGTAGCACCTGCTGTGTTAGACAGATGCACATATATGTATGCTGCAGTGTGTATAAGGAGAGCACTGTAAGAAGCAAACAGCAGCCCTACTCTCATTAAAAAAAATGACATCACTTTAAAAGAAAACAACAACAACTACGTATGCATTGATCCTAAAATTCTCTGAAACTAGCAAAGAAAAGATGTCTCCTCATTTTGTGTTTTTATGATCGTGGTGGAGTTTAGCACAGTACCATGAAATCTCCCATAGTCATTTAGTTGGACTGACATCTGGTGACACTGAAGGCCACAGCATGGCATTCACATTATTTCAAACTCAAACCATCCAGTGAACGCTTGAATGAGTGAAGCATTCATTCTTAGAGTAGTCATAGGCATTTTCATCTTTGAAGAGAAAGAAAGTGCTTCATCAAAGTATGAAAGTGATTACTCTGAATAACTTTATTCCACATGTCCCCTTGAAAGAAGCACAAACCATTTCAGTATGTTTGCTCCACACAGGAAAAACCGAGCCACCTGATCCCATCATTTGTGTGGGCCAAGTAGGTCTCTCTAATCATCTGGGATTGGCACAATACTAGACTTTCAAACTTGATCCCAAACATATCAAAATGACAAAAAATTAAGGGTCACATATTTTTAAAAATAGATAAAAAAAATGCAAATAACATCAATAACAATACTGTTCTTAATTTGTCTGGCAAAAAATACAGTAACATAAATTTAAAGTACTATTTCTTCATCACTGTCTTGCTATCTATACGTCTGTGTGAAGTGGTGTCCCAGAAGAAGAGAAGATGGCACTCTTGGTATAGATACTGTTGCAAATGAGAATCTAATTCAGGGATTAGGATATGGGTAATAAATGTAGCAGTGAACCATTAAAAAGTGTGACCCAAACCGGCAACAGATGATGTTAGTCTAAAAAGTATTAGCCAACATGTTTCAAAAGGTAAAACTTGTACTTGCACTTGCATTGAAAAATGCACGTTTGTAAACTACAGCTATAAGTGCATGCACTCACACACACACCCAGAGCAAATCAGTCGTGTAGCCGTCCTAATCCTGCAAATGCATTTTAATGCATTAAGAAGAATGTGTAAGTTTAAGTCTGGTAGCACCACTTGTTTAGTTTCTTACTTTCTATGCTGAACTCAGCAGCTTCAGACAGACAGGGTCTGCACGACATGTGCATGTAAGCAGCAGCAGAAATATGATGTAAATTGAAAATGTTCAAGCCCGTGGCCTTAAGCTTGCTAATCGTTAACACGTTACTGCAGAAGAAAGCATGCAAGTACACACATATACACAAACTGCAGCATGTGGTTGCATTTATTTTCTGCCACAAGTGCTTACAAGTGAGTGGGTGGTATTACCTAACACGTCGGACATTCGTCAGCAGGAAAGAAAAGTGTAGAAATTAGAGAAAGAGAGGGGGGCGAACAGAGAGGTCAATTCTATTTACTGCATTTTCCTGTAAACCGCCCACTAACATCATGTTAGATAAATACAAATAAACAAGTCTTTGTGATGGCTTTTAAGATCTGAAGGAAAAGGCAAAAAAAATAATGCAGATAACTGCAAAAAGAAACACGTCCAACGGAAAAACAAAAGAAAAGACAGCAGGAGAGCAGAGCAGGAAGACTGAGTGAACGGTTGAGCTGCCCTCTGCTCCGCTTCGCTTCTCCATAAACTATCCCTCCGAGTGTCTGCAGCCCTGGGCCACAATTAGCACCATAGGTGGCATAGTGAAGGGGGCGTCAGGTTCACGCTAGCCCACCCTTGAGCTACAGTAGCTGGGCAAGTGACCTCTGTATTCCCTGGGTTGTCAGTGTGGGGAAAAAAACAAAACAACAACAACAACAAAAAAACTGCTTCTGCTCCTTCTTGTAGCTCTTTAATTGTTATTTTAATACGACAGATACTATAATAGTGTGCCACGTTTTAGATTAGAAGCAGAGTCAGAGGTAAATCTGATATAAGACTTTAAGACTTAAGGCTCAGCTGCAGTTTATCACCTTTAAACCTCACAGGACACAAAGATCTGAGAAAGATCTAAGATATGAATTCAGATTTGCAGAAAAGGTGCTGCTGGCAGAGAATCCATAAAAACTTTAAAGGAGCCTTTTCAAAAGTCTGGAAAAACTTTTAGCAAGTAATTTTTAAAAAATGTAATATGACAAAAATGATGAATCTACAGAGAATAATTGAGACTTTGGGTATACAGTTCTTGTATACTCTGCTGAGCAACCACCCAGGGATTCATCTGACCTTCGGTGATAGTGTCAGGCAACAACAACCATTTTAGGCACGTTGTGGTGACTGTTTATGTGATTTGACACTACGTAAATAAAACTGAACTGAATTCATCGTGCTCCAATATGTTATCCAGCTGGATGGTTTACCAACTGTGTTGAATGGTGTATGTTTAAACTCGCACTTGTGGCCATAATAATTATAATTCAGCAGGCAGGTGTTATCTTTATAGAGCTGAAATCTTTCCCTGAGTGGAAACTGACCTGGTTGACAGAAACCCTCAGCCTAATGTTCAACTTTTAGTGTTGGAGATTCACTTCTAATCTCTCCAGCTCCATGATGCTCACACAGATATACTGTGAGTCTTTTATTGTTGTAAATACACAAGAAAGGACATCTAATATTTACCAATTGAAAGGCAAATTCTGACCTTTTTCTAAAAAGCAATCAAAGGTAACCAGTCCCTTACCATCGCAGTGCCATCTGTGGAACTATCACATAATTCTTAAGGCCCCATGCTGGATGGATTTAGCATAACTGCTTTCATGTTTCTTGATTTTGTGGCCTGTAACTTTCCTATTTTTAGCCACTCTTTCTGCTCCATCAACAACTAAAGCAGGCCTTTGTGCTTTCAGAGACAGATGGTGTGAAACAGAGAAAGTTGAAATATGTTGAACATATTAAGAGCTAAAGAGTAAGATGCTCTTTTTAGGAGCTGGTGGAGAACACCTGATGAAACACATTCCAGATCAAACACAGTCACGCAGGCTTTTAATAAGCTTTGGCTGGGAATCCTCTCTCTCTGTGTCTCTCCATGTTCTGCGTCCTTGTTTCCAAGGAGTTTGTTTTTATAATCCTCTACAGAGACATCATATTCATGGAAATGTGTCTATTTGCAAGTTGGGAGGTGTGAGGTTTGAATCACAGTGTATGGGTAGAAGGAAAACAAAACTGATACTGAAAAAGGAAAATGGATAGATGGTACGGAGGCAGGGATGTAGGACGTCTGGGAGATGAATGACAGCAGACTTTGTGTTGCATTTGGAAAAAACAAGTACACACTAAACAGCGGCGTGAGTGCTTGTGTGTGTGCGTGTGCTACATCCATGCTAAAGGTTAGATGGTAATACTGGCATTTAATCAGTGTGGCAGCAAATGTGGACAGTGAGAAATCAGAGCATGACCTGTGCTGACCTGGGATTCAAATGATATGAGATAGAAAGCTCAATACACTCCTTCACTGTCTCCTCTATGGAGGACTGGGTGTGTGACATGTGACTAATACACTTTGATCAACATTAAAACCACCTGCCCAGTCCAGGTCCCGCTTATGCTGTCAAAACAGCTCTGACATGGCGAGTCAAGGCTTTCACAAGCTCTCTTAATGTGTTCTGCAGTATCAGGGTCCAAGATGTTAGCAGCAGACCTTTCATCTGACTTGTTTTTCCACAACATGTCTTAATGGTGCTTGACTGAATTGAGAAATTTGGAGGTCACATCAACTCAAACTCTGAAAACAGACCTCACTTCCTGCACTTGTGAATGGGTTTTGGGTACTCGCGACCCTTTTGCCAGTTTATTAGTTGTTGTCAAACTAACCCAGCACACCCCGAATATCACAAGACGTTTTAGAGGTGTTTTTAGAGAGCGATCATAGCTTGATTCTCATCAAAGCTGGCCTGATGTTTATAGTGCTGACTTTGCCTTTTCAACACATTTTAACACACTTCCAGAACTGACTGTTTGTATTTTGTCTAATACAGACAGTGTTGAGCCCTGCGGGAGACAGCGGCCTGCTGGATAGGTAGCAGTATGGGATAGGATAAGCCGAAGAGAATAGATGGGAGCCAGTGTAACAAAATTCTGTTTTATTTTCTTAACCAGTAAGTCTGATCGCTTTACACTAACGCCACATTTTACCTACATTCATTCTGTGGTTTTGCTGCTGTGAGTGATTAACAAGATAACAAGCAGGGCAGAACAGGGGTTAGTCTCCCCGCTTCTGTTCCACAAGGGTGGGCTAGTATGTACTGGGCACCAGCCCCCTCAGTGAGTCACCTCTTATGTTAATTGTGGCCTGAGGAAGCAGACACTAAGAGGAAGAGTTTATAGAGGAGCAGAGGAGAGGGCAGATCGACCTGGGCTGCTCCGTGTTTTGTTTTTCATAGTCTGATTATTTCCTCTTGTGTCTTCAGTGTCTTGTTTTCTGCTGTTTCCTTCTCATTTTGTCTTCACCGCAGACATTGACTCATGGCTGTAGCTCAGGTTGCAGAGCAGGTCAGCCACTAATCAGAAGGTCGGTGGTTCGATCCCAGGCTGCATCCTGGCTGCATGCCAAATATCCTTGGGCAAGATACTAACCCCGTGTTTGCCTACTGTTGGTGGTCAGAGGGCCCGGTGGCGCCTGTGTCCGGCAGCCTCGCCTCTGTCAGTGCGCCCCAGGGCAGCTGTGGCTACAATGTAGCTTGCTATCGCCAGTGTGTGAATGTGTGTGTGAATGGGTGGATGACTGAATGTAGTGTAAAGCGCTTTGGGGTCCTATGGACTAGAAAAGCGCTATACAAATGCAGGCCATTTACCATTTACCATATATTCGGTAAAAACATCTATGCGCAAAGTGTCAAAGTCATAGAAATTTGCTTTCCTCTGTGGAGTGTATCCACACATTACTGGTAGAGATGTGGCTTTTTGGGAAATGTTATCCAGTACTTCCACTGACCAGATGCAAAAGTTTTAAATACAGAGAGGTTTTCTGTCTACTGACGCATCTGCTAGCATCTTTTGTCTACAGTGAACAATCTAGGTAACCAGTTATAATGGAAGAAAACAGTTAAGGCCCTTTTACATAGGAAGCAGCATGCACTGCACTGACTGCTAGCTGGAGGCAATAGCCTAAAATCTGTGTTGCGCTTTGCCTGCATGTCACTTTTTTGCAATGCCTGTACGTGTACTAAATGCGCATGTTATATCAAAACATGCATCTCTCATTCATAAAGAAGAGAGCTCTGGCACTATTTCTACTAATGAAGAGAAGGTACAACCAAAGTATAAAATTAAGCTTAATACCTTGAGTATATAAACCTAAACTATACATATGCTTTCCGAAATTTAATAAGGTGTTTCACTGTTTCACGCCAATTCAGTGCAAATATGTTTCCACAAGACTGGTTTCCTTCCTTCCTCCCGTATACGCACTTAAACGTATGAACATACTCACAGAATCGAGTTTTCTTCCGTGTTTTTGATTAAACAGCGCAGCTGTAGGCTCCGCCTCTGTTGGCTGTGTGAATGTACGTCACAGCGCGCTGTGCATCGGTACTCCTTCCCTGTGTGCTTGCGCTGTGCTTTGCTTGCGCAGCACGTGCCACTTCCTATGAATGAAGGGGCCTGTAGTTGATTGCTTGTTTCCTCATTAAGTCTTGTTGCTAATTTGCATTACTTTTGGCTGTGTGCAAAAATCTTCATGCTGTTACATCAATGGCAGAACTTCAAATTGCCAACAATACATCACTATCACCAGTTGGCCTTCCGAAGTAAATCTTGAGCATAATGTCTATTGAATAGTTAATAGAAACATTGGCATTCTAGGATAACTAGATGTTAATTTAAAAGTAGAGATGAATAACAAATTAAACTCCCTAATTCTTCCTTTATGAGAAACACCCCACTGCCACACCAGAAACTGTAAATGTATGAATAAAATTCCTCCATGCAGCAGCCCAGATTTGAAGCTGAGGATTATCTGTAGGCTACAATGAGACGAGCTGTTGTCGCACTGAAATGTTCTCATTTTACTTTAGACCGGTGTAACTGGGTGCTCTGACAGCATGTGACTGTAAGCCTGCTGCTTAATAACAAACACATTTACTGAGGTGGAATGCTTGTAAAAGTAAAGGTTTCGATGCAGAAAACAAAGAGCGGAAGAAGACAGAGTGAATAAAGACACTCAGTTTTTAATGTTTTTCCTTTTTGGTGCTGAATGAATCTGTCAATTTATACCCAAGAAAACTTACTGTATCATTTAAGGAAAAAACTTCAATCATTTCTTCCTCCTGCATATGCTTAAGCAACTACAAACAGATAAAAGGTGACAGAGAATGCAAACAGAAGATTGTAAGAGGAAAATGATGTGGCTACACGATAACTTTCATAAACTTAAGCTGATGGTCAAGTTTGGTGTTAATGTCAATATACATAGCTGCTTCCCTTTCCCTATGGCATCAACCAAAAATGTGAGTGAATCATATTTTTTAGTTACTGACACAGCAATCTGCCAAAGTATGGTGATCTGCAACTGCCAGCCAGTCTATACCTCAGGTTGGCAAGTGGTTGCAGGAGATTTGCATGGAAGATCCCTGTCTGTAAACTCTCACCAACTACTCACTAAGCAGGCTTCAAACGGAAACTTCAGAAACAATCATCGTTCACCTTCAAAGTAACAGTTGCACTTATTGAAATGTGTTGGTTTCAGCAGTAAAACACAACTTTTTTTTTTTTTAATGTGAGCATTCTCCATTTCCAGTTTGCGCTTAGTGATCAGGTAGCCAGTGTCTGCAGACAAATGTTTTTTTCCATGCAAACTATGGACAGTAAACTGCTACTGCTCAAAGCCATCATAAGGTTGTTTGTGAACAGTCTCACCCAGCAACATCCAGCAACCTCTTGCAGTCAAACACCTACACCAGAGTATATATTTTCCCCTAGCGCCCAGAGGTTATCAGGCGCTCGCCAACCAGTCTCTAGGCCTGTATAAGTGTTTAAGTCTCTTTTAGGATTATGGCTATCCTGGCATTGCACCTGTACAGTTCATGGATGCAGTATGCTAACCAAGCCTGCGAGTCTTAGCTGATAACTTCAGTCCAAGTACACAGTGGATATGTCCATCTTTTATACAATGTATCAGCTGTACTGTGCTAAACAGGAATACCTCAGGTTGTGGACTGACCCGAACTACTCATTTATCGAGAAAGGACACGTAGACAATTAAGATGTGTTTTATTTTTAAGACACGAGCATGGAAAGTTTCACATTTTACAATCTTCAATATTAGGTGCATTCATAGTATTCAAGTATTTAGACTTGTTTACATTTTGGCTATCCTTCTGACTGTCACAGACTTGTCACAGACCAGTGAGCGAATTTTCTTACAAACTTCCTCTCTGTTAGTGCTAATCCTTAGAGCCAGATAATTCCAAATAGTGAGGCTGTGTACATAGCATGGTGCAGTAATCTGAGCAGTACTGGGATCGTTCTAATTTAGCTTTGTAAGCTGATATGAAAAAAAAAACGGATTAAAACCTTTTAAATATATTTTCATCTCATTCTGTCACTGAGGTTGATAATGAGCGATGATTGTTGGCTTAAGTGTAGTGGCTTTTTTGTTTTCTGGGCATTAACAGCTGTGACATTAAAACTCAAGGAAACACACATCATGATATATGTAGGTAGGTTTGAGCCACAGAGGTGCTGCTCTGTCACTCTTTTGCTGTTAATAATTCCCAGTGTTAATGAACTGCTGCCATGACACTCAATTTCAGCAGTGATCTACACCTGAGCCCTGCCTCTCTCTGATAATGCACACGGCACAGGAGATGGGACAGTGAATGTATCCATGCATGTGTGACTTTAAAAAAAAAATAGTCGACTGGGAGCGATAAAAAGAGGGGGAGAGGGAGGAAGAAGAGATACAAAGAATGTGACGACAAACTCTGAAGACTGTTCGGACCATTTATTTCATTTACAGTTGATTTACAGCTGATGCACACTACACAATGGTCTTTCAGTGTTTTATTGTTTAGTAACACAGAACACGTGTGAACATATCTGTTCACTAGCTGTTCCTACGTAGGTAACAAACCTATGCTGCTCTGCAGTCCCAGAGCAGGAAAAAGGTTAGCAAGGTCCTGCTAGCTAACAGCACGTGGCTCCTAAATGAACAGATTTATTGACGCCTGAAACAGTTAGACTCTTTGTTCTATGCTTTTATGTATCATTTTATGTCCTTTTAACAGAAGACACCAAAAGAGAGATATTTGGCCGTAATACACAGAACTGCATTTGGCAAAAATCACACAAAGTGCCAAACATCAAACAAATACTTCATAGCTGTCAAGCACGGTGATGGAGGAGTGATGACTTGGGCTTTTGCAGCTACAGGACCCTGTCTAGACCCTCTGTATAATAAATGAGTCTAGTCAAATGTGAGGCTATCTGTCCGACAGCTAAACCTTGACTGAAACTGATTCAAGCAACAGGACGATGATCCTAAGCACAGAAACAAGACACTGGGTGAAAAGTATCAAGATGCAATTACACAGTCCAGATTTCAACCAGACTAAAACAGCGGAAACTAAAGAGAGCTGCAAACCCCAAACAGCAAAAGCATGGAAAGAAGAGTGGGCCAAAATTCCTCCAAAGCAGTGACAGAGGCTGAAGTTGTACAGAAATCATTCACTTCAAGTTATCCCTGCCAGAGATAGCTTTTAAAGCTATCATGAAGGCAATTGTGGAGTGTTTTTCACAGCAGTGTATAGATTCCTCTGAAATCTTTCTTTTAAAATGACAGCAACAGAACTTCCACTGCGAAATTTAAAAGCAGCTGCAGTCAAGAAAATGGTCCAGACGCACAAGAGATGACGACTTTGAAAGGAAGAATTTAAATTCCGGAAAAGTTTTCATATTTTAATAAGAAATAGGAGGATTCTCAGAACCTTTTGATCTCACTCCTTGCACCCAGACGTGTATTGTAATATTCATCAATCCAATTTCCATCACGACAGTTATTTTATTGTCTGCTGAATTTGTAGCTTTGCTCACTCACAAAGAACTGAACAGTCTTTAATTTTTTAATCATATTTTCATTTTAATGGAGAATTCTGAATTCTGAAAGACATCCTTCCCGGTCTCTAGAATTAGTTTTAAATAAACATAACTTAAATTATACTGCAAATTATCTCAGTGCAGCTGTTCATCATTTTACCACTCACCAAGTAGTTATGATGTAATTCAAAACTGGAGAGTGTCATGATCAGGCTGTGTGCAGGCAGGATGAGGACCCAAACGCAAACTCACGGGAAAACAGGACTGAACTCAAAATACAGCTTTATTGCTGACAAAAGATAACGGCGATACAAAATAATATGAAACTGAACTGGGAAGTACAACCTAGGAACCAAGGCATAAATAAAGAACAAAATACAAAACACACCAAAACTAAGAATACTGGGCCAACATGGCCCAGGACCATGACAGAGAGGAAACTTTACTGTAGAGCCAGTGCATGTCCAGGCCCGTCTGAAGTTTGCCAGAGAGCACATGGATGATACAGCAGAGGATTGGGAGAATGTCATGTGGTCAGATGAAACCAAAGTGGAACTTTTTGGTATAAACTCAACTCGTCGTGTTTGGAGGAAGAAGAATACTGAGTTGCATCCCAAGAACACCATACCTGCTGTGAAGCATGGGGGTGGAAACATCATGCTATGGGGCTGTTTTTCTGCCAAGGGGACAGGACGACTGATCCGTGTTAAGGACAGAATGAATGGGGCCATGTATTGTGAGATTTTGAGCCAAAACCTCCTTCCATCAGTGAGAACTTTGAAGATGAAACGAGGCTGGGTCTTCCAACATGACAATGATCCAAAACACACCGCCCGGGCAACAAAGGAGTGGCTCCGTAAGAAGCATTTGAAAGTCCTGGAGTGGCCTAGCCAGTCTCCAGACCTCAACCCCATAGAAAATCTGTGGCGGGAGTTGAAAGTCCGTGTTGCTCGGCGACAGCCCCAAAACATCACTGCTCTCGAGAAGATCTGCATGGAGGAATGGGCCAAAATACCAGCTACTGTGTGTGCAAACCTGGTAAAGACCTATAGTAAACGTTTGACCTCTGTTATTGCCAACAAAGGTTATGTTACAAAGTATTGAGTTGTATTTTTGTTATTGACCAAATACTTATTTTCCACCCTGATTTACCAATAAATTCTTTACAAATCCTACCATGTGGATTCATGGATTTTTTTTTTCACATTATGTCTCTCACAGTTGAAGTGTACCTCTGGTGCAAATTACTGACCTCTGTCATCATTTTAGGTGGGGGAACTTGCACAATCGGTGGCTGACTAAATACTTTTTTGCCCCACTGTATCTCCGGTCCACTTCATGTATCAGACTGGTGAAGCCCTCTCTGCTAACTGTATTTAAAGGCATCATGTTTTTGTCAAAAAATGTGTAATGGCCTCTGTTATTTCTTTGTAGCGCTTCGACGTTTTCTCATAAGGAGTTCCACTTGAAAAACTCTTTGTCTTAACATTAGCAACCTTTGTTTGGCTAGCCCTGTTTTTCTGGAACTAGGAAGAGATATTGATTCATCTATTTTAGAAAGTGTTCTGTATATTTTAGACAATAATTTAGGAGATTTAAGAGTAAGAAAATGGTGGTGTTTGCAATTTAACTTGACTGAGGTTAAATTTCTTTTTTACTATGGATTTAATTTGTTGATATTCTAAAAATCTTTTCTTGTTGATCCCATATTGTATATGTCTGTCAGATGGAACTCCATTCTGGGAAATTAATCATATTATTGTTTTGTAATATGTCAGGGTTATTCCAGATAGGTGTACGTCTGCATGGGATTAATGAAGACTTCATTATTTTTAGAAACTCCCACCATGCTGTCAGAGAAGAGCTGATGTTGATGCTTTTAAAGCATTCATGTTGTTGGATGTTTGAGCTGATAAATGGTAGGTCTGAAATCTCTAGATTATTGCCTGTTCAACATCTAGCCAGGGCTCATCTAAGAAGGTACGTTTTAACCATCCTGAGATGTACTGAAGCCTGTTGGCTAAGAAATATTGTTGAAAATTAGGCAGATCTAATCCTCCTCTATCCTTGGTTCTTTGAAGTGTTTTTAAGCTGATACGCGGGGGTTTATCTTTCCAAAGGAATTTAGAAATATATGAATCCAGAGATCTGAACCAATCTTGTGATGGTTTGTTCGGGATCATTAAAAATAAGTAATTTATGTTTGGCAAGATCATCATTTTTATAGTGGCGACCCTTCCCATGAGTGATATGGGTAAAGATTTCCATCTAGTCAGATCGCCTTCTACTTTCTTTAGAAGTGGGATGTGGTTTAATTTAGTTAAGTCTGAAAGCTTAGGAGACACATTAATACCTAAATATTTAATATTTCCAGATTGTAGTGGGGCAGAAAAAGAATTATGGAAGGAGCAGTTAATTGGAAGAACTGTAGATTTTGACCAGTTAATTGAATAATCTGAAACTCTTGAAAACCAGTTTATTAGAGTAATTACCTCAGAAAGGTTGGTTTGTGAGTTTTGAAGAAAAAGCAACACATCATCCGCATAGAGACTGATTTTATGTTCTACGTTCTTACAATTGTTGTAGCCTGTCTAAATGCTGCTGCTAGTGGTTCGATAAAAATTGCAAAAAGTGAAGGGGAGAGTGGGCATCCTTGTTTGGTGCCTCTCATCTTGAGGAGTTTGCCCCCTCACATATACTAATGTGCCACAAACAGGACTTTAATATCACCAACCATTGCCATTTTATTACGGTGTATCCATATAAATGGCCCACCCTGTATTTCCCTATTGGAGGTACATGGTGACACGTGGTCATCCAAAACACTCTGTAACACTTTATATTGGCTGTGCTTACTTTAAATCACCATCCACCTACAAGTAGCAGCAGTTTGCTGCTGTATCTTTTAAAGCTTGAGACTAAACAAATGCGATTATACATTATTACTGTACTTCTGACAATGCAGTTTTAACATCCTGCTGCTGGCTCTACAGAAGCACAGTCATCATTCTAACCAACAGGAAGACGTGTGGCTTCTTCTCAGCACAGTCCCTTGTAATACAGACTACATTATCCTCTTTACAACATTCCTGTTATTTATCTGTCCTCTCTCTCTCTCTCTCTCTCTCTCTCTCTCTCTCTCTCACACACACACACACACACACACACACACACACACACACACACACACACACACACACACACACACACGTGCTCACAACTAGATTGGGAAACTCTCTATTGACTTATCAAGTGGATAAGCACCTGTGAAAGCTTAGACTGATTGCAGATTGTGTAAGTAAAGGCAGATAAGGAAATGGAAACATGCAGATGTTGAACTAGCTTTGTAGTATTGTAGTACATAGCTCAGGGCAGGCTCTAACCTATCATGATCCTACTTTGCATTCACTCTGTTGAAAATCATGGCATCACTATCTAACTTTGGATATTTACATGTCTGCTTAATGTCTGACTGTACTTTTGTAATGAGCAACTCGATGCTTTTCCCTTTGCTGGATTCTTTTCTGAGCTTGTTGCTTCATGAAAACCCTGCAGTAAACAGACCTTTTGCTGAATCAAGGTGAAATACATGTATTCAGTGAAGTCTGTTGGCTAGGAGGGTTAAAGTAAGGGCAAGGTGCTAAAAGATGACAAGACTGTCATCTCATCGAGTGGAGCAAGTACAAATCTACAGGCATAACTGTGTATGTGCACGTGTGTGTGTAACCGGGAGTTATATCATGGTGTAATCCTCAATGTCTGGCCCCTGCTGATGATATCTACACTGCTGTGACAGCAACAGCGTCATGATAGAAATGTTATTGCAGCTTACTGATTCAGAGCATGAAAAACATGCACTGAAAATAAACCCAGTTGGAGAGGAGAGAGGAGCTCTTTTGTAATTTCTCTCGACACACTCTTCATAAATGTTGCCAGTGATGTGCCTTTTCCCTGCTGCAGAGGAGGAGCGCGCTGTCACAGGGATTTTAAGTGACAGATCAAAGTTGAGCAATGGGAGGCGCTAATCAGGGTTTCAGAATGTTCAGGAGGAGGAGAAAACAAGGCAACAAAAAATCCGACTTGTTTTCTGTGAACGATTTCGTCTGATAACAAACATGGAACGACGTATCACTGCTCCACAGTCAACTAGATGAATAAGATGGATTCCCTTACACAAAGTGGTTAAGGTAAACTTAAATCAGTTTATGTTAAAAGACTCGCTGGCTTTTAAGAACTACTGCATCATTTATTCGAACCTAAATTTACATTTGTAGCTCTGTCTATGAGATCTATATCAGTCAAGATATCCTTTGAGCTAGGAAGGCTGGAACTAAATGCAGACTCATGGCATAATTTATACCAAAAAACGCTGGCAGAAACCAAAAGTTCATTCAAAACACAGAGAGACAACAGAAGGAACTGGCACTTGAAACAACTATGACGTGTCAAAGACCGGGGAAGCAAATCCAGAGTGAATACACACAGTAGGATAAAAGTGCACACGTGAACTCAGTCAAGAACAAAAAAAAAACAGAAAACCACATGAGGAATTAACCTTCAAAGTAAATGGTAAATGGTAAATGGCCTGTATTTGTATAGCGCTTTACTAGTCCCTAAGGACCCCAAAGCGCTTTACACAACCAGTCATCCACCCATTCACACACACATTCACACACTGGTGATGGCAGCTACATTGTAGCCACAGCCACCCTGGGGCGCACTGACAGAGGCGAGGCTGCCGGACACTGGCGCCACCGGGCCCTCTGACCACCACCAGTAGGCAACGGGTGAAGTGTCTTGCCCAAGGACACAACGACCGAGACTGTCCAAGCCGGGGCTCGAACCGGCAACCTTCCGATTACAAGGCGAGCTCCCAACTCTTGAGCCACGATCACAGAAAGAAAAAAGAGAAAAAAGAAAAAAAAAAGAGAGAGTCCAAGAATAAACTTAAACAAGATGCTGACAGGACAACAAAGGAGGCACACGAAAAGGGGAAAAAAGAAAACCCTGGAAACATAAGCAAACCAAGAAGTTTTGCAAGTATATTATTTCAAGATCATTTCAACCTCTTTACCTGTGGCTAAAATTGTAGATGCAAGGTCCCATGACTTCAGCAATCAACACTTTAATGTTAAAACGTTAAAAAAATGTATTCCAGCTTTCAGGGATCATATGTTCATCATTGTAAACCTGCTTTTTTCCCCCTGTAGGAAACTGTTTATGATGTGTGTCCCTGTGTACCTACGCACTAAAATCTACTGTATGCAGAGTAGCTGAGAGTCATTCTAACATGTTGCATTTGGGCTAAAAGCTGAAAAGTCACAGTTTTGCACAAATATATCAGTTTGCACAAATATATTTGTGCAAACTGATGCCCGAGGGCCCCAGTATACCCGCGGCATTGGTTCCTTTGCACGCCGCAGGCAATGTCGCCATAGTCCCTCCAGATCATTTAAACCAGCAGTGCTTAGGGTGGGGGTACCCATTGAAAAACCAGGAGATGAACCATCCATGTAGTGTCTCACAGGAGCATTTTACAGGTTGGGAATGGCAAGTTTAAAGACCTCACTAGACACCGTACTACAAAGCTGGTGTCAGATTGTCACATTTACTGTTGCTAGCTGCCATTTCTGCAGGAGGTTTTGGAATAGCGACACCTATCGTTCAAGAGACTGCAGCAGGTAACGGCCAACATAATAAAAGTTGCTGTGTGATGATGTCACCTGGTACACAGGGGCTCTTGTACTGTGCTCTCTCAGCACAGAGACAGAAAGACTACAATGAGCTACTGAGCTAGTTTGCTGTATGCAAACAACGTTAGTTTGAACTTCATAATCCAGCCATCCATCTTTTTTTGCTTTTATTGTGATTTTTGCTCATTGGTTAAGTTTGGGCCCTAAACGTGATTGTGGTTTGTGTTAAAGTGTGGCCCTTTACAGTAAACCTCCTGAGAGTGACAGACCCATCTCCCAATTACCATCGTCCACTGTGTAATGCGCTGCAAGCATAGAACAATTTATGTATACAGTGGGGCAAAAAAGTATTTAGTCAGCCACCGATTGTGCAAGTTCCCCCACCTAAAATGATGACAGAGGTCAGTAATTTGCACCAGAGGTACACTTCAACTGTGAGAGACATAATGTGAAAAAAAAAATCCATGAATCCACATGGTAGGATTTGTAAAGAATTTATTGGTAAATCAGGGTGGAAAATAAGTATTTGGTCAATAACAAAAATACAACTCAATACTTTGTAACATAACCTTTGTTGGCAATAACAGAGGTCAAACGTTTACTATAGGTCTTTACCAGGTTTGCACACACAGTAGCTGGTATTTTGGCCCATTCCTCCATGCAGATCTTCTCGAGAGCAGTGATGTTTTGGGGCTGTCGCCGAGCAACACGGACTTTCAACTCCCGCCACAGATTTTCTATGGGGTTGAGGTCTGGAGACTGGCTAGGCCACTTCAGGACTTTCAAATGCTTCTTACGGAGCCACTCCTTTGTTGCCCGGGTGGTGTGTGTTGGATCATTGCCATGTTGGAAGACCCAGCCTCGTTTCATCTTCAAAGTTCTCACTGATGGAAGGAGGTTTTGGCTCAAAATCTCACGATACATGGCCCCATTCATTCTGTCCTTAACACGGATCAGTCGTCCTGTCCCCTTGGCAGAAAAACAGCCCCATAGCATGATGTTTCCACCCCCATGCTTCACAGTAGGTATGGTGTTCTTGGGATGCAACTCAGTATTCTTCTTCCTCCAAACACGACGAGTTGAGTTTATACCAAAAAGTTCTACTTTGGTTTCATCTGACCACATGACATTCTCCCAATCCTCTGCTGTATCATCCATGTGCTCTCTGGCAAACTTCAGACGGGCCTGGACATGCACTGGCTTCAGCAGCGGAACACGTCTGGCACTGCGGGATTTGATTCCCTGCCGTTGTAGTGTGTTACTGATGGTGACCTTTGTTACTTTGGTCCCAGCTCTCTGCAGGTCATTCACCAGGTCCCCCCGTGTGGTTCTGGGATCTTTGCTCACCGTTCTCATGATCATTTTGACCCCACGGGATGAGATCTTGCGTGGAGCCCCAGATCGAGGGAGATTATCAGTGGTCTTGTATGTCTTCCATTTTCTGATGATTGCTCCCACAGTTGATTTTTTCACACCAAGCTGCTTGCCTATTTTAGATTCACTCTTCTCAGTCTGGTGCAGGTCTACAATACTTTTCCTGGTGTCCTTCGAAAGCTCTTTGGTCTTGGCCATGGCGGAGTTTGGAGTCTGACTGTTTGAGGCTGTGGACAGGTGTCTTTTATACAGATGATGAGTTCAAACAGGTGCCATTCATACAGGTAACGAGTGGGGGACAGAAAAGCTTCTTACAGAAGACGTTACAGGTCTGTGAGAGCCAGAGATTTTCCTTGTTTGAGGTGACCAAATACTTATTTTCCACCCTAATTTACGAATAAATTCTTTACAAATCCTACCATGTGAATTCATGGATTTTTTTTTCACATTCTGTCTCTCACAGTTGAAGTGTACCTCTGGTGCAAATTACTGACCTCTGTCATCATTTTAAGTGGGGGAACTTGCACAATCGGTGGCTGACTAAATACTTTTTTGCCCCACTGTAACTGATCCATGCCAGCAGCATTAACAAGAAGTGGAAAAGAGGAGGTAGTGTGTGTCAGTTATGTAACTGATCAGAAGTAATCGTTACATGAAGTGTGAAAAAAAAGCGCCCAGTTTACTGTTTTTGTCGGAACGGTTTCTGTACAGACAGTCCTCTGGCAGACATGGGGCAAGAACCCGCAGACACAGATGCAAAAACTATGAATTAGCAAATACACATGTCCATGTCTCCATGCTCCTGAACCCTCTGACTCGGGTCTGTCAGCTTTGGGTCGTTTCTTTCCACCAGGAGAGTTTGGAAATGTAAACATCCCCTGCAGAGCTGAAGAATGCAGAGCTGCACACCGAGGCACGAGAGGCAGCCAAGTACTGCTGCAAAGCCTCTGGTATGCAAACAGCTGGCAGTGAGTACTTTCATGCACTAAGCTCTCAGTTTAGATCCAAAGATGTAGTGTGAGGGAGAGACAGGTGTGTCCAGGTATGAAGCCAACGTGCACATAGATGTGGGTGCAGCAGGACTCAAATATGCATCAGACATTGTGTATGCGTCCCTTTCCAGCTGCTCCATCCTTTTTGTACACACCAATGCACAAACACATATACACACACAGACACACTAAACCTACTGGTATGTAACACAGTTCACTGGTTGCCATAGCAGCAGGATGGGAGGAGGGTCTATTCCCACCAGCAAAAATTTGCTGATTTGCGTGAGAAGGCAGAAAGGTCCTAAAGAAGAGTTTACCTTCATTACAAACACACACACACACACACACACACACACACACACACACACACACACACACACACACACACACACACACGTGTGTTTGTGCAGGCTGCAGATCTGTTGGGGCTATAAGGGCATCTGTCACACTGGTAATGCAGTCCTGTTGTTAAAAGGGGAATTCCTGAATCTCTGTTTTACAGCCTACTATAAATAATTTGGGATAATTACAGTGGTGTGCATCCCAGCCTTGCATTATTCCAGCTAATTGGACCTCCTCTCAGTTTGATACTAGATGAAGTTATGCAAAAAATTTGCTGAGAACACCAAACTTAACACCATTGCTTCTCTGCAGAAAAACATTGAAACAATGGCCGTGAAGACCAAAAAACACATAGAGGTTTTCTGCAATGAGGCTTCCCTGCAGGTTAGACAGATAAGTTGAAGTTTGAAGGTACATATTAACATAACATCCCTGGCTACGGTTATGGTTAAGTTGGATTATAGCTAGATGCTAAGGAAATAAAGTTTCAGAAAATAGATGATAGTACCTTTCAAATCAACTCTGATACACACAGACTTTGGCTTTATAATTAATCTGTTATAACATTTCTCAAGGAGAATGTGTGAACCTAACCAAAAAATGTCATATTAGAGTTACACATTTAAACTTATATGGAGGTTTTTCAGGTTAAATCTGTGTTGCTGCTGACCATGTCCACAGTGCAGCCTGAGCTGTGGCCTACTGCATCTACTGCAGGTAACATACTGAGCGTGGATCCTCATACACCTCCACTTGAAATGATCCCAAGCTCTGTGTAAATATTTTATGCAGTTAATTAGTCATTATGTTAATGATCAATAAAGAAATGCTGTAAATTATTTCAAAATGTTTTGTGAAGCTATATGTTTTTTGCTATAGAAAACATCAAGCTAAAATCTTTGGCATGCATTACTTAGGCCCAATAGCTACTGGTCTACTGTATGAAGTTAATATTTTCAATATATTTAGAGTTACTTTTCCTTTATATATTATTTCCACACATTTAAAAAAAGTTTTTTTGCTCTTTCCTAACCCCCGGTCCTGTCCGTTTCGATTGTAATGACTTAAAAGTAACAAATTAATAAATAATAAAGATTGAACAATCAAGTGGATCAGTATGGCAAAAGATGTAATGATCAAATTGATGAATCTGTTGGGCATTTTTCCTGGCCTTCAGGTAATATTTCTGGTTGCTACAGGTTTATGTTAATCTAGATTACCTAGATCACTTCTTTCCCCGCCGTCCTGTTCGGCAGTTTAGCAATCAGAATTGTTTTCTGAATGCCAAAACAAGACAAATACAGGGAGTGCAGAATTATTAGGCAAATGAGTATTTTGTCCACATCATCCTCTTCATGCATGTTGTCTTACTCCAAGCTGTATAGGCTTGAAAGCCTACTACCAATTAAGCATATTAGGTGATGTGCATCTCTGTAATGAGAAGGGGTGTGGTCTAATGACATCAACACCCTATATCAGGTGTGCATAATTATTAGGCAACGTCCTTTCCTTTGGCAAAATGGGTCAAAAGAAGGACTTGACAGGCTCAGAAAAGTCAAAAATAGTGAGATATCTTGCAGAGGGATGCAGCAGTCTCAAAATTGCAAAGCTTCTGAAGCGTGATCATCGAACAATCAAGCGTTTCATTCAAAATAGTCAACAGGGTCGCAAGAAGCGTGTGGAAAAACCAAGGCGCAAAATAACTGCCCATGAACTGAGAAAAGTCAAGCGTGCAGCTGCCAAGATGCCACTTGCCACCAGTTTGGCCATATTTCAGAGCTGCAACATCACTGGAGTGCCCAAAAGCACAAGGTGTGCAATACTCAGAGACATGGCCAAGGTAAGAAAGGCTGAAAGACGACCACCACTGAACAAGACACACAAGCTGAAACGTCAAGACTGGGCCAAGAAATATCTCAAGACTGTTTTTTCTAAGGTTTTATGGACTGATGAAATGAGAGTGAGTCTTGATGGGCCAGATGGATGGGCCCGTGGCTGGATTGGTAAAGGGCAGAGAGCTCCAGTCCGACTCAGATGCCAGCAAGGTGGAGGTGGAGTACTGGTTTGGGCTGGTATCATCAAAGATGAGCTTGTGGGGCCTTTTCGGGTCGAGGATGGAGTCAAGCTCAACTCCCAGTCCTACTGCCAGTTTCTGGAAGACACCTTCTTCAAGCAGTGGTACAGGAAGAAGTCTGCATCCTTCAAGAAAAACATGATTTTCATGCAGGACAATGCTCCATCACACGTGTCCAAGTACTCCACAGCGTGGCTGCAAGAAAGGGTATAAAAGAAGAAAAACTAATGACATGGCCTCCTTGTTCACCTGATCTGAACCCCATTGAGAACCTGTGGTCCATCATTAAATGTGAGATTTACAAGGAGGGAAAACAGTACACCTCTCTGAACAGTGTCTGGGAGGCTGTGGTTGCTGCTGCACGCAATGTTGATGGTGAACAGATCAAAACACTGACAGAATCCATGGATGGCAGGCTTTTGAGTGTCCTTGCAAAGAAAGGTGGCTATATTGGTCGCTGATTTGTTTTTGTTTTGTATTTGAATGTCAGAAATGTATATTTGTGAATGTGGAGATGTTATATTGGTTTCACTGGTAAAAATAAATAATTGAAATGGGTATATATTTGTTTTTTGTTAAGTTGCCTAATAATTATGCACAGTAATAGTCACCTGCACACACAGATATCCCCCTAAAATAGCTAAAACTAAAAACAAACTAAAAACTACTTCCACAAACATTCAGCTTTGATGTTAATGAGTTTTTTGGGTTCGTTGAGAACATGGTTGTTGTTCAATAATAACATTATTCCTCAAAATACAACTTGCCTAATAATTCTGCACTCCCTGTAGATTTACTTTCACAAGTGGACTATTATGGCATTTGCTATAATGATCCACTTGATAGTCATATTTTATTAGAACGTGGTTGGAATTCTTTATTTTGGATTATTGCAACCACAATGGACAAGATCAGGGGGTGGAAAAGGAAAAAAAAAGACACAGTGAATTTGGGGGGAAAAAATCAATGGAGGGAGAGGGAGAAAAAATAGAGGAGAATAAAAGGGATAGAGAGAGAAAAACCCCCCACTGAGAATCTGCTTGAACGCCAACAAAAGAAAAGAAGCAAAGTAACCACAGCAACAACCAACATATACATAAAAAACAATGACAATGTTACTGAACATCACAGAGCACTAATAACACAAGATATTTTTGAGGCAGCAGCCCAAGATAGCATGTGTCTGTGGGTACCTGTGTGTACACCTGTGTGAACACCTGTGGGGTGAGGAGCCACAGCCCCGCACCAGCACCAGAGGTGAGGCTGAATGAACAGCTCCCCCTCTGGACATCGTCCATTATATCCATACCCAAGTCCATATGTACACATCATGAGAATCTAAGTAACCCTGAACCCATTTCTCCATCCCTCCCCTGCAGCTGAGCCACAAACCACACCCTGCAACACTATTCTTGTGTCAAACGGATAAATTCTATTCCTTCAAATATATGTTCCAAGTATTAAAGTCCTTTACAACTCCAGCCTGAAAAATGTATCATATTATTGTTTTGTAAGATGTTAGGATTGTTTCAGATGGGTGTATGTTTGCATGGGTTCAGTGAAGACTTCGTCAACTCCCAATACTGTCAGAGATTAGCTAATATTAATGCTTTTAAAGCATACATATCATCTAATGTTTGAGCTAATGAATGGTGGGTCCGAAATCTTTACATTATTGCAAAGTGCCAGGGATCATGCAAGAGGCTATGTTTTAACCATCTTGAGATGTATTCTAACCTGTTGGCTAAGGAAAGTAGTGAGCCAGATTGTCTTTCTTTAAAAGTGGGATGTGGTTTAGTTTTGTTAAATCTGCAAGCCTAGGAGAAACACTGATACCTAAATAATTAATATTTACAGATTGCAATGGGGTAGAAGAATAATTATAGGTGGAGCAACTAATCGGAATAACTGCAGATTTTTTAATAATCTGCAACTCTTAAAGAGTTTATCAATGTAATTACCTCAGAGATATTTGTTTGGAAATGCTGGAGAAAAAGTAATACATTAGCATAAATACTGATTTTATGTCCTACATTCTTGTATTTTACACCCTTAATCAGTATAGCCTGTCTAATTGCTGCTGCTAGTGGTTTGTTAAAAATTGCAAACACTGAGAGGGAGAGTGGGCATCCCTGCCTTGTTTCCCTCTAGAGACAGAAGCTTGAAGATGTTTGGTCATTTGTCCGAGCACATGTTGTTGGGAAACTGTATATTTTTAATGAGTTTATGAAAAAGTTTCTAAAACCAAATTTGTTTAAGTTACAAAAGTCCTTTTAAAGCCCGTTTAATAAAACCAGTTTGTTCACGATGCATTATGAAGGGTGTCATCTTCCCTAGTCTTCGAGAGAGCTTTGCAGATTATTTTAAGGTCAACGTTAATTAGGGATATTGGAGAATAACTGGTAGCAAATACAGAGCTTTGCCTGGTTTTAGTGGGAGACTAATGTTGGCATACTTTGGTGGTAGTCTGCCATTTTCTTTGAATTCCTGCAACATTCTGTGGACCGTTGGTGACAAAATTGTCCAGAATTCGTTATAGAATTCTGCTGCAAATCGATCTGGGCCTGGAGCCTTATTATTTGGCATGCCTTTAGAAAGTCTTCAGATGGGTTTGTCTGAGGTGAAGATAAACTTTTGTAAAAGTCCCTGAAAGTGTTGTTTGTTTATTTATGTATTACCCACATCACTTCTGGTAGATTCTTACATTAAATACCTTCCAGGTAAAGGGGGGATAATGTGCTTTCAGCTGCTTCAAAGGCTTTTAATATGAAACTAATTTGAGTGTCTGAATAGTGTTTCCGAAAAAAAAAGGTGGATATCATGTAACTAAAGTCTGGTGTTGTATAACTCAAATTTATTAAACATGTTGAACAATGTGAATTAGAAATAAGAAAACAACTTTAGCAGATTAGGATTTAGAGGGATGTCATCACTGAAATGTGATAGCGTACTTATTTTTTGCAGGTAAAGATTACTCAGATGCTATTAAAGAGTTTATAGAAAAAAAAGCAAAAATGAGCAAAAGCAGTTTTTATATATTTATTATATTAATATATTAATATTAATATTATTTCTGCAGATGTTTGAAGCTGAGTTTGTTTAGCAAAGAAAATTCATCTGCTAAGATAATAAGTACACGTTTACTTGCTAATGCTAGCTCTGTTTCCACACAAAGTGCAGATGGTAACTGATGTTGAAGCAGTGAAAGCAGAGCCAACGGCAGTTTATCTGCATTTATGTTTAAAGCTTTGCATACACACTGACTACATGTTTACCTGAAACATTTAGCATCTTTTACTGTATGGTCTTTTAGCAAAAGGTGAAGCAGACAGCGAAGCTCAAATAAAGGTTCTGCTAAAATGATAATCCAGGATCATAATGCATTCACAGACATGTTTCAGACGCTGATTAAATCCAACAACTTTTATATAGCCGGCCCTGCTGAGTAATGTGACATTTAATTCTTAATCCCCACATGTGTCTGAGGTTGTGTATGTGCGTGCATGCCGCTATGAAGACGAAACGTTAGAGCAGTGACAGACCATGCTTAATACTAAACCATCATGTACAATGTTGCTTTAGTTCCTGCTGAATACAGAGCGGACAGAGTGGACACTGATGAAGCAACAACCTGCCACAGTTGTTCAAAATGATACCACACCCCTTTTAGATTTTTAGGAAAGAGTCTGGCTCTGAGCATCAATGCTTTAAGATCCCAGCAGGCAAAATGTTTGTTCTTCCATCTACCCACCCACTGCATGCTGGGTATGTTGACAATGTTCCAGGCAATCAAAACAGGGATAAATCCTGCTTTCATATTGGGCTTTCATTCTTCCCAAAGCTCACAAGAACCACCAGAAGTAATGTATTTTGGTAACAGGATACTGCAGTTCACTAACTCATTCTGTTGCTCACGAGCAGTCATTGAATCTCCAGTTGAACATTCTGTGACAGCGCTGAATGAAGTAATGCTGCTGGAGCAGCTTGGGAAGTCTGTTTGAATGATTTGACACTTTTTCCAGAGTCCTGTCACTGTAGGAATTTATTGTAACTGCTGTGAACTCCAGAACTTGACACACCTCATTGTGGATGAAACTCCAAGCTTTGCTAATCTTCTTTTTCAAACATAAAAGAACTAAAACATTAAGTTTCGAGTTCTCAAATAAAACACATTTTGAAATTATGCCTTATATACACGATAAAAGCTCCATTTTGATAAAAATGCCAGACGAGAGAATGAAAGCTTAGTAATCAAACATTTGAGCAAAGTTCAGAACTATATTTCAACCAAGACTAAATGTAGAGAAAAGACGGTCACCTAATGGTTATTCAGTGTTTGGTCTGTATCTGGTTTATAGAGATACAGTTTGGTGACTGCCATTTCCACTTACTATTCCTGTTCCTTATTGCTATGAAATAAATTAAACCAGCAAGTCCTGTTAAACTGTCACTACAGCTTCTTTTAAACTAGTACCTACTAGCTCGACTTGACTTAGCTTTTCTTGGTTTTTAGGGTTTTCTATTGTACCTGTACCTGGTACTTTTTTAGTACCTGCTTGGCTGGAGTTTCGAGTGAGCTTTGTCGATCTGAAGATGTGACGTCACCAGACTGCATGCCACTGATTGGCCTGTCAGTAGTGTCGCTTAATTAGTCCTTTTGGTAAGTAGACCTAGTGGAGACCTTTGGTAAAAACTCCAGAGAAGTTTTAAGCAATCAGTGCTATGGAGGACAAAACTAAGGCTGCTTGCCTAACCCGCCTGTCACTCAAGTGAAGCAGCAGAGAAAACAAACGAACAGGCTGATGCTATTTTTAAGCAAAAGCTATGGGGTGATATCTGACAAACTGTGTTTAGTGGAATTTCAGAAAAAGTTACATTCCCTTGTTAAAGCCTGCTGTCTGTCATCATAGTGTTGGGTGCCATTGTTCAGTTAGTGATATTAGGTTTGTGTTGACAAAAAACAGTATAGCCAATGTTGAAGGTAAGGTTTATGAATCAGAAATGTCAGGATAGCAGTCATGTTAGGAAAGTGCTCCCATTACATAACATCAAATTAGTCCATTTTTTCTCCATAATCATGGATCCCTCCTTTCCTGTCTGGATTATTTTGTGCCAGTGCGATTCCTTTGCAGGATATGATGTAATACAAAGTGACACAGATCATCCCACCCACTCTCCTCCTCCAACATCCTCCAACCAACACAAACAAGCATGCACATAAGCACACATATGGACACTCCTCCCAGCAGGCCTGCACACTTTGAAATGCTTAGCGAGCTTTCTTGTGACAGATGGACTTTGTGTTTTGTACTGCTGAGTGTTTCTGTGTGATTATAAGAGCCATCCCCTCATTGCCATTCAATTTTTGTTGAGTGTTGGGGGCCAAACAAACAAAGGTAATTGATTACATTACAAATTTGACGTAATCGTCTCCTCATCAGCGCACCACACAAGCCTCTGCGTCTCCATGACGCTAGCATGTGCCTACACCCTTACACTCAAACCCCAGGCTCTGCATATGAAAGGACATATGAACAACCTGCCTTTCACAACCTGTTCCTTCTTTTGTACTATAAAAGCACAGCAGACCACACCACAGCAAAAACTAACCTGGATGAGCCACAGTTACAGTTAAACAAAAAGTTAAGCTAAAATGAATAGCAGTATGTAGAAAACTCATCCGTTGATGCTTGTGAAACAATCTTTGTACAACAGTAATATAAAGTTATTCGTTTCTGTATGGGTTTGTTAGTCTCTCACATCACTGTGGAAGAAGTTTGGCCCTGTTTCTTAATGTTGCTTCAGTTCATTGTGCTTTGCGGGCATTCATTTATACACAACTCTCTTACGTTGCTACCACAGCAATTCAGTCCAACAGGGCTGTTGCAACCCCTGGATGCTTTTCTTTTGCATCAATTCTGTTGGAGATTTGCTGGAGTGCTTGGGATCATGTCCTGTTGGGCAACATACTGGACTCCAGAATACTTTGGTATAAAGAGGAGTTCATGGTCCACTCAGTGACTCCAACGAGCTCAGGTGCTATGACTATAAAAAAAGCAAACTTAAATGATCACATTTCCACTGCTGTGCTAACCAGTTTTAATGTGGTGTTTGATTATAATACACAGCATTATGTTCACTGAAACCCAAACACAGCAAAACACAACAAATATCTCCACTTCGGTGTCATCTGTCCAAAGGACAACTGTTCAAAAAGACTTGCTGTTTGTTCAAATGCAACTTTGCAAACCTAGGTTGTGCTGCCATGTTCTTTTGAGGAAAGAAGCTTTCTGTTGGTGAACCTTGACATATGTAATACATAATATTTGAAGATGATCAGTCATTATTATTTACCTCAGTTTAAACCACTAAAATGGTGTGACCTTTAATAAGGACCATATTTTTTATTATATCATGATATATAAAACTGAGAGGGGGTGGATGTTCTTTTTACCATGACTGTATACTTTTTGAAGAAGTCGATAGATGTTTTCCTAAAGAACACATCTGTAAAACCATATATAAATGCCATCAGCTCCAGTCTGTATTCTCTAGATCTCTCAGGAGATTATTGCAAAAATCATTCTGGCAAACCAAATTATTATAACTGGTGATTATGTATCAAATTCTAATGAGGTGTACATGGAAATGGATTTTTTTTTATTTAAGGTAAGGAAATCAGGAAGAAACTAGCAGTGATGTGGCAATAAATGACAATGCAGTTAAAAGCCATATAGTGAAGTAGACTAGAACTTGGAAAATCTACCAGTGATCAATTGTGAGCTTCAAGTGATGCATGAGAAGTAAATAACTTTATATGTGGACAAGACTTTAGAATTAACATCCGTGGAGTTCTATATCTTAGCTGAGCATGTGACCAAATCAAATCAAAGTCTTTACTGCAGCATCCTGGGTTCAAGTCAGCACTGGATCATTTTGTGAGTGTGACTTTTCCAACACCTTCCTGTCTACTGCTCTAACAAATAAATGGCATTATTTTTATACCTGGACAGTGTCTTTGATTTATAGTCTATGAGGAAACACTAACTAAACACAATAATGCTATTATTACTGGTGGAAGAGGCCACCTAACTGGCAATATCAACGGAATTGATATCAACTAATGATGGCAATTTCAAAGGCTGGTAGCATGTGAAACAGGTGTGAGAGATCTAACAGTGCCAACCCCAGTATTCCCATGTTTCCTGTTCCTCTCATAGCTTCTGAACTCCATGGTTCTGAATGCTTTCAGAAAAGCTGTTTTTAGCTCCCTCCATTTTGACAGAACTGCCTCCAAATAAGCTCTCACACTTGAAGGTTCATTTTGCCTCAGCGTGCAGTAATGGAAAAAGAGAAAATAGTCCCATTAAGTAGATAATTAGCTTCATGTTAGGAAAACCTGCAGTACACATGCTATTTATCATGGTTTACTGAGACATGGGAGGGGCAACAATGTGTTTTTAAACGGATCTGCAAAAGCATTTGAGACTCGGGAGATGAGGCAAATCAGTCGAAGAACACACAGCACTGACACAATAAAGGTCCAGACTCTCTCAGGCCAGCACAACACTAGTTCATAACTCACATACTGTAACTCTACAGATGTGTGGATTTTGCTTGTTGGTGGTGCCATGCCAAGGGGAGAATATACTTCCAATAGCATAAATATGCTTATTACAGTCCATGAGAGATCTTCTTATAGCCTAAAAGCCTTTTGACAAATGGTGACCCAAAGGAAAGAGTCATGGAAAGTCAAAATCAGAAAGTGACTTTTTCTCAGGTGAGAAAGTAAAATGCTGCACATTCTGCAGGTACAGTATCAGTTTTTCAGCAGACCTGATAATAACCTTGGTCTAACTAGAAAATCGTACTGGGAAGCTAGAGACAAGACAAAGAGAAAGGTGGAAAACCCAAAGAAGAAAAAGTTGTATGTGAGCCTGGACAGTTACCAAGGATGAAAGGACTTTTACCGATTGGCTATGCAGAAAGATCAAGCTGGAAAGGATGTGCAGCAGGTCAGAGCGATAAAGGACAGAGATGGAAATGTGCTAACGAGTGACTCAAGTTTATTGAGAAGATGGAAGGAGCACTTTCAGGACCTGAAGAAAATGAAAGAGAACGATGAGGATGGATTGAGCAAAGTTAGTGAAAGCGTAGAGAATTAGTAAGAAGAAAATGATAGCAGCTATGAAGAGGATCTGTGGAAGTAGAGAACCCAGAATTAAATAGGTTTAATGACAAGCATACAAGTCCAAGATGTGAATCAATGTGCCACAGTCCAAATCAAGCCCTACACCTGAGTTAACATCAATGGCAATCTTACTCTGATTAATCAACACAGAGAAGAGGGAAAGAGAGCAAAAGAGCACAACCCTTTAAATGTTTAACTGAAGTGTGATTAAGACTATAACAAGTGATTTCTATGGTAAATTAAGAGTTGATAGAGAGAAAAACAGGCTAAAGTGAAACTGATAAGGCAGATAAGACGATGGATAGACCACACTCCACACACACACACACACACACACACACACACACACACACACACACAGCTTATCATGGAGTCAGATTGAATTAGATGAGAATAGATATGAGTCACAGAGGAAAATGACAGACAGAGGTTAATGCTACCATGTTGTGCACACTGATTCACACAGGCAAATAAACAACACACAAATACACACAGTCTAATGAGGTAGAGGTTATTGTTTGCGGTGCATGAGCAAAGAGGAGAAAGTTTACAACTGTAAACATGATTATCTCTAATGCAATGCACTCCACTCTGTAATCATATCTGTGTGTGTGTGTGTGTGTGTGTGTGTGTGTGTGTGCTTCTCCCAAGGACTTTTAGTTTTTCTTTAATTTGATGGAAAATTACAAAACTGAAACCATGTCACACACAAAGAGACGACAAGAAAATCATTATCTGCACCATTGTTTGCTTCATATATATGTGTGTTTGTGCGAGCGTTTGTGTCATTTTGCATGCTTCCCCCAGTGTCTGCCAGAGCCTGACTGTGTACACTTGCTACTCTGTTAGTATGAGTATGGATGTTTGTGTGAAGTGGGATGAGAGGAGGAGGAGGGCGTAATTGCCATTGATCTGAGCAATTACAGCACAAACGGAGCTCGGGAGAGAGGCTTGCTGCCGTAGGAATGCATAGAAACATTTCTGCTGTCAGCTTAGATGGGAGTTTTTTCGTGTCTCAGTGTACTGCTGGGAGCACAGAGAGAAACCATTCAACTCCACACACTAACATTTCTAAGGTTTATGTGCTAGGACACAATAAAAATGATCTGGTCTTTACTGGGTTTAAAAACATTTAATCACAGATAACAACCACAGATGTACAGCAACACATAACATACAGCGTGTCATTATTTATCTAAGCCAAAAATGCAAAAGGAGTGTGCTAAAAACTAAATACACCCCATGACTCAACGGATGGTAGAACCACCTTTAGCTGCAGTAACTAGAGGCAATGGTTTTATAAATGACTTTATGAGTCTCTCACTTGTTTCTCTTGTCTTACTGCATGGAAAAGCATGCAATCACACCTAAACATCTGTATTAAATAAAAACGGATTTAAAACAAAGAAAAATTATTATTTTAATTTAAATATACTTTATATTTAATACACAGCCAGACAGAGAAACACATATTTTCTCACATATTAACACTGCTGTTTGTTAAATCAGATGTCAAATTTAAATGCACAACAACAAATACATGCACAACTGCTACATATTAGAGGGAGGCTGTAGCTCAGGTGGCAGAGCAGGTCAGCCACTAATCAGAAGGTCGGTGGTTCGATCCCAGGCTGCCTCCTGGCTGCATGCCAAATATCCTTGGCCAAGATACTAACCCGGTGTTTGCCTACTGGAGGTGGTCAGAGGGCCCGGTGGCACCAGTGTCCGGCAGCCTCGCCTCTGTCAGTGCGCCCCAGGGGAGCTGTGGCTACAATGTACCTACCATTGCCAGTGTATGAATGACTGAATGTAGTGTAAAGCGCTTTGGGGTCCTTAGGGACTGAGTGAAGCGCTATACAAATGCAGGCCATTTACTATACTGGTTATAGATGACACATTTCCTTTGTACGGGTTACAGTTTACTGAGCAACTCTGTCTAACTCCTGTTTTGTTTCCATACATCTGAGTAACAAATGTCACTTGACCATGTTTTTCTGATTGTGACAAAACATGGCACAGATGACGAGAGCATCACCAGGACTTCCTCCATGTAAGAAAAATGTCATCATCTTTTGCTAAAGCTGGAGGAAAAGAAGAGAGCTGGCTTAAGTCCAGATTTTAGACTTGTTTTTGCCACCTCATCAGACACATGCTGGGGATCAAGGCAAAAAAACGATCAAGAGCTTGCTGGAGCAGGAGGGAGCAGTCGCAGAGGTTCTGTCCCTATATGGATTAAGATGGAGGTCTTGGAGGGAGCCAAGAACAAAACAACAGAGGTGTGGACTCGAGTCACATGACTTGGACTCGAGTCAGACTCGAGTCATTAATTTTATGACTTTAGACTTGACTTGAAAAAATGTTCTAAGACTTGTGACTTGACTTGGACTTTTACACCAATGACTTGGGACTTGAATTGGACTTGAACCGGTTTACTTGAAAAGACTTGATATTTTACCCCAAATATAAAATTTAACATGCATATTATATAGAGATTGAAAATGTGACGTCATTCACGGGTAGAACCGCAAAGGATTCTGGGAACTCGTGGCAAGCGGTACTAGCACACGCAGGCTTTCAATTAAAATCAGTTATACAGCGATAAAAAGAAACACAAAAATGTCAAGAAGCTGTTGTATCATTAACTGCAATAGCCGGTCGCATGACAGCCACGGGAAGCCGACGGGTAAAGAGATCGGTTGTTATCGGATTACGTCGTTGAAGAGAAATTGTTCGAGCCATGTTTCCGAAGTAACAAAGACGCGACTGGATTGCAGCCATTCAAAGATCAAATATAACGTCCCAGAACACTCCAGCTCACAGGTTAGTCTGCTCCAAGCATTTACACGAAGGTCAGTGTTTTTTAGTAGTTAATACGTCATTTTCATAACATAATTGGTGATATAGGTTACAAGCAAGTCTGGCGCTGAACAGAAATTGTCGCGCTATGCTCCTTTATTTATTGTGCATAAATAGTGAATTGTCCTGACACAATATTGTGTTTCGCTTCTGTTATTATGGTACATTGACAAAAACATATACTTTTATTCACAGGATAAAACAGGTTTTTTGTATCACTAATTGCCCAGTACGATTACAGCATACAATATTATTGTCACTGCTACATTTCTGTGATGCTACCAGAAATTATTTCCACTGCTAATTAATTACCGTTGAGCTCAAAGGTCCTATTAATAAACGGTTAAGGAATGTGTATTTATGACGACAATTTGTGAGACTGGTAAACTTATGATACGTACGATGGTCTTTCGTTCTACACGGTGCATTTCAAGGTCCTGCACCCATCCGTCGGTAAACTGTACCTGGGCTTGTTGCAGTGACCGGAAGTTACTAAACTTCATGAGTGTATGCACTCACTCCAAGAACCGTATGATTATAAATATGCATATAAATATGCTAAGATGAGATAGCTGACTTCATCTAACTAGCAAATGTTGTCCAGGCTACGTTGGTGATACAGTTTTTTTTAATGTGTATGATATTTTTGTCATGCGATTTTAAAGCTGGTCCTACAACCGCATCCAAGAATAACATGCAGCTTATCTCAGAACTGTCGGTGAAAATTATTCTTGGAGCTAGGTTTAATTGAGCTGCATTTTAAAGAGGTGCAATTTCACAATTTGTGTATATTTTCTACGTTCACTTTTGTCATGTGTTGAGAAAAACACAGATTTAAAATTACATGGTCTAATATTTACATTTAGCATATAACTGCAACATTATTTTTTCGTTGTTTTTTTTTTAAAGACTCGAAAGGACTTGAAATTCAAAGTTTCAGACTTGTGACTTGACTCGGACTTTTACACCAGTGACTTGAGACTCGACTCTGACTTGCCTGACATTACTTGAGACTTGACTTGAGACTTGAGGATAAAGACTTGAGACTTACTTGAGACTTGCAAAACAATGACTTGGTCCCACCTCTGCAAAACAATACACAAAATTCACGGTTTGGTTCAGTTCGATACTTTGGTGTCATGGTTTGATATTTTTTCGATACAAAAAATGTTCATGCTTTTTTAATTTGTCATTTATTAAAATTATAAATATATATTTTAACTCAAAAGTACAGTTTTTAAATTTAATGTTGCTGAAACAACAAAGTAATAAAAAAATAAATCTATCTGATCGAGAAATCACTCATCTTTGGAAAAGAGAGTTTATTACAGAGAAATGTCTCTTTCCAAAATAAAAGCTATACTATCCGCTTCTTCTGGGCTATATTCTCAGCAGCATATTAAACATATCAGGTCCCCATAAGGAGAATCATGTGCTAACGGCTGTCTAAATGACTCGGGTAAAGTTTGTAGCATGCATGCTTGTTGTTTTTGTCTGCTTCCACTTGTCTTTGCACTAGGATGATGTCGAAGTACATGTGCAGTCATATTCGTTGTGAAATGACGTTAACGCCACAACACGGCAAATTTCCGTTAACGAGCTACTGCGGATCGCCCCGTGCGTGGGGCTGGATGGCCAACACGTTAACGAGCTTACTGTGCTAACGCACTAGTTCCCACCCATGTAATTGAGCATTGCGTGGCACATCCAACATACTGTTTTACTTTTGTCCATGACGCGCTTACCTTCAGGGTCATACGTCACATGAAGACCAAAATAGTTCCAAAGGCCAGATCTGAATGAGGGTGGGGGAGGTTCAATTTGCCATGTTGCAACGAGCTTAGCTTCTGTCTTGCTGGCTTGTGCTGCGCTCAGTGGATCTGCAGTGAAGCCTAGGCGGAGTAGTCAAACGCAGATCCACTGAGCTCTCAACACAGACAGCATTGTCAGAAGAAAAGTTGATAAAATAAATTAACATTTTTGTATTGTTCTATACATATGCGTACCGAACCGAAAGCACTGTATCGAACGGTTCAATATCGATACGAGTATCGTTGCACCCCTACTAGTTACCCGCGATTTTGGAGGTCGTCTGGGATAGCATCGATAGTACAACTTCGCATAACACATCTCGGTTGTGGGCAAAAGACCTGCAACTGACAAATAAGGGCTATCTCATCTCATCAATTAGACATTAATTAGACAATTAGACATATGCTATGTAGTAGCAGGGTGGTATATAAATGCATATTATGCTGCACATATGCATGTCATGACTGTATTTTTTGTCTTGATTTTAGTTTTACCCTTTTGAATGTCAGTAAACCTGTAGACAACGCTCATCGGTCTTCAGAGTGGTGATATAAGAAAGGTGTTAACGCCCCTGCATCAGACATGCACCCATAACGGCACATTGACAGTTTTTGAAACCTTTACTTTAAATTACTGCAATGTATGCTGCTTAGTCAGCTAGCGACTTGTTGGAAATGATGTCATTTCTGGTTTAGATTCAAATACTTTCCAGTGGAAAAAAAAAAAAAATTGAAATACAGAAACAACACTCACTCATCTGGGCCCATCTACCCAAGGCCAAGAACCAACAACTAAGAACTAAGCTTCAACAAAGGAGAGCACGGTAACCTCAACTGACACAAAGAGAGGCAATGGGAAATTAACTTTCAAGCTACTTACAGTTCGTTAATGTAGAAATTCAGACAGATCCTCTCAAATGGTAGAAGAAACATATCTTTCCAACTCTGAGCCACCTAGCAAAATATACATCTTTAGGTTTAGTCCACCTCCCAATCTAAAAGTAGGGGAGCTGGTAACCTGTCACACATTGTGCCTGAAGAGGAGAATGTTGATAGACTGGCTTTTGCTTATTAAAAATTCCAAGTGCTTTTTTTTTTTTTTTTTTACGTAGAAAGGGATTATAAGAAACTGTAATGAATTGTTATGAAATCAATTTACAACTAAGGGTTCTTCAACTTTACTGTCAGTATAAAATGTTCAACAAGGATTTGAGCTATCCTGCCAAAAACAAAGGAAATCAGATGCTTGAGATAAAGAATCGTTGATGTTCACAAAGCAGGAGATGGATATACAAAGCTATCACAGTGTTTCAAGTGTCAAGAACTGGAGTGAGAAGTACCATCAAGAAATTCAAAGACAGTACAGAATACGAAAAATTTCAAATACTCTGAAAAGAACTAGTGAGAGATGTGTCTAGCAAAGCAAGAAAAGTTCCACTTCTGCAGAAGAGACACCTTTAAACCAGACTGAAGTATGGTAAGGACAACCTGGAGTAAGATTACGCATGAAGTGCGCGAGAAAGCCGGGAGAGGCAAACAACCCAAAGAAAACTGTCTCCACAGTGAAACACGGTGGTACGAGTAATAAAACATATGTTGATCTTGGTGAAAAACTACGTCCAGATGAAAGTGAAGGTTATTGAAGCCCTGACTCAAAAATCTGTGGAGTGAACTGAAGACCAAAGCTCAGGTCAGAAGACTATTTAACCAGGAAGATGTTAAAAGACTAGCTAAAGCAGAATGGACTGGAATTGCTCAGGAGACGTGTCAGGCTTGTTCAATATTAGCATCAGTGTGGCTAATATTTGAATTTGAAGCCTGGCAGTTCTTGGTTTTGTTTGTTTCTATGTGCAAAGCGGAACTCATTACAGCACATACTCACATACAGTGCATCGCCAGTGCTCACTGACAAAATAGCTCATCTCAACTTAATGAATCCACTGCTTCTGGCAATATTAAACAACAAGAGCTAATCTTCTTAAATTCAAGATGCTGTTTCGTTTTGAATCTAATCTTGTATAAAGTTTAACAAATCTAATTAAGCTCCTTGCAAAGATGTGCCACTGGGTTTGAGAAGAATAATGTGCAGTTGCTCCACATGAGAGAAAACGTTCCTCTAGATGGATATGTGCATGCACGTGTTGCCACATCAGCTGCATGCACAGAGATGCACGTGCACGTGTCGTCTCAGCGAGTGTGTGTCTCTGTGCCGCGTTTCTGCAGCGCGTGACGACTTCACTCAACCCCTCGCAATTGAACTGATGATTGCATCTGTGAAGGAGGAGGGAAAAAGCACAGAGAGAAAAGAAAAACAAAGAAGAAGCAGGAGACAGCGAGCGCTCCGGGGGGACGACAGAGAACTACACAGATGATAAAGGCGCGACAGAGAGACAGAAGTGGGGAAGTGAAGCATAAGGAGTGCATTGTGAATGCCCCTATTAGCGCAAAAAAGCAGGAATAATCCCTATTAAGGTAATTAGAGTTTTAGGAGACAAAGTGTAATTAAACAGAAACAGGCTAGAAAATATGTAGTGCCTATATATAGAAGGTCCGTATGAATCCAATATGACCGAGGAGGGTCTTTGCATATCCAAAATGCAGGACGGAGTGCATTTACATGTGTGCATTAGACGAGGGCTGTGTGTTTACAATGAGATCAAGAGAATGCTTGGCAGGACGTTAGCCTTGTAAAGCCACAGGATTCCACATGAAAAACACTCACACACTCCACGCCACAGGGAAAACACACAAATGTTTGGATGTCCTGCTCCATCTCTCCACCCACCCACCCACACACGCACACACAGACACACACACACACACACACACACACACACACACACACACTGACAAGCCCACAGAGAAAATAAACATAAGGCATGAGAGAGTTTGGTGCACACTGAGGAAGAGACTCACACACAAATATATACGGATGCTGGCAGCATTCGCTCTGAAGGAGAGCAGAGAGGATTTCTACCTGGAAGAGGTTTGTGTTCTTTGCGTGCTTGTGTGTGTCGAAAGGTAAAAGGAAGGATGTAGGCGGTGTGGGTTTTTTTCTCAGGTATTAAAAGGGCAAAGCATAGTGGAAGACAAAGAGAGCCAATAACAACAATTGAGATATAATTGAAAATAACAGTCCTAAAACTAGCAGTTATTTTCATTATGATGGAACCCCATTAGGTTCAGCTCAGAAAAAAGATATGTGCAGCAATTTCATAAACCAGTGCTCTAAAAAAAACAAAAACTGCACTCTATGTGTCAGCTGAGTTGAGCTCTGCTCAGTCATTGCAAAAACAGGATAGCAACCACATTGCAAACTGAAAATAAATCCTTAGTTGCTTTGTATTTACATTGCATGTATTTATTGCATTTAATGACCAACTGCAAGTAGTTGAGGTGACCACATGACCAAGAGGTCGAGAGTGCAACAACCTCAACTTTTGATCGTAAGGTGACCGCCTGGGTCATCTGGTGGGAGGTAACCTGTCTCCAAAGAAATGCTCAATCACCCTCACACAGACTGCCTGAGAGAGACTGACAGCAAATAAATCCCATCTGTAGTGTAAACGCAAACAGGCAGCCAAGATATTGATATCAATGTGAGTCAATCTGGGATGATGAACACAACTCATCTGCAACATGTTTTTTTGCAATAAGGGACATGACACAACTGTTTTCCAACAGGTTGCATTCTAGTTAACTTGTTTAACTGTTTAAAATCTAAAATGTTTTGCCTATTCTCTCAGTGTATGCAGTTAATGACAATGACTGTTCAATGTGAATGTCTATATATGTAGTATATGTTGTCATATTATCACGAACTGTCTGACCCCATCTTACTGCTGTTTTATGGTCTTCATGACTAACCAAAATGAAGATGCCATTGCTCTAATTTCCTCTGATCTGGTTCCCGTTTTCACAATAATAGTTTCAAAGGCAACAAGTTACAATAATTTTGGTCGTATCAACTGCTGCTTTTCCTGTAGCGACTGTGACATTGTGCTGCAGTACTGTATGTACTGTATGTATATGTTGTACAACAAATCAATATAATGACAACGAAGCTGAACTTGATGTGATAAAGCTACTAATGCCAGATACATGTTGCGCAGCTGATATAAATGGCAGATTTCTGGCTATCTGCTTGCTGTGTTACATAAAATGAGGTCTGTTAGGCATCTAAGTTAGTATGATGGACCATGTTAGCTAACATTTCCATCCAGACATGATTTTTCTAGTTACGACATTCACAAGTAAGATATGCCTAGTCAGCTGGATGACCAGCTAAATGACAGGTGAGACCCTACTGTCGGGCCAATTATTGGATGAAAAAAAAACACAAATGACAGGAAAGATTTTACAAACTTATCAACTGTGTGTAAATGTCCTAAAATGTTGTAGCATAACTACCTTTAACCCCTGGTCAGCAGAACCAAGAAAGAATCTGATGGGGTGAACCTGCAGCCAAGTGGATAGGGCATAGCATATATTGCCAGAGGAGTGGATCTCTAGGACAATGTTGCATGACATTCGCCTACTCACTCTTCCACATTTCTTGCCTCTCTCTCAACTGTCCCTGAACACAAAAAGGCCCAAAATGCCCAAAACCTGAGTTCCTTAGTCTCTAGCCCATCACAGTTGATGCACACTAGGCTTGGGTACTATAGAAGTACGCACCACTTAACATCCGCTTGCTCTAATAAAAGCTTTTCAGAAACCTCCCACACTGACACTTGCATATGAGACACATTTAAATTACTCTCACCTGGTTCGGTGCAGTTCTTCTCAGGCTCAGAGTACAGCTTGGAGTGGTTGTCTTCCTGTAGAAGGTGACGACTTTCCCATCTTGCCTCCTCCACAACCATGGAGCTGGAAACATGATATCCTAAGTGAAAGAAAAAAAGACCGAAAGGAGACAAACAGATATTGGAATGTTAAGGAAGGTTTCATGAAAAACAGACTCACTACAAACCTATCAGGCCAATCATTAGTGGCACTTCCAACCCAAGGGACAAAGTTAAGTGAAATAAGTGAATGCATGATTATGCATTCTGCAAAAGTGGTTTTATATAACAAAACATTTTCAGACATACTTTCTCTATATTTTGTCTGCTTTTAAAAAAATATATATATTAAAAAATAACCAGCCCATACACAAACAGAATAATGGCTGTAATGCACAAGCTCTTAGTTCCACAGTCAATTGACATTTCTGAATAACTTCCCTCTCCCCACAGAACAAAAGGCAGATGAGACATGCATCTTGTGTAACCATGTTCCTGCGGGAGCATTAAGCGTGGCGGCACACTGAGTGCCGCAAGGCCAATCATTCCAGCTCTGTCATCTGGGTTACAGTAACCTCAAGCACTCCACCTCTGACCCATCTCCCCTCCCACCATGCAACAGAAACAACTTAGGTGCACAGCACACTGGGTTTCTATAAATAGCACTGTGTTCAACTATATTTATCAAAATGCAAAAAAACCAAATGTTTTGCAGCCGTGTTGCAGGAAAGGATGAAGCAGAGAAAGGCAATGATATGGAATAGCAGGCTTTACAGCTGAAGTAAAATGGCAGTTCTTTGGTGGATCTGGGCCCTTAAGAATATGTTTAGCTAACCAAAAATGTAGTTCTCTATTCAGCAAAGCCAGCGTCACCTGAATTCCTACAAAATCAAAAGCAATACGTAGATTTTGTGAAATTATGTAAAACTGACATAACAACAGAACGCAATGATTTTTCTAATCTCTTGAACCCAAATTTTACATAGAAAACATATCAAACGTGTAAGCTGAGACGTTCATATTTCATGAAAAATATTAACTCATTTCGAATTTGAGTGCAGAAACATTTGAAAAAAAGTTGGGACAGGGAAACAAAAGGCTGGAAAAGCAAGAGGCACTAAAATGAAACATTTTAACTTACTAGGTTCACTGGTAACAGATCAATAACATGAAGGTATTTTGTGTTTTAATGTTTCATATAATATCTACCTTGGAGGTAAATATTATGTAAACATAAATCACCATGAATCCACCAGAGAAGTAGAGATAAGACAATCTCCAGGGTTCATATACCTTTTTCAAGGTCAAATTCAAGCTTTTTAAGCACTTTCAAGGTCCATTTTCAAGCTTTTCCAGCATATTACCAAAAAAAAAAAATGCATATTTCGCATCACATCTATCTAAAATCTATTTATTTAATCTATCTGTGATATTATTATGTACAATTATAATGTATTGTTCATCTCCCTTAGATAAACAGGCAGCCTTAAAGTATGAAATATTCATATACAAAAACACATTTAAAGCTTTCACTTGAGGGAAGTAACTTGCATTACTGCTACTGCTACGAAGTTTACAGGATGAACGAAAATGCTCTGTTCCACCTGGGTTCTGGTTGTGAATCGCCATGAGTCTCCAGTCAAAGTCAAACTCGCATGTCCCGCTCTGCAGTGATTCCTGGTGACCGTGTGGGGACGTTATTGTGCACCTGAGGTTATGCTTGGCACTCCATATGATGAAGCAATTGACATGTGGTCTCTGGGGCTGGTAGCTGTGGAGCTTTCTACAGGGGTGCCTCTCTATCCTGGGGAAGACGATTATGATGTTTTGAAATTCATAATTGAAACTCAGGGTCAGCTACCAGATCATCCTCAGGATTCTGGCTTGTACACTGATGACTATTTCATCGAAGACAACTACAACAACATTTAAGACCAAAGAACAATTTCAATACGAGACAGATTATCAATCCAAGGAAACTCGATTTATAAAACTTAAGCGTCTCAATGATCTCGTAAAACGAATGAAGGTTAGGCGAGGACCTGAAAATGCCAACCATTATTTATCAGGCTCACCAAACAGATGTTGGCCTTGGATGCAAATCAGCGCATAACACCCTCAGAGGTTCTGAAGCATCCCTTTTTCGTCCCTTGCCTCTCTAAGAGTTCCCCCTGCACTGACATGAATATCACAGGGGGACAAAACCTTGTGCTTTCTTAGCAATCGTCTGATTGTTGGGGTGGCCAAAACTCTAGGGAAGCTAGCAATTCTTGTGAAAAAAGCCCCCCCAAAAATAACAAAAACAACCAATGAATATGGTCTTAAACTTGGGCACAATTGGCTTAAAGTTCATTAACTAATCTCTCAATATTCAAAGCGGAGCAGTGGAAAACTTAGCATCACATCAGTCCTTCAATCAGACCTACAACAAATGTTAAAGATGAATTTGAAATTAATTGGAAATAAATTGGATATTAATTAAATAAACCTGCTTAAAGCATCAACTAATTGTTGTTTGTAATTCTTTATAAATATATAAATATAGTGCTACCCTTCAGCCTCCTAGTAGACATACCTATGTTATAAATGTGAAAATCCTCTGGTTTTCAGAAAGTTGACCTCTGACCTTGAACTCAAGGTCACTAAGATTTAAACTTAACAGAGATTTTCAGGAGATGCAACCATGGTATTGATTTGAAAATTCAATCTTGCCTTGTTCTTGAGTTATTGCTTTCACAAACTCGGGTGTCCACAGCACCCCAGCTCAAAAGATTAAAACGTGTTTTCTTTTAGTTTTTTCATGAAAATTGTAACACACAAATAACAAAAATGGCAACACTATTGTCATTTATGATAACGCTATTTTCATGGTATGTCTGTGAAGGTTCTCAGTCATCCAGGTCATCGTAGTCAAAGGAGCTTGCAAAGAAAAGCATCTGGACTTCTTTAAGTTGCTTGAAGACGTTTCACCTCTCATCCGAGAAGCTTCTTCAGTTCTAAGGTCAAATGGTGGAGAGTCCCAGATTTAAACACAGTGGGAGTGACCCCCCACAGAGGGACAAAAGGACCCCCTGATGATCCTCTAATCGCCTGAGCCAAGGTGGGAAACTGGGCGTGGGTCCCAATCAGCCAGAGTTTCGGGTGTGTTCATTGTGAAACCTGGCCCCACCTTATCATGCGAATTCCTGAGGTCAGATGGCCCAGGATGTGAGTGGGCGTTAAGGCGTCTGGGAAGGGATCTCAAAACTGGATTATAGATGGCAGAGAGTTGGTGTCGTAAACCCCCGCCTCTGTTCAAAGATGGTCGCTCACAGTGGACATAGATGGCTTCTTTCACTCCTCTTTCAAACCATCTGTCCTCTCTGTCCAAAATGTGAACATTGGCATCCTCGAAAGAGTGTCCTTTATCCTTAAGATGCAGATGGACTGCTGAGTCTTGTCCTGTGGAGGTGGCTCTTCTGTGTTGTGCCATGCGCTTGTGAAGTGGCTGTTTGGTCTCTCCAATGTAGAGGTCTGAGCATTCCTCGCTGCACTGTACAGCATACACCACATTGTTAAGTTTGTGTTTTGGTGTTTTGTCTTTCGGGTGAACCAGTTTCTGTCTGAGCGTGTTGGTGGGTCTGAAATACACTGGGATGTCATGCTTGGAGAAAACTCTCCTGAGTTTCTCTGATACGCCGGCTACATAGGGGATGACAATGTTGTTGCGTCTGTCCTCCCTCGCTGGTGTCTGATCTTCTTTTCTGTGCCTCTTTGCTGACTTTAAGAACGCCCATTTAGGATAGCCGCACGTTTTGAGTGCTTCCTTTACATGTGTGTGTTCCTTCTTTTTCCCTTCAGGCTTAGAGGGGACATGTTCTGCCCGGTGGTGTAGGGTCCTGATTACTCCAAGTTTGTGTTCCAAAGGGTGATGGGAGTCAAAGAGGAGGTACTGGTCCGTGTGTGTGGGCTTCCGGTAAACTTCGATGTTGAGTTTGCCGTTCTCTTCAATGTGCACAGCGCAGTCCAGGAAAGGCAAACAGTCGCCCTTTGTGTCTTCCCTGGTGAACTTGATGTTCTTATCCACAGAGTTAATGTGCGCAGTGAAGGATTCCACTTCTTGTGTCTTGATTTTGACCCAGGTGTCGTCCACATATCTGTACCAGTGGCTGGGTACTCTTCCTTTGAAAGAGCCAAGAGCCTTCCTTTCCACTTCCTCCATGTAAAGGTTGGCTACAATAGGTGACACGGGGGAGCCCATGGCACAGCCATGTTTTTGTCTGTAAAAGCCTTCGTTGTACTTGAAATATGTAGTGGTGAGGCAGAGGTCTAACAGTGTGCAGATCTGATCGGGTGTGAAGTTGGTCCTGTCCTCCAAGGAGCTGTCTTCTTGTAGTTGTTTTCTGACAGTCTCCACGGCCTCCGTGGTGGGTATGCAAGTGAAGAGAGAGACTACATCAAAGGACACCATGGTTTCATCTGGATCCAGGGTAAGTTTCAGGACCTTGTCGGTGAAGTCGGTGGAGTTCTTGATGTGGTGTGGGGTGTTCCCCACGAGAGGTGCAAGGATGGTAGCAAGGTGTTTAGCAATGTTGTAAGTGGCTGAGTTTATGCTACTGACTATGGGTCTGAGTGGGACAGCTTCCTTGTGGATCTTAGGAAGTCCATAGATGCAGGGTATGGCATCCCCTGGGTAAAGGCGGTGATATGTAAGGCGGTCAATGATTTTGTCCTTTTCAAAGTCTTGAAGGCAAGCTATAACTTTCTTTTTGTAGCTGCTTGTGGGGTCTCGCTTTAGGGCTTCGTAGGTATTGTTGTCACTGAGGAGAGTAGTGATCTGTGTATGGTAATCTGTAGTGTTTAGGACCACGGTACATCTTCCCTTATCAGCTGGTAAAACAGTGATGTTGTGGTCTTTGCTCAGGGAAGCGACGGCCTTCTTTTCTTGTATTGTGAGGTTGGATGGAGGGACTTTGGCACTGGAGAGCGTGGCTGAGACTTTCATCCTGATTTGCTCTGCTTCTGTCTGTGATAATTTATTAATCCGTATGGCAGATTCTGTGGCTGTGATGAGGTCCACTATGGGCAACTGTTGCGGAGAAATGGCAAAATTGAGTCCTTTGGCTAATACTCTCTTTTCAGGTTCAGTGAGAATCCTGTCTGAAAAGTTCTTCACCCATTTCTCCTGACTGGCATCAGGTGTGTTTTCTTCTCTGGGTTGTGTAGGTTCAGGATGAGGAGTGTGTGTTTTTGAAAGCAAGGTGTGAAATTTCCTGCGTTGTCTTTCTTTTCCTTTAGAGTGTTGGGCCCGCTGAGCCTTGTCCACAAACTTGTAAACCTCTTCTAAGAGGTGTGGTGTATGCTGTACAGTGCAGCGAGGAATGCTCAGACCTCTACATTGGAGAGACCAAACAGCCACTTCACAAGCGCATGGCACAACACAGAAGAGCCACCTCCACAGGACAAGACTCAGCAGTCCATCTGCATCTTAAGGATAAAGGACACTCTTTCGAGGATGCCAATGTTCACATTTTGGACAGAGAGGACAGATGGTTTGAAAGAGGAGTGAAAGAAGCCATCTATGTCCACTGTGAGCGACCATCTTTGAACAGAGGCGGGGGTTTACGACACCAACTCTCTGCCATCTATAATCCAGTTTTGAGATCCCTTCCCAGACGCCATAACGCCCACTCACATCCTGGGCCATCTGACCTCAGGAAATCGCATGATAAGGTGGGGCCAGGTTTCACAATGAGCTCACCCGAAACTCTGGCTGATTGGGACCCACGCCCAGTTTCCCACCTTGGCTCAGGCGATTAGAGGATCATCAGGGGGTCCTTTTGTCCCTCTGTGGGGGGTCACTCCCACTAGGTTTATATCTGGGACTCTCCACCATTTGACCTTAGAACTGAAGAAGCTTCTCGGATGAGAGGTGAAACGTCTTCAAGCAACTTAAAGAAGTCCAGACGCTTTTCTTTGCAAGCTCCTTTGACTATTTTCATGGTATTTAATGAGGGGAAAAAACAAAAATATAAAAACTAAATTGATAACTAGCAGTGAGACAGTCTGCGTCAACACACAGGGGAACACAGACTTCAGAAGATTTTGAATGCATTTGTCTGATTCAGCCACATATTTGTTTCAAATAACTTTCAGATTTTTCACCAAGGATTTTGTCCCTCTGGAAGCACTAGATTGGATTGCATTTAAATGTTCTATCTTTTATCAGTTTGATCAGTTTTCATGATCTCTGGAATAAATAATGTACTAACACTATGCTAAATTAATTCAGGTATATAAGTATTTGGTTAATTAGCAACCAAGGCTTATTGTCTATTTAGTACAATTATTGCAAGTACTTGGAAAAGAGAGCTTTTCATCTAGTGTATATCTGGCATTTTGAACAGATCTATTTTCATTTTATTTACTATTTATTATGTATATAATCCTAAATGATGTTGGCTGATTAGCTAACTCTGATATGCACACAAAGCATACAGGAAGTGTGCTTAAATTGAAATCAGACCTAGTTTTATTTTTGAGATCATTGTCCTTCTGCTGGTGTAACAACACATGTATACATGGAGTCCAACAGCTAGTGTTCTCCAGTATCATTGCGCTAGTTCAACAATCAAATCTGCATGAGATTAATATCCTTTTTAATCCATGTTCAAACTGAAATATCATCATGAAACATTATACCTTTGGACCACTTTTCTAATTGTAATTGTCATAATATAAAGATTTTATGTGTGTTCCTTATATCCTCCTAGATGAGAAGACCGATCTTGATGAAACTTTGCATAAAGAAAATTAAATATCTAAATCACATATAAAAATATTTTATAGAAATTCCAAAATCATATTTATACATTTGACAGGTCAGCTGACTACAGAATGGCATGTCAGATCAGAATGTTGTGTCATAATATAAGCATGCACATATTTGCATGTTCCTTATCCCTGTGAACACCGTGCCCTACTGTCGGCAGTCAACTTGATGATAAGGACAGTGAGGAAAAGTGGAACAGTTTTGAGGTGCAGTTAGGAGGTCAGGGGTCAGTTCGGGGTAAGTTTACGTAATGTGTGTGGTTAAGCACCAACACCAACATTTGTGTTGGTGTATGTGTGTTAGGAACATAGATAGGACGGCAAAGGGGTCATGAGGTACCAGGATTCAATGCTACTCCAAAAGTCAGAAATGTGATGTCCAGCTCACATTTACAAGCAACTGCTTCCTGAAGTTCCACACAGAAAGGTTATTAATGACACACACACACACACACACACACACACACACACACACACACGCACACGCAGATATAAAAACACTGCTTGTATAAATATGAATATGGGTATAGTCTTTGCAAATTGTGGATCTTAATGTTCTATACACACCTCCCCTACTCTTCTGTGTACCACACAGCCATATAATTCATCATAACCATCCATCCATGACCACGCATTAAACATGCCTGAAAAGACACCAAGACAGGGTACTGTTGACAGGTATGGTTCAGTTTGAATTACTGCAAGGGATGCAGATACTGTACTGAGCAGCTACTGCTCCCTGTGTCTGCAAACCTGTCACTCAAAAATTTAAGCATCCAAGGAGTTATATTATTTAAAAAAATAAAAAATCACCTGCTTCATTATGAAGGTAGAAACAACAGTCTGTAATATATTTATGTTTCAATGCCAATGCTTGCTGCTTTGTGTCACAATATCAATTTGAATACAATTTAATGATAAAGTAAATGTTACAAGGAAAGTAACGGAAATAAAAAGGGATGAAAAGGAAAAGGCTAGAGTGACAGCATGGTACTTATTGTGTGTCTGCCTTGTGTCCTGCTCTGTGGTGCTACATTACCATTTTCTCCCGGTGACCACCTGTATTGGGGATGAAGCGTTTGGCTTTTTTAGCTCATATGCGCATTTACAGAATATGAAAGGATAGGCTGTGTGGCATGTGGTAGCAGACGAGAGAATGAATGTTGGATATAGTGAGATTGGTGCAGACTTAAGAGGATATTCCACAGGGAAACTGCAACCAAACCTCAGAGGAAATTCTGCCATTGTACAGTGAAGCAGAAGACATGATAATACATCCCAGGAGAGTGCTTGTAGCTTGCCTGCTGAGTGCATACCTGTACAGTCTTTCCCTATACTGTTCGTCTGCTTTCTCCTTTTCATTATTTCATTTCAGTTAGAGAGAGTTTAGTAATAGAGATGTAACTTGGACTGTGGTGCTTGCTTTTTTCAATGAAACACATTGTACAATGTTACACCAAAGAATTTCCAAATACTAAAGAAGTCCAGCTCTGTGAGTGCTCGAAAAATATTCGAGAGTGAGCTGTAGCAGAATTTTCTTTTATCTTTTGCCTTCTTTTAACACATTTGTAATATTTAATATGTTCATAATTCAATGAGAAATAAAATTAATAGATCAGGTTTACAAAAACATCACCAACTTAAAATAAAGTGGCTATTATTTATTTAAAAGCTGTTTTCTTGATAGCCAGGTTGCTGCTGCCGAATATGAGACAAGATACGTGTTGCTGACAGGAAATACATTTCCTATTGAAACACATTACTTAAAGATTTGTGGTCACTATCACTAAAATGTTTCACAATTCAAGTACCAGAACAAAAACAAATTTCATGAGTATTTTACATTTTGCTATGAGATTGGGCTAGACAATAACATGTGTATGTGTAAGCAATGTATTTCTTAACATCCACATTTGTCACTACCTAATAGCTTGAATCTTTGCATTCCTAAGTCTGGCTGACCAGTGAAACTGGATGCCACTATGAAATAGTTTCAGGTAAATGGACTGAGGACTGTTTCTTATATAGCGCTTTTCTACCCAGAACACTCAGTGCTTCAAACAACATGCCACCTTCACCCATTCACACAACACATTCTTCTATGCTTTCAAGTGCTTTCTAACATTCACACACATTCATACTTCGATGGATGCATCGGAGATGAACTAGTATCTTGCCCAAAGATATTTGGCATGTGGACTCTGAGAGCCAAGGATCGAACCATCAACCTTCTGCTCAGTAGACGACCTGCTCTATCTTCTGAGCTACCTGCTCTACGAGGTTACTATGGCGACATGATGGAACTAAGTAGACGCACGGTGGTGTCGGGTAGGTTCATGACATAATACCGAGTAAGTGCTGCATACGCACAGACAGACATACAACTATGACTAACCAAAGTACAAGCACATGCCATCAGACGCGCTCCGCTGTCACTCACACAGGTAACCATAGTCAGCAGTCGTCGTGGGGTGTTCACTGCAGGGCTTCCAGATGAGGGGAAAGGAACGTGAGCTATGTCAATCGAGATCATATGAACTAAAAATGCACATTTCATTTTAAATAGGAAAAAGTTCTCATCTTCAGTTCTTTTTTTTTAGTAAAGCTGGACGAAGTGAACAAAAAAAAATGATGGATAAAAACTACAGCTGACATGAAAGCTGTCATGTTTAACTGATGTACACACCTCAAGCACAGGAATAAAGTACAAGTACAGTATACTTCATCAAATTTCAGCAAGACATCTTACCATTTTCAAATCAAAGATTTAGAAAAAGAACAAAGAAAAACACACAGTTAATATATTTCCGACTAATATACATCCATTTATGTCCAATAATAAAACTGAAAAATTCATTGCCGTATATGGTCCTCTCCCACTGGAGTATTACGTATATAAATATATCATCTTTAAGATTACAGCTTACATTTAAGGTTCCAACTGGTAAATAGCTCTTATTAAACTATACCAAATCACCCCCCTAGCTGTACTAGCAGTATTATTAAAGGTACATTATATTTCACATTCCGTTTCGTTTTAATACATTTTATTTTCAGTTCAATTTCATTTGAGTAATTTTTCCTGAGTGGGTTTGCTGGTTTCAATTTAGTGTCTATAGTCGCCTTTTGGAACTTTTGTTTAGTGTCAATGCTAGGGTAAAACATGCAGCGGTAAAGGGTTTTAGTCCAAAATTTGAAAACTGATTTTACTCAAATTTTCTTTGTATATTAGTGGTCCCTATTATAAGACTCAGGTATGCCAGATAAAATTACTTACAGAGGGGTACCTAACCCTAAACGAGCTGATGGACACCAGGTGCATGTTAAGACGTTCTGCTGGAGCCTGTTGGTTAGGGCCTGCTCTTGTGCCGCCATGATCCGAGCCTCTGTGCTATCAATTAGGTTGGTCTTTTCTAACCACTGGTGGGGTTTTTATCTGTCAGTGGCGCGTCCCATGCAGGGGCTTGGTCATCCATGACAGCTCCTCTTATTCCTCACCACTTTCTGTCTTTAACTGCCAGAGGTATTCTTGGAGCAGCTCATCTGAGAGGAGCTTCAGGGTGCTAGACTTCAGGTGGAGTTATCGTGTCTTGACATCAGTGGCATCTATCTCCTCCTGTAGCCAGCTTATTATTCCGGCTATCTCGTGACCCATAGTATTTACTGTATTCATTGGTGGCTTGGATCTTATTTCTACAGTTCAGGTGGTTTCTCACAGCCAGTTTTACATTCTGGAGGTATTTGGCTGTGGCTGACCTCCATGCATCATGGTTCTCGCTCATCTGTGAGATACCCAGGCATTTGTAGCTATCCTGTATATCTGCTATTCTGCCTTCTAGTACTTCCATCTTTTCAGTGCAGCTCACCTCCACTGTCTTTGCAACCATTCATCTACACTTAGCCTTGTCCTCACTGTAGATCATATGTGTCAAACTCATCTGGCCCACCATGCATTTGTATCCAGCCTGCAAGATCATTTTATTTAGATCTATTATTATTGTTATTAATGACCTGGCGATATGAAGTGCTGATAATGCACAAACTACAGATCCCATAATGCAGCGCTTCAGCTGCCTTGCTACCTGGGAACATTACCACATTCCAATGGCGAAGAGGAAAGATGATTCTGAAAACAGAGCCTTTCAAAACCGATGGGAGGGTGAGTTTGTTTACTGACATTTTCAGTTAACCCATGTGTCTTATTTGTGGAGCTAATGTGGCAGTAATTAAGGAATTTAATCCAAGGCAGCACTACAAGACAAAACATCAGGATAAACTGAAAAACCTAAATGCAGAGCAGAAGATAAAGAAAGTAGAAGAGTTAAAGAAGAATCTAACATTTCAGCAGATGCTTTTCACCAGAGCAAAATAACACAGTGAAGCTGCTGTGAAGTTTTATTGTACCAGAGGAGATAGCTGTATCAGCCCAGCCATTTACCAAGTTTAGTTACCAAGTTTTGAAAACGTCAAAATGTAACCGACATGAAACTGCCCTGGGACAAACTTGTTGGACTTATAACAGATGGAGCACTGTGAATATAGACTAGTGGGAAGGATGCAAGTAAAGATGCTGGAGGAGAACTGTAAAGGTGAGTTAACAGCATATCATCGCACGATACACCAGGAAACGCTGTGTAATAAAGTCCTAAAACTAGAGCATGTAATGAACACTGTAACACAAACTGTAAACTTTATCCGAGCTGAAGGTTTAAACCATCAGCAAATGAAAAGTGGAATTGGCATTTCTGGCTGACGTAACAGCTCATCTCAACGTCTTAAACCTTCAGCTCCAGGGACGTGACTACATGATGGCTGACATGTGTGATACAGTGAAGGCATTTCAACTTGCCTCACTTTCCCTGTTGCCAAGTAATGTTGAACCAAGCTGGCACAACAGTCTTCCCAAATGCGCACTTTGCTGATAAACTGAGCACATTGTGCAATTGCGCTTTGGTGACTTTGAAGCTCAAAAAAGAATTTCAAGCTGCTTCACAACCCATTTCCATGGACGTGGAAACTGCACCTGTACAGATTCAGACGGAGCTGATTGAGCTGCTGTGTAATCCTGAGATTCTCCACAACACACAACCTCACACCAAACCTAAACAAACTCGTTGCCAAAAAAAAGATGCCAAGCATCCAGCTCTGACAAAAAAACAACAACAATTGTTTTCAATAAATGTTTATCCTGTCCGGCCTTCGACCTAAAGTGTGCTTTGAGTTTTGGCCCCCTGTGTAATTGAGTTTGAGTTTGATAAAGATCCTAGTGAGGTGGATCAGCGAGTCAACGTCTTAAGTCTCACTTGGCATAAAGCTTGATGTCATTCTTGTAAAAGAAGGTCCAGTTCGAGGAGGGGATCCTCAGTTCCTGATCCTTTTCATGTCCATCAAATTGTGTGGCATCCTTTCATTCCTAAAACATTAGCCGGTCCATATCAGTAGATTTTATTTCCCCCCCTGTAAAATCAGAGGTGTTTTCAAAGTGTTCCTTTATTGTACGGAGCAGTGTATTTAATGACTTGATGGCCAACGCTGCCATTCATCAACAGGCACAGTTGTTTGGTGGACACTTGCATTCCAAGTGTTGCTTTATTTTTGTGAGCAGAGTATACAGATAGGCAGAGTTTGCTCTCTTAGCAACATCCGTCCATTCTCCTGTCACATATTTACAAAGTGTCCTATATTGGTTAAAGCACACTGCCTATAGGTTCAAGCCCACCTAACATTACATTATTTAATATGGCTGCCCATCCCTCCTCACTGTCATGCTTAATTAGGTACTTTATCTTCATTAGTGTCCCCTGGCAGGCTTATGTGTGTGCATACATGCATACAAAATCCATGTTTCTAGTTATAGCATGACTGTAGCATCACTACATGACATGTCATGTGTGGATATATGCTTACACATGTGCCTCCATGCTAGGTACAACCTTGTCCCTAGAGAGAAAATAATCAGGCCATGAGTACATGACTCATACTATACTCTCCTATACCATACTTCTTGGGATGTATTTATATATTTTGTCTTATCATCACAGGAAACAATATGTGTGCTACTGTTTTCTATGTATTATTTTTTCTCTATGTAAAGTGTTACATATACTGTAGTGCAGATACAGTGTACTCATCTGCAGTATCACCACGTGCTAATGCTATGGCATAAATTGGACCAAAATATTGGACAGGTTCTAGTCGGGGTGTCTCTGCCACCTGCAGTCCGTGATGGTGTGCCCTGCTGGAAGATGGGACTTTTTGTAAAAGTGACTGCATAAAAAAAACAAACAATCTGGTTGACCAAGCTGGCGGGAGAAACACAAAACCAAAGTGCAAAGGCTAGCTGGAACCTCAAGTCAAGTCCATCTGTGGGAAGCACTACAGTAGAATTCTACTGTATACAGCAGAATGCAGTAGCTCTGCATTAGAATGAACATTAAACCGTTGATGTTAATAGTTCGTAAATATCTATAATAATTTTTTAAATGTTATCAATTCTTTAAACTTATTAGGGCTACGATGATAATTTTCATCAATAAAATAGCCAGCCAAAGCTCAGTGACATCTGCAGATGTCTTTGTTTGTCCAAATAACACTCCAAAACCCAGCAGCAGTCACTTTACTGTGACAGTTCACTTTTGAGAAATAGGCTGGAACAAGATTATGTGCTGTGTTTATTAGAGCTGCCACTCTGAGCAGCTGTGTGTGAACAGTTTCACAGTCATGGTGAGTGGTAGAGCTGGACAGAGCAGGTGATACCGCTCAGTATAAGTCAAGAGCTCCATTCGATGGCATTTCTCTGGAGGTGGTGTGGTGATTTTGGACCAGCAATTTTAACCATGTTTGCAGTCTACTTCTGGCCATTCCCTCCCCCACACCACATATACATACAGTAAGATGGACTTTTTCTGATTTTCATATGCATGTTTTATAATACAATGCAATTTCCAGCATATATCTTACACTCAGTTTCTATTAAACATACCGCACATACTTAGTTTGGTCTTCTTTTTCATTTAATGTCAGATCACTTTAAATTAACACGGCGGGGTTTTATTTGCCCTTGACCTTTTGGAAACAGAATACTGGGCTGGTCAACCTATTTTTCTGCAATACTAACATTTTCTGTTCCAAGGAGGATCAGCGCAGTCCATCTAGGCTCCACACAGATGGGGCAGGGCTCCCACAGCCTACTCTCCGGCCGGCACACCTCATTATTCTATTAATCTTTCATAAGATTAACACGAGTATCTCCTGCACCAACTTCCTTGTGCTTCTGCTCTCCAGTGATTCCTGTGTGGCTTAAGAGTGGATACATTTCCAGTTTTACTCACCTGTTCCAGCTGCTCCACCTTCTCTGGGAAAACTTGATCAAATCCTCACCTGCCTGCTCCCCCACCTACAGATCAGACTCACCCTCAGACTCGGACTCCCAAGTAAGAACTCACAATTCAAACCTGAGCCAGCCATTCTGCACACTTGTGCTTTGTCTAACCCTAATCTCCTCTCTCCCAGGTTGCTATCTTTAGTTTCCAGAGACTCCTTCTCGTGTCCAGCACGGTTAAAGTTCCTTTTGTGCCAGTAAAATCTGTGAACTTGTAGTTGTAGTCTCCTGGGGTCTGGTTAAGAGTCTATTTTATGGGCTAGCCTTGGCTATTTTCTAAATTTTGCTAACAGAACAGGTACTGCAATCACCACACTTTAAGATTCTTGAAATTCAGCCTCATCTTTAAGCGATGATAAATGTGCCTAGTTTGGAGGGAAACTTTCAGTCACATGTATTCTCTTGTACACGTGCAACAACTGGACTAAAGCCCAGACTCTTAGCTTATGCCATCATTTGCTTTGGTGTCAAGAGACACGAAATCAACAATGCAGGGTGTTGCTTTTCACCTGCTTCAGGAGCTGTGCATCCCCACATTGACAAGGGACCACTGATATCGTTTGAAGCCAGCTTGGAAAAATTCTGAGCCCACACTTTTAAAACATTACAACCACGGGAGTGCAGCTCAGCCGAATGTTTGCGAACCAGGAGGTAAAAATCTGTGGTGCTTTTCACCTTCTGGATATAAACTACATTTCACCTATGCTACACAGACTGTCATTAATTCAGACACTTTCAGCTTAAGCTATAAAAAAATCAGCACATTGTCAAAAAGTGAAATAAGATGGCACCTTAAGTGGGTGCAGCAGCATTCCACACAGAATTTACTCTTCCAGGCAGTCAAGCAGTCAATGCACTGTTGCAAATCCTTGCTGTCATGCTGCCAAGCGAAATACACAAACACTCCTCTTTGCAAGCGCTCAGCTACATCCACTCAATATCTCAGAGCAAGATCAGAGTGAACCTCTGTCAGCACCACTGAGAAACAGTGTGTAACACACCTCACTCACTCTCAGACACGCATCCACTCATCCACTCACTAAGCCTCTCTGTGTGATTGCCCATCAATAAATCGATAAGACTGTGAGTGGTTACATGGCCACTTGTGTTTGAAAGAAATACTGTATCTGTAGAAGATGTCACAAACATATTCCAGAGGGAAGGAATACTGTGTTATACATCTACTTTTACGTGCCATTGTGTAACATACGTCTCGATAAATTATGACCAGACGCAAAGCCTTTCAGACCATTTCTTTAATTGCTGCTTAATGAATGAGACAGCGCTTTAATGGTCTCATTAGCTGACACTGTCAGACGCCACTACTGCTGTGAGTGTGTGCGAGTGCTGTCATCTCAGACTATTTCCATGGTCTCCCACTCTCATCTCTCTTTCTGTCTGAAGATGTGGCTCATGTGGAGGGGAAGGAGATTGAGAGAGGTCATGTGGCTGTCAGGTTAAAAAGAAATATGCTGGGGTTGCAACTGCGATGGTCAGCTCAGGTGAAGTGACCGAGGAGCAGCAGTTTAATGGAATCACCATTAAAACCTTACTGGAGTCAGGCTACAAACACAACTTTGTAGCTGCTCCCATCCAGCACTGTTTGTCTTACACTGAGAAAGCTACAACGAAAATAGGCAAATTACAGCTACAACTTAGTCTGACATAATGTTTAAATTAGGCAGCTGAAGGTTGACAGCAGCTCTCCTGTCCTGATGCTCCTGACAGCAGGATCACCTGAACATTTACAACATCTGTTTTCTGTAATCACAAAGATACACGTGCACAAATCGCACACACATGAACAAACACCAAGTCTATCTCATCCAGGAGATACAATACTGTCAGAACTCTTGTTGCCTCCTACTAATATAGTGAAGCCCTCCAACAAGACTGAGTTAAGGCTTATATGCCTTAGTTTAGGTTGCATGTTTACTTGACATTACTGTACTTGAGATTATTGAGTCTGTTGCAGGCTGACAGAGAGAGACAGACAATCTTTCGCGCTCACATTCACAGTTATGGGGAATTTAGATTCACCAGTTAACCTAACCCCACTAAGTGCATGTCTTTGGACTGCGGCATGAAATTGGATTAACCAGAGAGAACCAATGCAAACATGGGGAAAACATCCAAACCCAGATGGTGGAGTAAAAATCAGGATCTTCTTGCCGTGAGGTAGAGGTGCTAACCACCATGCCCTCACATCAGGAACAACAAATACAACTCTTTTGCATCTTCTTTTGTACCAGATTTTGGAAAGAGAAAATTGTGGCAAAATGTCAGTTGAGCCAAGATGAATCCCTAAAATAAGAGAACACATGAGCATCAAATCATCTTCTCTGTGAACCACTTTCTATTTTAATTTGACTTCTCTGACCTTTCCCGCAGACAAATGAACTAAATCTGCTCTTTCTTTTTGGCCCAGAGCAGATTCTTGTCTCTCCGGATGTGCAGCTCATCCAGTATACTTGTCACATACAATAACCAACATGATGTCAATGTAATGTCAGTGTGTGAATGTATTACATAAGCATCAGGTTGTCATTTCAATCAAACACACGTGATGCTAAAAACACCCACATTCAAACCTAAAGAGTCCTCTACAATAAAACCACAACACAAAAACATTGCATTAGAAATAATTCATGAGCTTCAGAGAAGCATAAACTAAGGATGTGTGACAGATCCAAAGATTATCACTATGGAAATGTTTTATGTAGAGTGTGTAGAGAGTCCTGACAAAACACACAAGCTTGTACACACATTTCAGCACAAATTGCCTCTTCAGTGCAGAAACTACTTCAGACAAGGTAGTTATGTAATCAGGGTGCATTTGCCTAAATTCTCCAAAAATGGACCGGAGGAAGTGTGCATCATATCACAGGAGGCTTGAGATGAATAGTGTGTGTGTATCTATGAGTAAAGACCGCAGCAATCGGTGACCTGTGTATAAAATGTGAAAATTATAGAAGAATTTATTACTGACATAAACTGTTAAGATTGATGCAGCCACCAAAACGTCAGCCACTCGGTGCATTCACATGTATACATCATACACTGTCCACCAAGTGTGTTTCTGCTGCACTTTATTGTATTTTATTGATCAATACACCAACATTTACGCCCAAGCTAAATGGGAAAGATTCCCATTTGACTTCCCAGTCTAAAAATGTACATGAAGACAGGATGGCATCCTAACTAGGACAGAGGCTATGCAAACACAAGGAGAACTCCACATAGAAATGCCCCGGCCAGATGGTTGATTAACCCAGGACATTCTTGTTGTGAGGCAACAGTGCTAACCACCGTGCCATATATGATATGACATGTTAATTACTGGGTAGTAAAATGATTTGTTGACTTATTATCTTAGAGTTTTTGAGGTTTATCTGTTGTGTTTATCAGGCGTTTCTCCTTTTATGTGTCTGCTAGTCTGCGTCTATACAGCCTTATTTCAGTCTATACTCTATACTAGTGGCAATGTATCATTTTTTGTTTGCCAACTGCAAATAAAATAACAAGAAGGAGAATTGTTAGGCCGCTTATTTTAGACTTAGTTATGCTTTTGTTTACTCTGCTTCATTGTGAATTTGGCCTTGTTTAAGACCTATTTTTCTTTTTTCTTTCTTTTCCTTAAATAACTGTGGATTTTATGGACACTTATCAATTTTACATTCAATAAAAGATGAATTCTATTTTTTTTTAAACAAATTTGTCTTTGTGTCTTATTGCTTGGTCCCTGAAGCTAAATGCATAGTTTCATAAACTAGAAAATCTAGAAGTTCAGACGTTAAGGTAATCCTAACCTGTCACGGCTGGGGCAGCAGTCGTGTGGTGGAATGAATGAGGACCCAAGATGCAGACAGCGGTGGAGATGCGAGTGACGTTTATTTACAGTGCTCAAAAAACAACGTGAGGGCAGAACTGAACAAACCTAAACTGGGAGAACTAATAAACAAATCTGAAAACATAAGGACACCGGAGGACACACGGAAAAGGCACGGAGAAAGCAGAGCAGAGAGACGTGGAGATGACCAAAACACACAGACCTTTTAGCTGCTGACATCCAATCTGTGTCACTAAGACTTTTCTACAACTACTTAGATGATCAAGAGAATTTGTTAAACTCCCAAGCCTCAATTTCCATATATCCCAAAGTTTCCCAAATATATGTTCCATCTGGAAACAAATTTAAAATTAGAAACTTTTTACAGAATAGCTTCTGGCAGCCAGACTGCCTATTAAACCCTGGGTTCTCTCTCAATGAAGAGCAGGCTGCTGGTAAGGAGGTAGTTTCCTCAGCATAGTTGTCTTTTCAATGGGAAAAGATTTTTTAATCTCTACTGTAATAAGCTGCTCTCCAGTTGAGGCCAGACACACACACACACACACACACACACACACACACACACACACACACACAAATACAAACACAGATACACAGAAATTGCAAAATTTCACTGGGAGTCATCTGAGAGTATAATTAATCTGATCGGAGTAATTAAAAGCGCAGTGGGTTCATCTGGCCGTGCTAAGTGCAGGTGAATGGTGCTGTGATTGTGTTTGGATTGTTCAGGAGAACAAAAGGGCTCTGCAGGCTAATCGCTGCTGGAGAGCTCAATCACACATCCAACTCTGTCATCACCAGCTAACAGGAGCTACTTAGGGAATTCTGAGAAGATCACAGGTTTGAGCTGGTAGGAGGATAGCAGGTTTTGAGTATCCAAGAAGGGAATAAATAATAAAATAAATTTTCTTTCTTTTTTAGGGAGAATTATATCCTTTTTATAAATTTGGATTTGTGACCAAGTATTTTGTTTGCACAGCCAAATAATTTTACTAGCATCCAATAGAGTTAGTTCCCTAATTGTTTCAACATGACATTTTTTCATCAAGCAATCAAGGTATGACTGTGGTGCAGACTCTCAGCTTTAATTGTTTCGTTTTAACAAAAATATTGCATTAACTCTTTAAGAATTACAGCCATTTTTATACATAGTCCTACATATTC